>NC_056526.1:39142554-39183455 GCF_019175285.1 Sceloporus undulatus
CCCCCCAAACAAACCTTGTTTTTGCCATTTTATATAAGGAATGCATTTTACTATCCATAATATTTAATGATATGGCCGCGTTAGTCTGTAGAATCAATATACAGGGAGATCTTGTATCACCTTTGAGACTAACTGATAAAAAGAAGTTGGCAGCATGAGCTTTCATAGCCAAAAGTCCACTTCCTCAGATGCTTTGACCAAAAGCATCTGGCGAAGTAGACTAAAGTCTACAAAAGCTCATCCTGCCAACTTCTTTCAGTTAGTCTCAAAGGTGATACAAGATCTCTCTACGTAATATTTAATGTACTTGAAGATCCATGGATTTTGGTATTCCCAGGGATTCCTGGAACCAAATCCCAGCAGATACCAAAGGCCCACTGTATTCATTTTGTTGATATTTTAAAAAAATGTACCAGTTGTCTTCTTTTTGATGTATGAACAGGACACACTGTGCAAGATTTATTTATGTATTTGTTTCATTTTTATACCTCCTTTATCCCAAAAAGCGACCCAGGGTGGCTCAAAAGATAAAAACACTTTAAAAACATTTGTTTAAAAAAAAACAATAAAAATAACCAGTTAAAACAATATAAAATTAAGATTAAAAACATGCCAAAGTTTCAAAACATAATCTAAAACATACCCATCTACTGATGTTAAAATTTGAGGTATTCACTGTATGAAGCTGTGGAGAGCTCTATCAAATCCATGCCTCTCATTTTTTGTCTCAAACAGTTAGGAAGTGTTGTAAATATAGCGTGCTCTGAAAATGATTCATATAAATGTGGTTCTCCAAGTGGTTCAGTATTGTTTTTTATCACACCGCTGCTCAAATGATAAACAACATTAAAAAAACCCTATCCTTGTGAACCTATCCAAACTATCAGTAAAATTAAAAACAGTTAAACCCATTAAAAAGAACAATAGCAGATATGGCGAATACAACAACACAGCACATGAAAGGGTTTTTTGCCCTTGAGGAGTCAGGCCTTGAATGGAGAAGCTGTTTTTGTGTGCTTCCTATAGCCAAACTAGGGCTACAGAAATAATCCGTTCTGACACCATGACTGAATGCTATGGAATTTTGGGAATTGTAGTCGAGATGCAGCCTAGGTTAATTAACTGCCTGCAGCTCTTTGGGCTAACAGAAGTTTCCAAATACAGTGGTCCCTCCACGTTCGCTGGCATTAGGGGTAAACAACCCCTGTGAATATGGAAGAAACACAAATTAAAAATATTCTTTTTACCTGAGAAGACCTCTCTAGGAATCTCCAGGTCCTCCAGTGCAACTCTATGGTAAACATCTGCCAAAGGTTGATCATAGAATCATGCTGGAGGACCTACAAATGCCCAGAGAAGTGTTTTCTCCAGGAACTCCTAAGTCTTCCAGCACAACTCTATGGTCAGTTTCCAGCAGAGTCTCTAGAAGACCTAGAGGTGCCTAGAGAGAACATATTAATCAAAACTTCAAATAATCAAATCCACAAAAGTCAAAGCCGTAGATATGGAGGGCCAACTGTACTTGTCAATGGCAGCCCTAAATGGAGGACATTACAGTAATCCTAATAGGATGTAACTACAGTATTGTAAAGATCATAAAAGTGGCCTTGTTTTCGTTGGTGTAAAGAGGACTGCCTAGCTCTCTTTACACCAACAGAAATGAGTTCACTTTTATGATGAAAACTTCTAAACCATAGTTATAGTGTGCTTAATCATTTCAATGTAATTAATGTATATGTCCACTTTACCAGCATTACCTCACTTGTGCTTTGATACATAGATGGCACCGTAGTGGCTTATAACAAAAAATAAAAAATAGAAATAACACTGTCAGCCATAACACTAACAGTAAAGAGCAAAACACACACATCATGTTGGGAAAATGGGATCTTGTTGTTTTAAGATACCTCACTTATTTGTTGTGTGTTGATACAAACCCAGGAGCAAAACAAACAAAGAGTTAAAGCAGAGTCACATGATTTCTGCTTGGTCAGCCGGACTGGAAGGCATTGCATTGCTCTTTCATAACATGTTCCTGAGCAGTAATACATTACTGTTCATGTTCCTGATTGAGAAGGAGTCCATGGATATTCAGATTAGGATGTTCAAAACTTCTTGAAGAAAGAAAATGTTAAAAATTGATCATGAACCATTTTGGCCATAAGAAAATACTGATACATTATTCTGGAAGATAAAAAGGCACATGCTGCAGAGACTATTCATATAGTCATTTAATGGGATGTGCTCTATTTTTTATGTTTATCATTTTAGCAATACTTTTCTTTTAAATGGAGATCTATATTGGGGGGGAAAGACACGACATAAATAAAATAAATATATCAATGTCTGTATCCTTAATAAGGTTATAAAAAAGGTGTTGTACTTGGTAGGATTCAAAATGAGCAGCAGGCATAAGGAGTGCTACATGAAGGTCTGCCTTGTCAGCTAGGAGAAATGAGGCTGGCAGCTGTGCCCGTTTTGCAGGGTAGGTAAGATAGATAGCCATGTTCCTTTATCATCTGCTCCTGTGCATGTTTAGTGTGTTTACAAAGCTTCATCCCTAGTAGGTGTGCATAGAACTGGAATCATAGCAGAGGGGGAAAGATTTTCAAAGAATAATAGAGTTGGAAGGGATTGCAAGGGCTATCTACTCCAACTCCCTACCTCCAGGAATAGTCAACTAAAGTAATCCCAATAAATGGTCATTCAGTCTCTGTTTAAAGTCCTACAAAGAAAAAAGAGTCCACTCCCTTCCAAAGCAGTCTATTCCACTGCCAAACACACCTACACTCAAGAACTTTCTCCTTTATCTATGAGGAGTATATTTATCACAATAAGTTTTTTGCCTAGATGCTTAACACAGGTGGCCTTGATAATTATTCTAGGAGAGCCAGGGTGGTATAGTGGTTTGTGTGTGATGTAGTGGTTTGGGTACTATGAATCTGGAGACCAGAGTTCAAGTTTCCATTCAGCCATGAAACCACTAGGTGCCCTTGGGCAAATCACACTCTCTCATCCTTGGAGGAAGGTTAGAGCAAACCTCCTGTGAACAAACCTTGCCAAGGAAACTCTGCAATAAGTTTGCTTTTAGGTTGCCATAAGTCAGAAACTACTTGAAGACACACAACAACACGGACTGTAGCAGAAGATTATGTTTTGAATCACAAGAGCTATTTTCCAAACAGTTTTGTTGACAATGAGGCAGACTTTTCTTTTAGACAGGAAGACATAATGATAGAATAATACCTCTGGAATATTTTAAGTTCCAAGCCACTACCCAAGGGATTTTGATGAGATGTATACTAATATAAGGAGAAGAAAAGATTGATATGATGTTCGTTTTAGGCTTGTCTAGTAGAACTACACTCCATCCTGGTGTTTAAAGACTTGTGTGTCTACTGAATTGTGTCCATCCTGGTGTTCAAAGAGTTGTGTATGTATCTACTGAATTGTTTTAATTCTGGTGTCGAAAGACTTATGTATCTGCTGAATTGTGTTATCTTTTTTCTAGTAATATCTGGTTTGCCAGTAGCTCTGCCCATTGTGAAGCTTATTTTTTGGCTAAAATTAGAGCTTGGAAGAGTTAGTGTTTTAACTACAACTCCTAGAATCCCCTTTTGTGAAGCAAATGTTAATATACAATTTTCCCCTCTTTCTGTGAAGTATTCTCAAGCATTGTAAAGATGTGGAGCTGACCTTTTCTGATGTGACTAGTAAACCAGAGATCTTCAAAGGCACCAAGAAAGGAATGGTGTTCCTCACTCCTTACAGGGTAAGTCTTGGGGAAGGACCACTTGCATTTTCAAGTACATTATGAATGCCCTAAGTACACAAGTCAGATATGCACACCAATCTCAATTATGGTTGCCTGACAATACTTTCTCTTCATGGCTTCTTAGATTTATTATGATTGAACTTTCAACTTTTTTCCATTGATGACTTATGATGTTGAAAAGGATGCTGACAGACCTAAAATGGTTATTGGGTAGTTTCCATTATAATTTCCTCAGCAAAACAAAGGGATGGGTTGTCATCTGTCATATTCTTCAACGAGTTGGTTATTAGACCCCTTGGGAACTGCATTGATGGTCTTTCTGAAACTGAAAACCCCAAGAATATAACATTTGCAGGAATGGTTCTGTCCTCTTTGGTGATGTCAGTATTTTGAAGATTCCTAAAGAAAATGAATCTTGCTTCCTTTACATGCGCCCTGTATAATGCAAGCTCTGTGGGACTGCTTTTAAAGGTTCATAAATATAAGCTTGTATGGGGACAGGATGTTTGAAATACATGACACTAAATACATGTAGCAGCTGCATCAGCAGCCTATCATCCTTCCCCCCCACCGGGGGTATTCCTGTCCTTTAAAGCTCTAGCTTGGAACCAGATTATTTGAAGGTCTGCCTCCTCCAGTTTGAACCTTTCTCAGCCTTACAATTGTCTTTTGAGGCCTTGCTCAAGGCCTGCCGTGAAGATCCTCCAAACTGCAAGCATTAGAAACAAGGCCTTTTCTGTTGTGGCCCATTTCTCTGGAACATTATCCCAAGAGACACATAGCAGCATCTTGTTTTTAAAAAGTGTTTAAAAACAAAGATGGGGCCACAGACCTCATATAAAAATATTAATTTTAATTTTTGTTCTATAAAAAAGAGTTGTGGATTTAAGATGCTACTTTAATCTGCCACTGAATAGAATCCTGTTGGGTTCCTCTGCTGGCATAACTGTATCATTGTAGGCAAAACAGCTGCATTGGCAAGATGTGAAAGGCTGTGGGCATAGTGATAACAAGAGGAAAATGACAAAGGCAGTTGAAGCTGCCAGAGGTACAACTGCATACAGTTCTCTGAAGGTTTGATTTGCTATACCTTTTCTCTTTAATCCTCCCTTCTCTTTTTATTGGGGTCTTCTATTCAGGCTAAGACATGGAAACTATGACTGCTAGGAACACACCAGGAAGAAGGCCTGGTGGGATGTCCTCATATTGACTTTACTTTTCTAAGCAGGTTTTTCTGAACAGTCATGTTATAGACAAATAGGAAAAGGGTAGAGACTTTTTGTCAGGTTTTTTTGCAGGAAAGTTAATATGATCCTTGATTTAGGTCTTTAACTTATGGTCAATAGTTTTAGTTTAACTTTGAGATGTGAATGATTTGCAGTGGATTGTTTAATATATAATTTTATATGTTTTTGTATACTGCTATTCACTTTCTATTGAAGAGCAAAAGTGTGGTTAAGTTTGAGAACTGTTGGCCCTCATCCCCTTCCCCTTCTCCTTTTGTGTCGTGTCATTTTAGATTGTAAGCCTTAGGGCAGGGAACCGTCCAATTAAAAAGATTGTATGTACAGCACTGTGTAAATTTCCAGCGCTTTATAAATAAAGGTTAATAATAATAATAATAATATCTTGCAGGTTATTTTTGTTTCCAAGGGCAGGGACCCAATGATGTCTTTCTCAATGCCGTTCTACCTGTTAAAAGGGTGCTCCATTGAACAGCCAGTATTTTCTGCCAATTACATCAAAGGAGTGATACAAGCTGAACCAGGAGGTGTGTATTAACCACTTGTAGGGACAAATTAATTTCTTGCATCCATGTCATGTGCAGGCTCTACTGGAAAGATTCACTTTTGTTTTTCCACTGCAGTGAAGCAGCATTCTCTGTGCTCCTGTGAAGTGGTGGCATAATTAAATAGTTGTCACATACTGGTAGTAGGCTCAAATGTCTAAATATAAGTCCATTTGCAAACTGCTTCTGTATACCATTCTTTAAAGACATTTGGTTTGGTTTTTATTGAAATTTATGAATAACAGTGTGCTTTTCTTTTTCTCCCCCCCTTTATCTTTTTAATTTTGGAATAATATAATATGTAACAGATCTTTATGTGTAGCCTTATAGCATACATAAAAAAATTAATAAAAATACTAGCAGTAGACTCTTTCTGATCAAGTTACATTTCTGCTACACCTTTCCCTACCGCATGAGAGATTAAATTCTCTTACAGCATTATGAAAATATCCTAGCCTTGCAAATGGTTCAGCAGATCTACTCTAGTGTAAACAACCACCACTTTATTTTAGTTTTATTCTTCTTGTGTTTGATTTGGTAAGAGAAAGCAAATTGTGTATTAATATTGAAACATAGGTTTCAGATTTTTTCCCCCCAGCTCACTCCCTGCCTCCTGGGAATAAGAATGGTGATGAAGATCTTTATTCCCATTCTGGTTAAATTCCAGACCCTAATTAAATTCATAAATCAGTAGAAAGCATTTGGTTGGATTGAGTCAAGCTACTTTGTTTCAGTCTAATTAGAAGAAATGCAGCTTCTTGCATGTTGATGTTTTTAGATGCTACTTTTGAATAAAAGGAAGCTGCTCTATGAACCACTTTTGGTGGCTGTGAGAAAGAACAGTGTAATCCCAAGTCTTAAGTCTGTGGGAGAAGTACTTGATGGTATAGAGAGGCTATTCTATAGTCTTCGGCTAGCTTACTAAAACACTTCTTGTTCTCATGTTTTAAACTTTTGTTTGCTGAAATCAAATCGTAATACTTGCCAAGAAGCATATCGGTCAAGTTAACCCTCTTAATGTTCTTCACAGTCTTCTTTGAAGCCACCATCATTAAAATGTGAACATGACTTTTTTCTTAGGTGGCTGGGAAGGGCAGGCCTCTTTTAAGATGAGCTTCTTCAGTGGAGGTGCCATAGAATTTGGACAGCTGATGTTTAGGCTTGCTAGTGATGGTAAGATTTCTTTCTTGCTCCTTTACTTACCTCTAACCATGCTCATGCAAAATATTTTAGATCTGAATTCCTATTCCGATACCACCAATCAAAAGCTGTAATTCCAAGAGGTTGTTTAGCAATATTAAACATTAATTGCAATTATAGATGCTGTCTCCTTCCACCCCATCCCTGCTGTAGATAAAATAAATAAATAAAATTATAATAAACATCATCAACATGATAGACAAGGACATAGTTTTTTTAAATCCAGTCTATGTTTAATTTATTAAGACCTAGAAGTTTGAAGGTTTCTTGTCCTGAATCCTGCTTTTAAAAATGTATTACTTTCAGCTTCCAGGGGAGTACCTGCTCAGAGCTTTGGCTACGGCTATACACCTGTTCCTGGGGGCTATGCCCCTTCCCCCTTTCCAGGAGGATATGCACCTGCACCAGGGGGCTATGCTCCACCAGCTCCGGGACCATATTATATGCCTGCACAAATGAATGGATATGGACCTGCTCCCCAGCCTATGGGATATCCTTATGCACCTCCTCAAGGTGAAGGAATTAGCAGCCTTTATTAAACAGTGTTTCTTATATCATATTTATATTGTACATATCTGTAATATATATTACTGATTAGACAAAATGAGTGACCTTACCATGTAGCTGAAATCATTTACACAATTGGCCCACATATTGAAATTGTGAACAGCAATTATTATTGCCATTATAGAAACAATCCTGCTAAACTAAGATTACCTAGAATATATTAAATGTGGAGAAGGATAGCTTCTCTGGACAAGACAGAACTATGGCTCTGTCCCCATGGCTTTGCATGTTTTGATACCTTGTTTGAGCACATTAGCTCCCCAGTTCTCTGCAGAGTTTAGATGGCCTCTGCTGATTCTGTTGTCTATGCAGCCAATGGGAACAATGGCAGAACCAGCATATACTCTACAGCTTGTATGTGAGTATGTGATCTGGGAAGGCTCCCTGGCTGATTCTGGGAACACAATATAATGTAGACAAGCTCTGCCCTGCTGACCTGTTACTAGTTGAATGCTTATGTAGTGTGTGGCTGGACACATAATGGGAGTTCATTTCTTCTTCTCAGGCATGTATCCACCGCCTCCTGGAATGAACTCCATGTATATGGCACCTCCTCCCCCATACCCTGGTCCTTCTGTGGCAGGACCTTCAGCACCACCTGAGGCAGGACCTTCAGCTCCTAGAAGCTGGACAGAACCAGGAATGCCAGGTACTACAAGATAGCTATCATCTAGCATGAAAACATTGTGGCCCACTTAGACCTCCACAGATTCCCCATCACTTAAACCACTTTTTTGGGGCTAAAAAAAAAATACTATGATGAGTTTAATTTAATTTTCTAGTAGTGTTTCAGGGGGTCCTACTACGAAAGCAGCAGAAAATCTCCTGAATCACTCAGAGGGGGCTTCTGGTTATGTCTCTTCCTGTTCTGATAACAATGGTCGTGGTGTAGCCCATGAAGGAGTAGGAAATAGCCCTTGGAACATGACCACTCCCTTTAAAGGCATCAGTTTCTAAGTTTTCAGTGGTTGTTTTTTTTTTTTTAAGAGATGGATTTTCAGCTGTTGTGAGTCTGAGCATCTCTCTTTTGATCTGTCACATCTTCTGCTTGAAGCATACTTACCTTAAAATGAAATCCCATTGTGTCTGCTAACAATTCAAAACATTAAATATAGTCCACAGAGGCAAAAGAATATATTTTATGGAACTTCTCTGGATAAGTTAAATGTGATTATTATCCTGTTATTATCCCGATGAATAGAAGTTGTCCACTAATATCCATGAACGATAAAGCTGTATGTAGAGCTTTGGATCTCAAAATTATTCACTAGTTTGGCTAAAACCAAATATGGTTACTTAATCCTGGGGAAAATGTTGATTGCCATTTGGATATGTGCATACCATCCTCTCTGTAATCATGTTTCTTGATCTAAGGCTGTGGTCATAATAGGATCGTTTTTTCAGTTTCCTCCCTCTCCAAATTCAGCGTGGTTCAGCGCATGTAAAAAAACAAATTGCTGCTCAGTGCTTAGCCATGCACTGTGTTTCTTCTCGAGAATGCAGAATCTGCTCTTTACTCTTATCCAAAAATGATGGCAGAACAGGGATAATTGTGGATATAAATTATAGTTGAGATTTTATACTGGGGTTGTATAGCTATGTGCTATGCAACCTGTGTATTAAATGGCAGTGTTGCACAGGTGAAAGCACATCTGATATTTGCATACATAATGGCAGCACCTGTGCAACCCCACTTCCCTAGGGGAACTTACACATGCATACATCAACAAGATACCAGTCTATGTATTCTATACATTACAAATCAAACACCCTGATTCATTCTACTGTTATGCCTGTAGGTGGAAACAAAGCATCAGATGCAACTTCCAGTGCATATTATAATCCAGCCAATCCTCACAATGTCTACATGCCAATGGTAAGGAATCTCTTTGGAGCTGGTCTTCTTGTGGAGGGAGGGCAGCAAGGGAATGGGTCAAGCTGGAATTCTTGTTTCTTTGGCATTCAGGGGAAACAAATTGAAGCTTAATCCAGACAAGGCAGAGGTGCTCCTGGTCAGTTGAAAGACAGATCCGGGAATAGGGGTTCAGCCTGTGTTAGATGGGGTTATTCTTCCCCTGAAAACTCAGGTTCGTAGTTTGGGTGTACTACTGGATTCAGCACTGAGCTTTGAAGCCCAGGTTTTGGCAGTGACCAGGAGTGCTTTTGCACAGCTAAAACTCGTGCGCCAACTGCTCCCATTCCTGGAAAAGTAAAATCTGGCCATGGTGGTACATGCCTTGATTATATCCTGTCTGGATTACTGTAATGCGCTCTACGTGGGTCTGCTTTTGAAAAGTGCTCAGAAACTTCATTTGGTCCAAAGAGCTGCAGCCAGGCTGTTAACTGGAGCTGGCTACAGGGAGCATACAACTCCCTTCTTGCGACAGCTCCATTGGCGGCCAGTTCGTTTCCAAGCACAATTCAAAGTGCTAGTTTTGACCTATAAAGCCCTATATAGCTTGGGTCAAACCTATTTGAAGGACCGTATCTCCCTGTACGAGCCCACCAGAGTATTGAGATCATTTGGAGAGGCCCTTCTCTCTCTACCACCACCCTTTCAGAAGTGTTTGGTGGGAACAAGAGGAGAGGGCCTTCCCAGTGGCTGCTCCCAAGCTTTGGAACTCCCTCCCGAGGAAGGCCAAGATAGCTCCATCCCTGCTATCCTTCTGGCGGCAGATAAATATGTTCTTATGTGGGCAGGCCTTTGCAAATTGATAAGGTTTGGGAATATTGTGCTATTTATAGTTTTAAGGTTTGTATTGTAACATTTCAATTTTAGCTCATAACTGTTTTAAAGTTAAAACAAATTGATAATTGTTTTTTAAATTTTTATATTTATACATTTTAATGTTGGACTGTTTTGAAATTGTATTGTTTTAAATCTGCTGTTCGCCGACTTGAGTTCATATATTGGGAGAAAGTCAGGATATAAGAAAACAAAATGATAATAATAATCAAAATAATAATAACAACATAAATGTAGCTGGTTAAATTATAAAATGCATCTTTTTACAGGTCAGTAAGTGCAACTGATATTTTTGGTAGTATGCTCTAATACTAGCAGTAGTGCTAAAGATACATCTGGGAGCAATTAAAAACAACAACAAAACTCCTTGAATACTACTGCTTGGACAATTTAGAGTGCATCCCTCCTCCTGTTTGTTTTTGTTGCTGTTGTTTTTAGAATGGGTCACTTGGCAGCCATGTCTTCTAGCTTACCTTTCCACCCTAGGTGTGTGCAGATGTATGAAACAGTATAAACACAGTGTTGAGTAGTATGGTAAGAATAGTGTATTCTTTAAACATAATGCTGACGTCTCAAGCACTGCATGAAAAAAGACATGATACTTTGTAGCTGTCCAGCCTGGGAGGCAGAATATCACAAATGTCTTGATCTAATAGAATCTTCCATTTTGGCAGCTGTGATACATCCTTAAAAGCAGACAGAAGTTGTGAAAACAAGCAAAACTTAGATTTTCTGTGTAAAATATTCAATGTGATGTGAATACAGTGTCTGTTTATTTTAGGATCAGCCACCTCCTTATGCACCACCTGAGGAGAAGAAGAACAACTAATGAGCCCAGTAGTCACCCTCTCAAGTTTCTTGGCTTTGAAGACTTCGCAGTTGCTGCCTTCTCCTGGTTCTGTCCCTAGGTCATCCTGTGTCAGTAACACACCCCATATTGGGTGACATTAGAAACCTGCTGTTCTTAAAGTTATAGTATGGCAGTACAAAAAAGCAGTGACAGTGAAGTTTTCCTGACTGCTTGCTTTCTCTCTTGAGGCCAGGATAAGGCTGCCATGACTGTTTTAGCCTCACTTTGAAGGGAGTGGTGAATTATCCATAATGCAAATGAAGTCACTTCACGTACATAGGAAACAGACTGCTTCCATAATGTGATAAAGATACTTGGATTTGAGGGGAGTATTACATGTTTACATGCATCTCTGCATGCCTTGTAGCATCACTCTGACATGTTACAATTCTCACATCATGCAGTTTAATGCATAAGAGGGAATTTGGTAAATATGTAGATGCTTGTATCTCTTCCCTGAAAAAGTATCAGTTAGGATGGGACTCTCCAACGGGGACCAAAAGGTTAAATAGTATCTGTCTTTTAAAATAACTGTCACTGCAACTCCAGCTAATAGGTTATAAAACCACATATATCTCTGCAGCAAAATTCTTCTCTATACTTTTTGCAACTTAAATAACTTATCCCTTGCAAAAGGCTACTAGGTGGGAAGATAGATATCACATATGTGAAATGGTATGACGTAGGTTCTCTGTTTCTCTTGTTTTGACTGTTAGGCTGCTGTCATACAGCAACAGATTTCAATTACATGTCCAGCCTATTCATGCTTTAGATGGAAAATGTGGAAAGAATCCATTTATCTGAATTGGAACCAAAGATACAAATACAGCTAAGCACAAGCTGTAAAATTTGAGTACAGAAACAAGAGCAAGACATTAGAGTGATCTGAAAACAAAACTCATGCAGAATATTTTGCCTCTTGGAAACAGGCCCCATCTATGACCAGAATTCCTTGGTACCTGGTGTGATAAGACAGAAGTATGTTTGATACCTAAAAGTACATTTTCTGTTATAGAAGATGAAATGATTGTAGAAAGTAATTTGGGAAAGTCTTAAGCTGACTTTGAATTTGAACTTGTCAGGCCTCTGTATATGTTGAGCTAGGCCCTAACTTAATTAGAAAGTAATAAATGAGGAATAATGTTGGGGCAAGAGTTGCTTGTAATCATGTTGGGATAAGATTTTTGATGCTGAACAATGTTGGAGATGGATTAAACTTGAGCAAAGAAGGCCAAAGAGGCAATTATGTTCCTGCATTAACTGTTGTCTTACTTAAGCTGTTACTAATTTGGCAGTGAGATGTTACATCCCTTTAGCTCTATTACATGGTGCTTTGGCTCTATTAAATGAGAAAAAGCACAAGCCATACACTAATATATGTTCACAGATTCTTTTCTATTTTCCCTCTAGTAACAGAGCATATTACTCTGTATAGCAAAAGCTTTTCTAATATATCTTTCTAAACCAAATCCAAGAAGCTTAATAACTTTCCATAATTTAAGTATTTAGATGTGTTTGTAATATTTTTGAATTGCACTTTAATACAGAGTTATTGAAATCTTTGTATTTGTAGTGGTGTATTGGCAACTTGGTGAATTGAGGAGGTGGATGGGAGGAAGGATGTCATTCCTAACAATAGAAATCATATGGAAAGCTAACCTGAGATCTCTGCAGTTACCTCATTCTAGGACTAATACACAAAGCAAATATTATACATACCATTTTCCCCCCACTGAAGCAAGAAACATCTGAGGAAGAGAAGTTCTGGGCATCTTAAGTACTGTAGGCTATATTTCAGAGAAAGGAACTGGCAAAACCACTTTTGAGTTTTCTTTGGCTAAGAAAACCCTGAAGGGGTGCATGCATGCACACACATACACACACATAGAAATGTACACATGAAATTAAGGTACAGTGGTGCCTCGGGTTACGAAATTAATTCGTTCCGCCATTCCTTTCTTAACCCGAAAATTTCGTAACCCGAAACACTTTTCCATTAGCACTGGAAAGCCTATAGCTGCACTTTGTCGCACCGAAATGAATTTCGTAACCCGAAAAATATTTCGTAACCCGAAACAGTTTTTGCCAATCCAACTTTTTCGTATCCCGGAAATTTCGTAACCCGATCATTTCGTATCCCGAGGCACCACTGTATTGGGTTTCCTGAAATGAGCTACAGCAAGAATGCTTAAAGCAGGAGTGAGGAACCCTGTGGCTTTCCAGATATTGGTGGACACATACCAGTCAGTAGTGAAGGAGGAGCAGAGTTGTCGACATCTGGACAGATACAGGGTCTCTGATCCTGAATAAAGAGTGGAGAGTGAATCAGGGAGTAACTACTTTGGGCTCTGTTCAAACTGGAAGAGCTAGGGCATGTATGTAAGCTTTGACTGGTTTCACTGTTGTGTCTTCAAGTTGTTTCTGACTTAAATTGACCTTAAGGTAATCCTGTCATAGGGTTTTCTTGGCAAGGTTTCTTCTGAGGAAGTTTGTCATTGGCTTCCCCTGAGGCCTTGTCACAATTTGAGAAGTGGGTTTTCATGGCCCAGTTGGGAATCGAACCTTGGCCTCCAGAGTCATAGTCCAGTGCTCAAATAAAGAAAATAGAAATGTTAAAAGTTGAACAAGAAGCTTCAGAAGCTTGACTGCAATAACCATCCTCCCTTTAAAATGCTATAATGTTTGGGTGTGTGTGTGATAATTACAATTATCGGGATAATTACAAGTATAGGGTGTACTTCTGTCATTCACTAATAGCGGGTTAGAAGGAAGTTTAAGACATACTGGAAGGAAATAGAAAGGTGGGGTTGAATCAGGGTAGCAAACCTGTGACATTGCTAGATTGCAGTTCCCATCATGCTTAACAATTAGCTATGCATTATGGGAGTCCATCTAGAAAGCAACACCTTTTATGCCCTTGCTTGTCTAGAGAAATATCTAATACTGTATACAAAAATGAATTGCAAATGAAAAATCAGCAGTAAGAAATCCTGATTCATCAAGTACCAGTACCTTCCCAAATTGTGACCCATGCAAGTTCATTTGCAGTACTATTGGCGACACATACAGTTTTGGGGTCTTATCGTGGTACATCATGATGCATTTACAACATTATTTGGAATATGGATAATTTTTCAGCAAAGGAGATGTTAAGAGTGCACTGAACCAAAAGGAGGTTGCTAAGCTTAATTATGTTACATCTGCATGAAGTGTTAATGTGATGTGTAATAATGGAGTTACAAAGAACTGGTTGTGCATACTGTACACACCAAGCTTTTTCCTCTTTGACCTTTGCTCAGCCCACCCATGCTCCTTAGTGGACAGTACAGATTAAGATGGCTTTTGTAAGGACCATGTAGAAAGTTTGGTCCCACACCTGAGTTCCTTTGGTAGCAGTGCTTGTTTTGTCTATCATGTATTGTTACTTGTAAGAAACCATGGGCTGATTGGAGTGGGTAATGTAATTTGTTAAAGAGCTGATCAGCAGGACAGAGGTGAGAACTATGGATTGTAGGAAATTATAAGCACCAAATATGGCACCATTTCGGTGAAAAGTGGTGGTCTTTTTTTCCATTTAGCCATGGGCTTTGGAGGGAGGGCAGTCTTTGAGATTGTACTGGATTCTTCTCTTTCAAGTCATGGGGCTTGGAATGGGGTTTACTGCTGGGTGAGGTCCCAAGCAATCAGCTTGGCAGGGGCTAAGGAAGGTGTGCTTTCACTCTAGGACCACAGGTACATTGCTCAAGGTGAAAGGGGCAGGTACAGTTGGACCCCAAACTTATCTTACCATACACATTCACAAGGCCCTGCTGCAGATTGCTGCAAATGGTTTAATGAACTGTGACCCTAGCTGCTGTCTTGTTGATGTCTGACTCTATTTCAGATGTTGGACAAATAACTGTTTACATTGAATCTCATTTTCCATTCCCTGCCTTGATGGGCATTTTATGCCCAGTTGCTTTAAGCAAAGTGATGGGTAAAAATGCTGTTTTAAATAACTGGTTATTCTGTGCTTAAAAGTAAAAAACCTCAAAGTTTGCATGATCACTACCAGGCTACTTGATTCATAAATGGAGGCAGATAGCACACATTCTAAAATCATGGGTCAAGGCCACCTGCCTTCCTAGATTCTTAGTTTCTGTGTATTTTTTACTGGCTTCATAATCACTACCCCAGGCTACTTGATTCATAAATGGAGGCAACACTCATTCTAGAATCGTGGGCCAAAGCCACTGGCCTTCCTAGGTTCTTATTACTGGCTTCACTAAACTCATAAAATATTTCTGAATTATACTACTGTGTTGTTGCTGCTCCTCTAGTATTAAAACTTCCCACTACTGCAAACACTGCTACTTCTTAGTATTCACATTTCACTGACAGATGCTTCTTTTCCTAGACATATTCCTTAGGAGTTTTTAGGGTATGCATATTTATTGTGGTGTTTTGCTTAAACTATCCATCCTCAAGAATAACTGGTGGGGGAAATAAATGAACGAACCTATAAGAAAAATGGTACTACAACAAAAGAGTACTGGGACAAAGAGGACTCTTATGCTTCCAACAGCATATCCTGTGTGAATTGTTGCAATCCAGACACATTGTACAGATGGATGGAAATAATTAAATTTGTGACTGACGTTGCAGTTTAAGAGGCAGATCAAAGCTGTCCTATAAAGTTGTGGGCTATGTTGACACTTTTCTCCAGAACTTGCTAGCCAGCATGGCCACTAGTCACTAAGGGGCAAAACAGACCACACCGATAGAGCAGCGTCCAGACACCCCTTTCACTCCCAGATTGGGGCAGCAGCAACCGCATGCTGTGGTCCTGATCCAGCAGTTTGGTGCTCTAAAAAGAACCAGAAAAATGCCTACACCGATTCTTTGGCGCAGCATGTCTAAACATTGCGCCAAAGAAATGGCATGACGCCGCCCACCATGTGGTTGGGTGTGCAGCATGATGCCAGTATCAGGAAGGAATTGGGGCGGGCGGCATGTGGTTGCCATGCCCCCACTTCAGCCCAATGCCAGCGTTTAGTGCCGGTCTGTTTAGTCCCTAAATGACCTTCAAGCTCTCTCAGTTCTGCAATTAAGTACTGGACTATTGAGTTCATCTCTGAATCAATTATTTAACCCAATCATTACAGTTCTAAAACAATATCTTTTATTCAAAATGTGATTCAAAAACACAAAATATTTGAACACAGGCCAACAATTCAGGATATAAAGTGACATACAGTACTCTGTGGTTTACAATCATATAAAATCAGAATGGTAAAAAACCCAAATTAAATTGAAAATGTATCAGCCAGTTAGAAAAGTCCCTCCAGAGAGTTCCTACAGCACAAGCAAAAAGAGGTCTTACACCCATTTCAGATTGAAAGCAAAGGAAGAACAATTGCAGAGCAAGGTCATTCCATAGCCCGAAGCTTAATAGTGTAATGGCATTCAATGACAGCTGTTGATGTTAAAAGAAATAGAAACAAAAGGAAGGTGATTTGATGCAGGAAGACAGATTTGCTATAGAGCAGGGGTCCTGGCCCCCCAGATGTTGGACTGGAACTCCGTGTTCCTCACCATTGGCTATGCTGGCTAGGATTACTGGGAGCTGCTGTCCAATAAAATTTGGAGGACTGCATTATTCCAACCATTGCCATAGCAATATATGAGTATAGGCTATGTCAATCATCACCCTAAATTGGGCTCAGAAGCTTAATGGCAACCAGAGCACCTGATAAAGCCATGCTTGCACCTCCTGACATGTGATTTATAAATTAAAACATAGGGCCTAATGGGAATAAAATGTCAATGACCCTGGTTGATGTCATTTTTTTTAGAAGCATGATCAGGGAGGTGTTGCATAGATTAAAATGTGCAATAATGACAGCCAATGCAGTGAAGCCAGGGCATTCAGGGTCAAAGAACTTTAATAATTTAATTAGTTGGGACAGTAACATCATCTGCCACAAGTCTCAGATTTCCCTGTTTCTCTACAGCTTAGCTGTATGCCTCACTGTAGATGTGGAGGATGGGTAGGAATTCATTTCTCAGGGACAGTATATTGTGAGCTATCTATGGTCTAATCTAAAGTATTTTGGATGACTTGATTTTGAATGGACAATTAAGATCTACAAGCTTTACAAAAGACTTAGTCCAGGTGAAGAGGCAAAGTGCTAGAACTGGTTTGCTGTCATGGCTCAATACAGCTGTTTGCATTTTCGATGCTCTTTGAGGCTATGGTTCTGGGGATTGTAATAAGTGCCTGCACTACACATGGATTTTTCTGTTTTGTATGTCAGCAGGAAGCTGCAATCCCTCGCCCTTC
This sequence comes from Sceloporus undulatus, assembly GCF_019175285.1. Taxonomy (NCBI): domain Eukaryota; kingdom Metazoa; phylum Chordata; class Lepidosauria; order Squamata; family Phrynosomatidae; genus Sceloporus; species Sceloporus undulatus. The sequence goes on from NC_056526.1 coordinate 39,159,804, forward strand.
TAATTTATACCCCATCTTTCCACCAATAAAGGTGCTGACGGTGATTAACAAAACAAAAGTAGTTATTGAAAACTACATAGAATCATAGAGTTGGAAGAGACCACTAGGGCCATCCAGTCCAGCCCCCCGCCATGCAGGAAATCCAAATCAAAGCATCCCTGACAGATGGCCATCCAGCCTCTGTTTACAGACCTCCAAGGAAGGAGACTCTATCACCCTCCGAGGGAGTGCATTCCACTGTCGAACAGCCCTTACTGTCAGGAAGTTCCTCCTAATGTTCAGGTGGAATCTCTTTTCCTGTAGCTTGCATCCATTGTTCCAGGTCCTGTTCTCTGGAGCAGCAGAAAACAAGCTTGCTCCCTCTTCAATATGACATCCTTTCAAATATTTAAACAGGGCTATCATATCACCTCTTAACCTTCTTTTCTCCAGCCTAAACATCCCCAGCTCCCTAAGTCGTTCCTCATTGGGCATGGTTTCCAGACCCCTCACCATTTTTGACACGCTCCAGTTTCTCAATGACCTTTCTGAATTGTGGTGGACACAATATTCTAGGTGGGGCCTGACCAAAGCAGAATACAGTGGCACTATTACTTCTCTTGATCTAGACACTATACTTCTATTGATGCAGCCTAAAATAGCATTGGCCTTTTTAGCTGCCGCATCACACAGTTGACTCATGTTCAACTTGTGGTCTACTTGGACTCCTAGATCCCTTTCACACGTAGTTTCATTCAGCCAGGTGTCACCCATCCTATATCCTACATCTAGCATCCTGTTCATGAATTAAGATGTTATAAGCTTGATTCATGCTATCACAACTCACTTTTAAGGTAACTGGGCAGATCAGAAGTCTCTTCCAACCATGTAACAACCAAATGTTCCCCCCTCCCCGAAAAGAGTGTTGGGGTCTGGGAGAAGCTCTCCAGGAGCTCCTCCTCTACCATAAGACTTGCTTCCAATGGCAGTAGGATCAGAAGGACTAAAATATGGTCTCTTCCCACCTGTGGAAAAGCCTCTGTGTACAGTTAGTTGGTGGAAATATTTAATACTCGTGTATATATATATTGGGCCATTGGCATCTGCTGGGATTTGATTCCAGGTCCCCCCATAGTTAACAAAATCTGTGGATGTTCAAGTCCCATTAAATACATTACTTTGAATTACTGCTTCTAAAGAATGGTCTATTGTTCTGGTTGCTCGTGCAATAATATGCCAGAATTTTTGTGAATCCTTTTGTATAGCGCCGTGACCCAGTTGAGCAAATGATGGAATTAGATAGGCCCCCTACTCATGGTTTTATGTCCGGCAATGGAGCTGACGCACACAATTTCTCAACGATAAATATTAACGCTAATAACTATAATAAGCAGAGTATGGGGAACTGTTTTAAAGGAACGGACACCACCAGAATAGCTGATGGACATACTCAATCTACCCCATCTCTCATAGACAAACCTTGACCTGTTGTAGACCCAATTAAAATCATGTCTTGGAACATAGCAGGATGGTCTAATAAGACACAGGATGAGGACTTCTTAAAATTCTTACAATCACATGATATCATCCTTCTCCAAGAAACATGGGTACCTGATGGATGTGCTATAAACCTACAAGGTTATACTTCTTACACTATTCCATTAAATACAATGGATAGTAAAATGGTGTCCCATATATAAAATGGCAAAATCAAGGTTTGCTTTATGGAATTTATATATATATTTGAATGTTTTCGAGCCGTGGATGCTTGAATCTGTGGATACTGAGGGTCTACAGTGCAAGCTTTTCTATGGTGCAATTCTGCAACCTCAATACTGACTGCCATTTACATACCAGGGTGTGCAGTATCTGAATACCAGATGCCATGGAGGAACAAAACAGTAGGCATCAAGCTCTGAACTGCTCCAACAGAATGCTGAACTGAATAGACCCTTGATTTGAAGCAGAAAGACATATATTCCTGAAAGCCAAAATTACACTCAACAAAATGGTAGTTTTAGAAAGGCTGAAGCAGAGAATACAGAAAGAGTTTTACTTCCAATTTGGAAAAGTTACTGCTCTGGATCAGAGTTCCCAACATCCCCCAACCAGCATGGCCAAAGTCAAAAAGAATAACTTTTCCAAACTCTGGCCCTGTTAGCATGTTTCTTTACAGGAGGCAAATTAGTATTGTCAGGGCATGTCCTTGATCTAGATTTTCAATTTGCATTTTAATCTTGTGATTCCTCCCACATTACCAAATACTACATTCTTAGGAGAAAAGATCCAACAATTACATATTCAAAATTATTGTTTCCCATTGTGGGCTATTTAATCCCTGGTCCAGGTAGAGTATGCTGTTGTTACTTATACTGTCCTTTCCCCCTCCTCACTATCATTAGCTAATGAAATTAATATCGATTTGATGGCTATCAATGCTACTATAGAGAAAACACAGTGTGCACAGATAAAGGAGAACAAGAGAGTGAACTGGAACTAATTAGATGAAGGATGATGCTTCCAGATTAAACACTGAAACTCCAGGGCTACTTATTGTTTAGTAACCTGTGACAGAGGTGGACTAACTGTGGCCCTACAGAGGTTGTCAGACTTCCAACCCTAATTAGCCATAACCAGCATAGCTACTGGTGAGAAACACTTGAAACTGCAGTCCAGAAAGATAGGAAAGGCCACTTTGCTCACCTATCCAATTTATAGAAATATCCTATATTTCTCCTATAATTTTTAAAGCCATTTTAAAGATGAGCTGTGATACCATATCTTAATACTGTACAGTGGTACCCCGGGATACGAATTACCCAGCTTACGAATTTTTCGGGATACGAAAAAATCCCATAGGGATTTATTGTTTCGGCTTACGAAGGTTTTTTCGGGTTACGAAAAAACCTCGGCGCTATTTTCCGCCACCGGAGGGCAGCAGAGAGCTATTTTTTCCATTAGCGCCTATGGCAATTCAGGTTACGAAGGTTTTTCGGGTTACAAAATTAGCCGCGGAACGAATTAATTTCGTAACCCGAGGTACCACTGTATAATGAATGCTTTCATAGCCTTTGGTCCTTTTTAAGATTGCAATCCTCTAAGTCCAATGGGACTTATTCCTGGGTGAGTATAGGACCACAATCTTAGCAATGTTTGCTTCCCAATGAATCCATGCAATCATTCAATAGAATTTCCCTGCAGCTCTAGGAGGTAGGTGTGATGCATCATCTCAGACTTCACACTAACTGTGTAAAGTCACCACTTCTCTCTTTTCCACCAAGTTTCAGGCACGAACAGAGAAATCAAGGGGGAACACTGCCTCCTGGTGGTTTGGTCTTTTAAGATCACAGGGTAAAGGGATGGACTTTCTTGTCTTCAGGCTGCTGTTTCATAAAGCTGAAAGGCTGGTCTAAATGCATTGTTGGGTAGAGATACCACATGACTACTCCAGAGGGATTAACCACAATGGTGAAGTTGTCAGCAGCCTTCAGGCCACTGATGATTTGACCAGTGTACACATCCTGGGTCTGGCAAAAAGGGAAAAAAGGAAACAGTTACCCCAATTTATAAATGGATAAATAAATTCCCCTAGATGCATCCATTCTGGATATATCACTGACAAGAAGCTATTTCACTATAATGCAACCCACAAGCAAAGCTTAAGAAGCTACCTTTGGAAAGCAATTTATTCATGTTAATTAGTATATTGTCCAAACAGTGATTTTCTTGTCCTCAGTCACTGCAATGTTTGTAAAACAATTTGTGTTATGTGCCATGGTGCTTGTTGCTTTCCAGCTGCTTTTAGTTATGGTAGGTGTTAGAACTGGTAACAGAATGGCATAAAAGTTGGATAATTCCTATCTAAAAATATTGAGAATGTCTAGAGATGCCCTTTACAAGTAGCTTGAAAAGTAAGTAGAACACATTACTATTTATACAAATAAAGTAACATGGGTCCCTTTCTGGGAGAAAGGTGGCATAAAAATGAAATCAATCAATCAATTCCTAATCATTATGTTACTTTCAAATGCAACTATTTATACCATTTTTGTTACCAGAACAGTAACTTGCTATAGGTAAGTATGTCACATGAAAGTTGTTATTTCCAAGCTTTGCCTGGGTATGAAAAAGCCTGTTCCCTAACTGCATCTAAATTTTAGGATTGAACTGTTGCATGTTCCTCCCCAAACATATAGCAACATATAGCTGGACTTTGCTCCAACCTGCTGTCTGGAATTCTGTCACCAGTGCAAATACATCATGATGATTAAGGCAGCTGTTTTAAATGCAACAAAGAGAAAGCTGCTTTATATGGAAATACACTGAGTAAACAAGACCATACAAACTGGGAATTTTCAAACATAAATCCCCCCCCCCCCCCACGCTTTGCAACAGCAACATAAAAAAAAACATATCACACTCTAAGTAGTAAGCTGCATAGTACAGCAGTGGAACGGACTGTGCTGAGCATCTTGAACAGCCCTTTATGTTTCATGCTGCTCAGTTGTATCAGTTATGCATAAACTGATGGAAGATTTTTGCATTCTTTCCCCCTCCTTAGATAGATAGGGATTTCCTGTAGGCAAACTCTCCTCTCTCATTCAAACTAACCATATGTCTTAGGTCACTCCTTGTTTGGGACTAACAGACATTCTCTCTAAAAGATTTCAAGTGAGCTGTTGTGTTTCCATTTTTCTGCTCTCTCAACTTTCTTCTGAAAGATGGTGAGATAAATTAAAGCCATTAGTAAACTTTTGTTTTTAAACTACAAACTATGTGTTTGTTTTTTTGTAGTCAATGTCGGTTCTTAAGAAAGCATAGTTAGACAAGAGCACATTTCTGCTACTCTGCTAATTTAAAGCTAGGCCCTAATAGGCTTGGCTTTGACATTTTTGATATTCAATATTTTTGTTTCCTTAGCAAAGGCTGAAGCCTTAAGAAATTTAAATTACTCCACATAAACCAAGATAGGTAGGTGAAAGATAAATGGTGGGGCCTATTGATCAGAAGGCTGAGAATAAAATCACCCAGCAGTAAGTAAAAATGTAACTGATGCCATACATAACACATGAAAATGGGTTTCCTGAAGATTTTACTCAAGCTTTCAAAGGTCTTAATTGTTAGTCTACAGATTATTCCTTGCTGTCCAAGCAGAGAAACTGTGGTGAATTATTGATGGTTCTTGCTTACCTCATACACAAAATCCTGTGTAAAATTGAGCCGAGCGAGGGAAGTGGTGTAGCGATATGGCATGTCTGTCCTTCGGCTGAAGAAAACCAGAGCACTGGCTGAGTGTGATAATGGTCGCAGGAACACCTCTATGCGGGATTTCTCCTACAAAATCAGGCAGGAAAAGCAGGTGGCACTAATGGTAACTCCATGTGGACCTTGTATAGTATACTGGAGAGCCAGTGAGGTGTAGTGATCAGATGCTGTTGGACTAGGTTTAGAGACAAAGGTTCAAGCCCCCATTCACCCATAAATCTTATTGGATGATCTTGGGCCAGTCACACACTCTCAGGCTAACCAACTCCATAGGGTATTGTGGGAAATGGAAAGAAGGGAAGAACCACATACTGTATGTTCCTTGGAGAAAAGGAAAGATATTACTTTAAATTTAAAACACCAATACTCAAGATTTGGCTCAGATTACTGAGCTTTTTAGATAAGAGCGTCAGAAGCAATAGTTGGAAAATAAACTTTTTTAAGACTGAGTCTCAGAATTCCACAACCAGCACGGACAGGATTGTAATGCCAAAATCAAACAAAACAATCACACACCTTTCCCAAGCTCTGACTGAAACACAGGAGTGTGATATCCCAGCTCTAAGGGCAATTATATTTTTATGTCACTTATGGATAAGGAAATTGTAGTCCCTGGGCTACATATAGCTCCAACCTCCCATTTGTACCTTCCCCAACCATTCTTCACCTCCCCACAGTTCTAAAGCTCCCCTTCAGATTTTTTAATTGATTGAAAACTCCCCCAGATGGCAAAACCTTGAGGCCACCAGAAGTGGTGGATTAACTCTATCCCACCATCCCACTACTGAAAACCCAAAATTGTACTAAGAAATTGGGAAGTCACAAACAGAAATGATTTCTGGCTGCAACATCCAGCTGCTTTAGAGCTGGCATGGCCTGTCATAAGGCAAAAATTTATATTTGCCGCTGGTACATCTCCTCACTCCTAATCTGGCCAAAAAATCGAGTCCTTGCCTTTCCATACCTGAAGAATTTTGCGTCCTTGAATACCCAGGGGGTCTTGGTTAATCTTGATCATCAGTTTGTTCTGCAGAATCTCCTTGGCACTATCAGAGATGACACGGAGGTCAGTGGACATGAACAGGGGAGCAGCCATTATGGTCCATAAAGCCATCTGAGACCGTGACTGTTCGCAGCTCAGGCCAAAGTTTCCAATGATGAGCTGCAGGACAAAGGAGTGAAGGGTGAAAATCCTGATTATTATTATTATTATTATTAACCTTTATTTATAAAGCGCTGTAAGTTTACACAGCGCTGTACATCAATTTTTTTTAGTCAGACGGTTCCCTGCCCTCAGGCTTACAATCTAAAATTGCAGATGACTTCCTGCCAACAATCATCTCACTGCTCCTTTCTAGCTTTAGAGTCCTCAAGACGGTCTCTTGCTCTTGGCTCACTTTACATTACCATGTCCGGATCATTCCAATGACCAGGTCCAGCTACTGGCTGAAGGACATCCTGATTGACTGAGAACCATTCCACAATGGAGAGGACACTGTCCCAAGAGTCTTGTATGTCGCCATAATTTCGCCAGAGATTACATATGTTTGCCAGGAGAGTGTAGTTCACCTGAAAAAGGAACAAAATGCAATAATTACAGAAAAATGAGCTGGCTTTACACCTTAGAGTGTAAAGGTGTTGGGTTGGGGGGAATCCTCAAAAGAATGTTCTAATAAACACTGATTGAACCAGTATTGGATCAACTTGAGTCCTTATACCAGGAGAAAGGTGAGATATAAATAAATAAATAAATGCCAAAAGTCTATTGATGAACTGTGCTGCCATAACTATGCTGGCATAGACAATGAAGGCAGGAATGACGACAACGATGATGATAATTTCTTACCTGCCTCTCCCAATGGATTGAGATGGGGAACAACAACAATTAACAGTCTGGAAAGATCAAGATAAGCAGGGGAAAGGGCTGAGAACCACCCTAAAAAGTCTAGGACATATAAACACCATCAAGAGAATAAAGAAATAGCTACAAATGTCTAAATCCAGTTGCTAGCACCAAAGAAAGTAGTTACACTGAGTCAACTGCTGAATGACAGAGCAACTCGTATACTGTACATACCTCATTGAATCAGTGGGTCTATTCTAGTTGGGACTAGCATTTGGATTTAGGCCAAATTGTCTGGTAATCCCAACTAGAGAGAATAGAAGACAGGGGTGTTTTATCATGTTTATTTATCTGCTATATTTATAACGCACTTCCCTCCAGTTTGCTCTAGGTCCTCCTCTTCATTTTATTCCACAACAGTTTTGTGAGGAAGGTCCGCCTGAGAGATTGACAGGACCAAGGTCACCTAGAAAATTTTAATAGCCAAGTGAGGAGCAGAATCTGGATCTCAAGAATCTCTTTACATCACATTAGCTCTCAATCGTTTAAGAGCCCTCCCTCCAGTTCATCTGCCTTGGTCCAAGCCTCAGAGGGAGAGAAGAATGCTGGACTGATTCCCCCCCCCCCCCCATTCCCTTCTCCTTTTGTGTTGTGTCTTTTTAGATTGTAAGCCTGAGGACAGGGAACCGTCTATTATCCCCTCTGTTGTAAGCCGCCCAGATTCCCAGTGATTGGGCAGCATATAAATATATCCTATTATTATTATCATCATCATCATCATCATCATCATCATCATCATCATCATCATGAGAAATACAGAAATGAAAACAGCTCTAACCATGCTGAATATTGAGATAAAAGAGGATTTTGCAAGGCATATATATTGCACTGGAGTTGGGGAAATGTATCAACCTGCACTTTGCCTAATTTCTTGCAGGTCCTTGCCTGACTTCAGAATTCCTCTGCAGTTGATCAGTTTGGACAACAATGACAGCAAGAACTATCTGTCCCTTCCCTAGTGGCCACTTAGACATGAGAGAGAGAGAGAGAGAGAGAGAGAGAGAGAGAGAGATATGAGTAAAAGGAACAGCAGGCATAGCAGGAGGTTGAGAGGAAGGGAAGAGACCAATAAGATAAAAGATAGAGAAAGTGAATGAGCCTGGATAAAAGGAGACAATGGAGAAAGGTCCTGTGGATGTAGAGAGAAAAGGAAAGAGCAATCTCACTAACTTGTAGTCCAAAAAAGTAAAATTACCAAACTCTGCACTTGCCATCTTAAAATGTATTTGCCTGCTTGCTAGCACTGCTGATTTCTACTTACAATACCCAAACTGGGGTTAGGGTTGGGAATTTGAATTCAGAATTCTGAAGACACTTCAAGGGCATTAAAAGGAACTAGTCCAAAGCATTGACAGAGATGACTCACCTGAGGTGGAAGTCCCCCTTGATAGGCTGGCCAACTACAGGAATAGGCAATAGGACGGCCTGTTGCATTCAGAGCCTTGGACATTTTAGGATAACCTTTAAAGAACAATAAAAACTTCAGTGGGCACTTCCCTACCCCCAAGCCTCCATCTATTCCAGTCACTGGAACCTCCCCCTTGAGAAACACAAAATACTGTACATTTAATTTGGGTGTGCAAAAGCAGACACACAAACATATATTTCATCATAAAGCAAACTCCTTTTTTGTGCTAGATTGGATATTTTTCACTCCAATGCAATGACAGTTTATGGAAACTTTTAGAATCACAATTTTCAGATCCCAGCTGTTGTTATTTCAGAAAGGCTGCTATGACAAGACTATGTACAATCTAGAAAGGTGGCACCAATGTAAATAATTATATTCAGTGTCACACAGCTCATTAACAACCAGAGACATTACCAGAGGGGTGGAGATGGGGGTCCAGACTGCACCAGATGATTCCCTGGAGTACACCTGATGAGGTGGGACACCCAGTGGACTGGCATGGCTACTGGATGAACAAGAAAGGGTGAAGCTTCCCTTGGTTGCTTGCTCAGCAGCTGCACCAGACCCTGAATGGGGCCTCTGGAGGCCACAGGGCTACCCACCCACAACAGCAGCTGCTGTTGGAGAAGTAGCCACGTCAGACCCCAAATAGGCCCTGCTCAGGCCGCAGTGGTCTGGTAAGGGGAATGGGCAATAAGCCAGGAGTGTGACTGACATACAAGGCAGTTAGAGGAGGGTGGCAGGGTAGTCCACCACCCTCCCTGGCAGCCTCTTCTGGGACCCACCCCAGGTGACACCAAGCTCAGTGATGCCCTTCTCATAGAAGTGAAGGTAGAGACTTCCATCCTGTGGACTGAATCTGGTCTCTGGAGGGTTGTATTTTGGCTTGCCAAGGCTCCTACACTATATGGGACTACCTCTGTCTATGGAAAGCAATGGGGAAATCCTGTCCACACCCTCAAAAATCCAGCCTCCCTGTATTATCAGAACCATATCTAAGGTAAGCATATTACAACTTCCTATCATATCTTCATCAAAAGCTATTTTGCTGATGCTGTTTGAATTTTGAGGGGAAATGAATACATTCAAGAAAGGACACATAGAAACACACAAAGACATTCCTACGTATTTTTTTAAAGTGTGCCTTTGACTCAACTCCCTTTCATAATATAATAATAATAATAATAAAGATTTATTTCTAGCCCGCCCAATCATGAAGAATCCGGGCGGGTTACAACAGTAAAATACATCATGTTACAATAGAGTTTTTAAAAAAATCAAACCCTAGACCTACCCCCCATTCCCAGTACTAAAACAGAATTAAACAGTAATAGTATAAAAACATTAAAAACATTAAAAATATTAAAGTCATTAAACAAAAAAAAAATAGGCAGAAAGATAGGTGGGGAAGAATAGATGAGGACAAATATCTCTATATCTGGGGAAGGTAACTAAGTTGGAAAGGAACTCATATTAGCCATAATTAATGCTTCAACTCCAAAATTAGACACTTTCCCCTTGCTACATGCCACAAAAGATGACAGTTGGTTATACAGAGAACTACTTTTATTTCTCAACAAATTTTAAAAGATTATAGATCTAAAACTTTAATGTTTGCATTAAATTCAAATGTCATTCTGAAGCCACTGTTTTAAAAAAAAACTTTAAAGAACATGAAGTTGGCAACATGAGCTTTCATAGACTTCAGTATACTTCCTCAGATGCATTTAAATGCATCTGAGGAAGTAGACTGAACTCTACAAAAACTCATGCTGCCAACCTCTTTATTTCAGTTGGTCTCAAAGGTGCTACAATTGCTCTCTACCTACTGATTCTACAGACATCACAATTATATCTTTGAATTCTACCTTTAAAGAACATATTACAGAAAAAAATCTAACCCTGATTAAAATAGATTTTAAAATTGTTAATTCGCTATAATCTAGATCATCCACTGAGGTGAGTTTAGAACAGAGCATGGAAAAATTACCTTTTTAGATAATGACTCCCAGAATCTCTCATTCAGAATGACTTGGCCATACAGACTGGAAGATTCTGTGAATTTTCATTCAAAACAAACAAACAAACAAACAAAAAACCCACAAAAGCTAAAGCACTGAGAAATCAAGTTAAATGTAAGGAAAGAGGACACTCCAACTTTTACCTTCGGCCTGCATAGCTCCAGATGAGTAGCAGCCATCAAATTTTAGCATGTCCACTCCCCATTGTGCAAATGTTAAAGCATCTTGTTCAATCCGGTCCAATGTCGTGCCAGGATACCCTGCACAGGTGTAGCTGCCTATGTCAGCATAAATACCAAGCTTCAGCCCACGTGCATGCACCTGCCGAGAGAAGTCATGGCTTGCAAGACTGAGAGAAAACTCGCATAAATAAATGCTGAAGGAGGCAATGTACTCATCAGAACAGTTGCCATACTTGGCTTTACATGGTATCTGGATCACAACTCCAAGAATTTCCCCATCAACATGGCTGTACAAACTGGAGGAATGTAGGAGCTGTAGTAGAAGAAGTGGCACTTCCAAGTTCATCTGAAATTCATCTAAACTACTCCACATAAACACGCCATATTCCTCTCTTCCTGCTTCAAGAAATATCTTGGCTCATTGTTTCTACAGCACTTTTATCATGGCTTGCCCATTGTGATGAATGTGGCCACTAACATAAGACAGATGGTTTTTAGGATCACTTAGGCTCTCATACTCACTGGAAAAGACAATAATGCTTGGTAAAATGGGAAGCAGTAGGAAAAGAGGAAGATCAAATTGTACTTGGATTGATTCAGTCAAGGAAGCCATGATCCTGAGTTTGCAAGACCTGAGCAGGTCTGTATATAACTTGGACTGGGAACAAATGAGGGAAGAAATCTTCTTGTCAGCAACTTTCCCTTATAGTTTTCATAACTGTTAGGATAGATGTCACGCCTGCACAGTTTGACTCCTTCTGTTCAGTTCTGTTCTAAATACCTGGGTGATCTATCTTCCAGTTATCTCGACCAAAGGGCCACCCAGTCCAGCCCCCTGCCATATAAGAAGGAACAATCAAAGCAATCCTGACAGCCTCTGTTTAAAAATCTTCAAAGAAAAAAACTCTACCACACTCCAAGGGAGTGTGTTCCACTACTGAACAGTTCTTCCTGTCATGAACTGGGAATAGGAATGGGAATTGGAAATAGTATATTTCCATTGTGTAGTTCTCCAGTTCTACTGCTTGCTGAGAGGGGATACTGGAGCAGATTAGCTAAGGATTGGAATGCTTTCCTCTGCTTTAGACCACCTGCTGCACCATTTGCCACGAATAAAGCTTATTTTATACCAGTGATGTATGTAGGTTTTTGATACCAAAGTTTTAGACCATACAATTCCATCTTAAAACACCCATACTTTTCTCAGAACAATCCTTAAGGTCTCCCCTTCCCTCTGTTATCTCCGTTTGATTACTATGTCCTCTGACAGTATATCCATTCTGCAAAGTTAGATGCCAGCCACAGATGCTGGTGAAACGTCAGGAATAAACGCTTCTAGAACATGGCCAGATAGCCCAAAAACCCACAAAAAACTAAAGTTAGAGCAGTTAGATACCACTTTAACTGTCATGGCTCCATCCTATGAAACTGTGAGATTTGTGAGATACCCTTTTTTTTCTGCAGAGCTTTAGTCCACTTTTATGAACTATAGCACTAGCCCTCACTAGTAGAAAAGTATCTCACCAAGGCACAAATCCTAGGATTCCCTAAGATGCAGCCACAATAGTTAAAGTAGTATCAGATTGCCATAACTGTTTCATATCGATGCACTCCCGCTGTTATAGACAGGGATGCTTGGTTTTTAAAAAAAATCACATTTCATTTCTCTAGCAGGAGGACCCACTCACATAATCTGCCAAGGCTTTGATTCCACTTGGGAACCTCTCAGGATCTGGAACAAGGTGACCTGTGGCATCCCGCTCCTTTGCTGTCCAGCAGTCATCTATATTCACATATACATAGCCCAGCTCCCTCCAGCCATCTGTTGCCAAGCGATCTGCCATGTCCATGAAGAGCTTCTCACTGTCTCACCAAAAAAAAAAAAAAAAAAAGCAAACCATAGAAAAAAATGGTTAAAACAAATACTCCAGTGACTCGATGCTATTGGTGCCTCTGGGGAAGACACAGCACCCCCAACATAGCTGTCCCATAGACTGAACTGCTGTGTTTTGCAATGCCAAGCATGCAGTATTCTTTCGCCCAAAGAGATGGCAAACTTAAAGGCCTCTGGCATTCAGTTATCTCCATACTAAAGCCCTTTAGTGCTACTATGGCATTACTTCATGCACCAATGGAAGGAAGCAGAATTAAAATAGAAGATTCATATAGTACTTATTAACACACCACAGTATCATTGTTATGTACGTTCAAATCATTTTCAAGTTATGGCATCCCTAAGGTGAACCTAAGATGAAACTACCACACGGTTTTCTTGGCAAGATTTGTTCAGAGGGAGTTTGCTTTTGCTTCCCTCTGAAGCTGAGAAAGTGTGACTTGCCCAAGGTCACACAGTGGATTTCTATGGCCAAGCAGGAATGTGAGTTCTGGTCTCCCAGTATCCTAGTCCAGCAATCAAACCACTACACCTCTCTCAAACCACATGTGGCTTGCGAACCACATTATACAGCTCAATCATTCATGATGTTCCTCACAGTAAAGATCCAGAGCTTCAAAATATTCCTTTTTTTGGATTACAGCTTCCAGAATACTCCATTCAGGATTCTGGAACATGTAATCCAAAAATATTGTTTCCAAGCTCTGTCAAGATCCCTCCATTTTTTAGTCAAATGTAAGTCTCTTTCCTTAGAGATCCCTTCTGATGTAAATTGAAAAACTCCCTGCTTCTGAGTTCTGTTCCTCTGTTGTTTCCTACTGAACACTACTGATTTCTCTTCCTTTCCCTTTTCCTTTTATACAGCAAAAGTATTTAGCAGTTACCTTGTAAGATGTGTTCAACAAAAATAATAAAATGGGCTGAACACCCACAAAATAAACCTTTTCATTATAAGTAGAGCAACCCTTACAAGATCCTGAACTGTTTTGCTGGTCCATCTTGAATCTGCAACTATGATTTATTTTACTTTTTAAGCATTAGTTTTAAAAAATACATTTTAAAATAGAGGTAATATTATTTTACATTTCAAATTCAAAACAATCAGATAACTGGAGAACAGAATGTATAAATTTGCAGGTGACAAAATCAGAATGAAGTAATTTGCTGTTGTTGTGTGCCTTTAAGTTGTTATGGTGACCTTAAGGCATACCTACTCTGTGGTTTTCTTAGCAAGATTTATTCAGAGGAGATTAACCATTGCTTTCCTTTGAGGCTGAGAATGTGTGACTTGCCCAAGGTCTCCCAATGGGTTTCCATGGCAGAGCAGGAATTTCAACCCTGGACTCCAGAGTCTTTGCCCAGCAACTAAACCACAGTCCCCCTAATACACAGCACTGCAACTCAGCATGAATATACTTATCTCTTAAAATAGTTGGCACTGTGTGACTAAGATGCCAACATGTTTATTGTAAAAATGGACAATGGATTACAATATTTTTTTTAAAAAATTACACATGATCTGATCTTGTGTGTGGCTCACAAAATTAACACAGAGAACCCTTACCTCCAGAAACAAATATGTGGATAAAGGTGATCTGTCAAGGCACAGTGCACTTAACCTTCCAAAAAACATTTGATAAAGTTCAGTCCCACACTATAGAATTGCAGCAAAAAGAACAGTCATGTGACTAAGAGGAGAACTCCTATAGATCAGTAAAAGAACATGAAACAGAAATTTGGAATGTATCCACACTACAGAAATAAAGCAGTTTGACACCACTTTAATGTCTATCTGGTATGCAGAAAATGCAGAGTGCGGAAAATTCCACAGTGAGAATTTAGGAAAGGAATCAAAAGCAAAACAGTCAATATAATAATTTTATACAAATCTATGAACGGGTCACATATGGAATATTGACCATAGTTTTGGTAGTTCCACTCCAAAAAGGGTCTGTGAAAGCTTCAGAAAACAGCAGCCAAAATAATGAGAGTGAGTGGGTGGAATAACTGGTTAAATTCTTTTGGGGAGAGAGGGTTGGGGGGGGGGGGAGGTACCATATACTGTATAATGTATAAGTCAACCTCATGCATATGTTGAAGGAAATTTTTAGGGACAAAATCATAGATTTTGATATGACCTGTGCATAAGTCAAGGGTAAAACATTGAATCATGAAAGGAAGGCAGTGGAGTTAAATGGGGTGTTCAGTGGACAAAGACATCCGGAGAGGGAGGAGGAGGAGGAGGAGGAGGAAAGAATATCTTAATATTTAACACTGGATCATAAAGGGAATGAAGTAGAGTTAAATGGGGTGTTTGGTGGGCAAAGAGATTAAGAGAGAAAGGAGGAGGATTGAGGAGAGAAGGTGAAGGGAATCACCTCTTTCACAAGCAAACACACACTCTCTCTCCTTGTGCCTCAGCATATAACTGCCAGGGCCCCTCGGGTGTGCTTCTATCAGGACCTTTCTAAGATGTATTACTGTTTTGATCCATATATAAATCAACCCAGGATTGATTTATGGTTCCCTTACCTAGGATCAAACAATAATCAGAATGGGGACTGCAGCCAAGAATCAGAAGAAGATTAAGAATCGGGAGAGTGGCTATGAATGAAAAGATTCTAAAATGCAAAGGTATACAACTGAGCACAAAAGTTAGAATCGTACAAGTGATTTTATTCCCTGTTACCATGTACGGATGTGAGACCTGGACAAGGAAGAAAGCAGTTAGGAAGGAAGGTCAAATTTGGGGCATAAATTTTTCAACATAGTTGAATACACACACACACACACACAGAAAGTAAGAGGGAATAAGGTTGCGGGTTATATAATAAAGCATGCACAGAGAGAGCAAAAATAGAGATATCTCCCCCCATAATACTACAACTACAGATTATGTAATGAAGCTCACTAGTATGAGATTACAGACAGAGAAAAGAAATGACTTTTTCAACTATGGGAATGTAAAAAGCATGAACTATGGAATGTGCTTCAAGCTAAGCATGAACTATAGAATTTGTTTTTATGTGATATGGTTATGGTCACCAGCTCATGCGATGTGATGATAGTCACCAGCTTAGTATGAAAGTAAACAACAGAGGAGGGAAGGTATCAATTAGCAGTAGTCTTTTAGTTTTTTTTTAGATTGTAAGCCTGAGGGCAGGGAACCGTCCAATTAAAAAGATGGTATGTACAGCGCTGTGTAAATTTACAGCGCTTTATAAATAAAGGTTAATAATAATAATAATAATAATAATAAGTAGCAGTAGTAGTAGTCACTAATGATGGTTATATTTTCAGAATCAGATGGATGCATACCTCATTTTGATTAGGGGATTCTGAGAGTTATTGTCCAAAGAGGTATCTATTCCATGCTTAATCATGTCTTTTCACACTTTTACCCAATATTTTACAAGCATTAAGTTTGCAATGGTGGTTTGAGCACTGGACTATGGAAAACAGAGTTCGAATCTACACTGGATAGGGTTGCCATAAGCTGTCCAAACTGGGACAAATAGTAGGACACATTTTTTTAAAAAATGGAGGACACGCGAAAAAATTTGATGATTTTTTTAAAAAATTTTAATATAAATGCATGTTTCTTAGGCATGATCAAAATGGAGGACATTTTGGCATTATTCCTAGACAGATGGAAGAAATGTACTTCCCTTTCTGCTCAAACCACCTGGCTCCATTCCGTCTTCATCACTATCATTTTTAAAACAAGGCAGACCTGTTAGCATTAAAAGCACCAAAAATACACAAAAAAGACACTTTGGGGAAAATAAACATTTGGAAATGGGCACCCACTTCCTCCTCCTCCTCCTCTTCTTCCTCTTACTTCTTCTTCCTCCTCCTCCTCCTCATCGCTTGAATTTCGCACCAGGAAATGGCGCTTTTCCCTCTCCCTGGCCAGAGGCCTTGGTCCTCTTCCTCCTCCTCCTCCAAAGCTCACTGGCCAATGGCAGACTGGGGCTGGAAACAGGCCAGCCCCCGCTCTTCTGCCATTGGCCAGACAGCTTTGGGGATGCGCGCTCCTGTTTAAGCCCCGTGCATGGGCGCGCAAGAAGGGCGAGCGCGTGCTGCTGCTGGCCGCTGCCTGGGCAAGTGCTGCGGGCAGCACAGTAGCTGTGCAGAAGAAGGAGGAGGAGGAGCGAAGGAGGAGGGCGGTGCGGCCGAGGCGGAGGAGGTGGGTGGGTGGCCGGCCAGTGCCAGCCGCATTAGCAGCTGCGGCAATGGCCGCATGAGCTGGGCCCAAACCTGGGATTTAGGGGGCAGGCCCAGTTCCTCTAAAAGCGGGATTGTCCCGGGGGCCGCCAGGATATGGCATCCCTAACACTGGGTGACCCTGGGCAAGTCATACTCTCTCAGCCTCAGAGGATGGCAATGGCAAACCACATCTGAAGAAACTTTCCAAGAAAACCCTGTAATAGGTTCATCTTAAGGTTGCCATAAATTGGAAATGACTTCAAGGCAAACAGCAACAACAACCATGAAGCTGAGAAGTACAAAACAATTCATTATCTACTATGCACCACAGGTAGACTAACAGCATATGATAGGATACAATAGTTGGAGAAAGGTGAAGCTGGACATTTGTTAAGTACAGCAAATCCTATCTTAGGTGAGTAGCACAGGAAATCAGCTACTTTTTTGCAACTCTCTTGCTCCTGCCAAGTGTTTATGCTGCACCTTTTCCATGGGTGGATCCACTTACCTAATGCAGTTATGGGGATCTGATTTACAATCCGTATTACAACGAAACCGCTCCCATGCAAGCCATCCCATTGGAGGTGTTCTCATGAGTCCATTTTCTAGAGCCAGTGTCAATGGGGCAAGGGCCAGAAGGAAGACAGAGCCCATGAGCTTCATGACCAGGACTGGTGGTTCAATACTGCAGAGAAGAGAGAGAAAAACTACTTTTCATTAGAAAAAAGGGTGCATCCTGTGACCATCCTCATTCTATACTTCAAAGGCTGTATTCAAATGAATGCAAAATGCAAAGATAAACATGAGCATCTTGTCTGTGCATGTCACTCCCCAGGAAAATGGAATTACCAGCTTCAAAAGAAGTCACAATTCTTAAATAAGTGAAAGGCTTAGCAAGCCATGATGGCTTGTCTGAATTTTACCATTGTTTTCAGTTCTTACACATTATTTGTGGATTTTCCTTCCTGTATAGTAATATCTATTGTTCTCTTCAACCCATTCCAAACTTGCAGCACAACACAAATGACTCCACTAAACTCACCCATTCCATCACAAAGAGCAGGGGTAGGAAATTCCTGTGGTAGAGAGGACAATTTTTCAACTTTGGGACCTCCATCTCTATGCAGGTTTTCCAAAATGCCCCAAAATAAAACAAACAAACAAAACAAAACAGAATAGTCAAAGGTCCAAACAACACTGCAGAAATAATCCAGTTTGAGACCACTTTAATTGCCCTGGCTCAGTACCAGGGAATCCTTGGAATTGTAGGTCATTGTGGCACCAGAGTTCTTTGACAGAGAATGCTAAATGTCTCACAAAACTACAGTTTCCAGGATTCCCTAGCTTTGTGCCAGAGCTATTAAAGTGGTCTGAAAATGCATTATTTCTGCAGTGTGTTTTGGACCAAAATCCACTTCTGGTTTTCAAACAGGTTTTTAGAAATGTTAAACAGCATAGGCTTTCCTGTGGCTTATTTAAGAGGTGAATTACTCTGGGAGTTTTCTTTTAGAGGCAATTCCCTGTGTAATTCACCTCCAAAAAAGCAGTCAGGAGTGTCGGGAGCCAAAAAACAATCTTGATGACTGCTTGCTATCCAGACCACAGTTTGTCCAGCCTTGACAAAGGGCCATCCATCAGGTCCCATCAATATAACATTCTTCCACACTACTAAATATTATCTTTAAGCCCCACCACCTCCCTACTTCATCTCTGTAGTTTTGCAATGTACTGTTTATAAGTTATCAAATGTATGAGATCACCTTACTATGGAGGAGAGTCCGATGGATACCATGGACCATCAACAAGACAAATGAATGGATCTAAGAGCAAAGTGAGCCTGAATTAAAAGCCAAGATGACTAAATTAAGAATTTTGAACTCTGGACTCATCATGAGATGACATGACTCATTGGAAAACACAACAGGACTTTGTGAAGTGGAAAGCAGTAAAAAAAAGAGGAAGATTGTACTATAGGTAGATGGAATCAATCCAGGAAGCCATAACCCTGAGTTTGCAGGACTGAGGTTCTTGGAGAGCTCTCATTTCTAGGGTCCCCAGAAATCAGAGCCAACTTCATGGCAAATTAACAACAAAGCCTTACTACAGTATGTGCTATTATTGAAATAACAGTGGTTGTCCTAAAGCAGAGGTGGGGGACACAAAGTCCTCTAGATATTGTTGGATTGCACCATCCTCACATCATCCCTAACCAACAGAAATAATAGCTGTATGGGAATTTTAGTTCACAAACATCTGGAGATCTACCCCTAATGTAAAACTTGAAAGCACAGCACAAGGGTGTGAGTTACACTGGTAAACAGCCTTGATTTCAAGGATAACTATATAGCTTTGTGTATGTGAGTACTGGAGTTAAGTATGGAATGACAGAATGCAGTTGTTCCCCCCCATGCAGTACCAGACCTGCCCATCATCATATGCACTGGGAAGATAACATTTTACAAGTCTGATGGCAGCATAATTCTAAACATGTCTGGGCAAAAGTAAATCCGATGAAGTTCAACTGAGTTTATACCCAAGTATGTAGGTACAGAACTGCAGCCTGAAGGGATTTTAACTTGTGGCTCCATATGTTCCTTCTCCGTCATCTGTTGCTGGTCCAAAACACACTGCAGAAATAATCCAATTTGAGATCTCTTTAACTGCCCTGGTTAAGTGCTAGGGAATCCTGGGAATTGTAGTTTGTTGTTGCTCTTGGACAGAGAAGGCTAAATGTCTCACAAAACTCCAGTTCCCAGAATTCCCTAGCACTGAGCCAGGGCAGTTAAAGCAGCCTCAAATTGGATTATTTCTGCAGTGTGTTTTGGACCACTGCTTCTGGAGCTTTTACAGGCGACTGGGTCCATGCACTTATTTCCTTTGCAGTGGACCTGGACCAGTGGATTCTCACATGCAGTCCTTGGAAATATTACACATTTGGGATCATAATTTTTAGAATAGAATATTTTTAGAATACTTGAATTACAAAAGGGGAAAGGCAACATCTTAGCTAGCTTTTGTAAGGCTGTGGGAAGGGGCATAAGTTGGCAGAAAAGGTAGAGTCTGGGAATGGAGTTTAAGAAATTCCCACCTCCCAACTCCAATGACCCCATAGAGTAGATCACACTAGCCAGTAGCTGCAAAAAGCAGAAACTTGGAATGAGCCTTAGGATTGCCATACATCGCAAACAACCTGCAGGCACACAAGAACACAGGTAGGAAATGATCTGAAAGTTGTTTTGCTCAGTGTCTTGTTCTCAGTCGCTGAGAGAGATATAGGGCATTTCAAAGGTCACAGCAACACCCTAAGTATAAAATCCACTTGCAAACAAATCAAGTCTTTGGTTGCATGTGGGTTTTCTTTTATTCCTTGACTAAAGCAAAGCAATTGCTGCACTTACCAAGCAGGGAGAAAGTAAGAATTGGATCCTGTGAAATAAAGATCAGTCGAATCCTCCTGATTTCATATGATTTTCCCAAAGCCTGCCAATCAAACCAACATCATAACAGAGAGCTAAGCGCCAAAATGGGTCTGCCTATATCTAAGAACCAGCTATATTATTCTGGGTGGGTGAAGAGGGTGATGAAATAACTGTGCACACTGCTATCACTTCAAGAGATTAGTATGCCAAGGGATATTGTAGTCCCTTTGAGACTACTAAAAGAAGGAAGGTGGTAGCATGAGCTTTCATAGATGAGCCTACTTCCTCAAATGCAGATGGCCTTGTATCAGAGGAAGCAGGCTCAAACCTACAAAAGCTCATGCTCCCAACTTCTTTCTTTCAGAAACCATATCCAGGGGTAGCCGTGTTGGCCATGTAGCAAAGTACAATAACATCCCAAATCCACAAAACAGTGATACCTTTAATGGCCAACCAAAATGCACAAAATGTATGTTGTAAGCTTTCGAAGCTTCAGCTTCGAAAGCTTACAACGTGTATTTTGTGCATTTTGGCTGGCCATTAAAGGTTTCACTGTTGTGTAGATTTTTTTCCCCTTTCAGTTAGTCTCCAAGGTGCTACAAGTTCCCTTTGCATTTTCCAGACTGTTAAGTCTGGTAGCATGAAATGTTAACTCCAGTTGCGGGGCTTGGTGAGATCCTGTAGATTACATTAAAAACAACAACAATGAATCACCTGCCTTTTTATTTTTTATTTCTTTCTTTCAAGGATTTCTATCCCACCTTTCTCCAAGGTTTCTACTTCTAACATGACAGTATGTAGTTAATAACTCCTGTTCCTTCTCACGTTCTGGAAACCTTGATGACACATGGGTCCAAAACACACTCCAGAAATAATCCAGTTTGAGACCACTTTCACTGCCCTGGCTCCATGCTAGGGAATCCTGGGGACTGTAGTTTTGTGAGACACTGACCCTTCTCAGGTGCCACAAAAAACTACAAGCCCTAGGATCCCTAGCATTGAGCCAGGGCAGTGAAAGCAGTCTCAAACTGGATTATTTCTGCAGTATGTTTTGGCTCAGGAGGAGAAAAAACAGTTTGGGGAAGATCCAGGAAAGCACGAAGAAGAACCCCCTGCTAGTGCTGGAATTCAAAGATATAGCTGTGTTAGTCTGTAGAATCAGTATGTAGAGAGATCTTGCAGCACCTTTGAAACTCACTGAAAGAAAGAAGTTGGCAGCATGAGTAGACTAAGGTCTACTTCCTAGTGCTGGTGTGCATAGATGTGCTTTCAAGTGCCCTGCCTGCTATGAAGACCTCATGATGAGTTTCCTTGAGCTGGTTTTCTTCTTTAGGCAAGGAAAGGCTTACCGTGGGAAAAATCCAGCAGACCGAAACTAAGGGCGACCAGACACAACCTGCAGCTGCAAAGAGCCTTCTGTCTTCTTGCAGATTTGGAAACTAACCACGTGTCTTCCTGCCTCGGATCATCTGACTCTTTGGGCTCTTTGGAAGATCAGCTGATTGCACAAGAAGCAAAACCAGGAACGGCCCCTCCTTGGGACTGGCGAGGTGCCTCCCATCCACACTGGAGAGGAATTGTCCGGTTTGACACCACTTTAGCAGCCATGGCTCAAGGCTATGGAATTCTGGGAATTGTAGTTTGTTGTGGCACCTATGTCAGAGAGCTCTGGTGCCACATTAGACCCATTCCCAGGATTCCCTTGCACTGAGTCAGGTCAGTTAAAGTGCTCTCATACTGGATTATTTCTGCAGTGTGTTTTGGGATCTTATGGGGAGGCCCTTGTCTCTTTCCCACCCCCCTTGCAGATATATCTGGCAGGAGCACAGAGGAGGGCCTTCTTGGTGGCTGCTCCCAGGCTTTGCAACTCCCTCACTGGAGATGCCAAACTGGTGCTTTCCTTTAAAAGGGATGTTTCCCCACAGAGTGGACATTTTTGTGGGAATGTTAATATGGGGGGGGGGGGGGTTTATGACCTCTTTTCATGATCCTCTAAACTCCCTTGACCACCTGTAACAGATTTCCAACCCACTGGATGCTTCACCACTCAAATGGCAGCAGGGTTTTGGTTTGTGCCCAAACTAGCCTTTTGAAGATAAGGCATATCTGCCATCAGTGACCAAAAGGGACTGCTTTCCCTGTTGCCACTGCAGCAGGATTTATTTAAATTTGACAAATGCCAGCCATCCTTTCCCCTCTTTTGCACAGTTGTGTATTTTGGTGTAGTGTATGATTCCTCTCTGTTGCTCCACCTTCAACCACCAGCAACTGGTTTCATGCTTCCCTGTTCTCACACTGATGTTTATCACACTATGCTCTTAAAGAGGTACTATTCCAGTGTGACTCCTCTAGCAGCCTCCTGTTGCATGCTGGGATTGGCAGTTTTAAGGAGCTGAACTTCTCTGCCTGAGAATTCTAAATACCCCTCCTTAAAACTGCCACCCCTCCTTAAAACTGCCAATCCCAGCATGCAACAGGAGGCAGCTAGAGGAGTCACACTGGAATAGTACCTCTTTAAGAGCTCGTCTGATAAACACCACTGTGTGTATGTTGTGCACCTTCAAGTCATTTAAACAATTTTAGGAGCAACAGGAGAAAAAGAAGGGGCCACACCTTGAAGTTCAGGGTTGTGGAAATGGAAGCAGAGGCACATTGGATGAAGCCATGTGGCATGAATGTTTGGCAGGGAGTTATATGGCTAGAGAAGTACCTCAAAGGCCTATCCCTGCCCCATGCCAATGTTTTTGGTATGCTGACCTGCAACGCCATGCTGGGATTTTGCTAAGAAGAGGCTGTGGTCTTAGTTTTGACTCTTCTTGGAAAACTGGCAATGTCACTTTAGAGAAATGTCTGAAAATAAACCTATGTTTCCAGATGAGAGACATATATAATCCAAAATGCTACTATAGACTCTGGAGTGGAATGTAAATGGATAAACAAAGCTATTGGTACTGCCCCCAGTATCTGGAGGTTACAATTGTACACTAATGAAATAAACCAGGATCCTGCTTGGTTCCTTATTTGATCACAAGAGTGCCACATTGATTCATTATGGAAGTAAAAAGCTGGAACAACCCCCTTACGTACAAATTCCTGAAAAGAAGATCCCACTCTAGCATTAAAATCCCCCAGTTTAATGGTCTTGGGGTGTTTTAAATTTAATTCTAAAATTAATTTTTCCAACGCGTCCCATAGTGACAGAAATTGGGAGTCCTTTCCCACTCCCAGAACTTCAACTCCCAGCATGCAATGCGGGAAAAGCGAGCCTCACGTGACAGAAAATGGGAGTCCTATCCCACTCCCAGAACTTCAATTCCCAGCATGCAATGCGGGAAAAGCGAGCCTCACGTGACAGAAACTGGGAGTCCT
>NC_056526.1:39198455-39258978 GCF_019175285.1 Sceloporus undulatus
TTTCAGCTTGAATCTGACACATCTTTGCACAAACAGACATCAAGAGCAATGAGAAATGAAGCCATGTAAACCCTTGAGACTGGGAAGTAGCCAAATAACCACAGCATCAACATCACTGTTATACTCTCTTTCTTACCTACACAATTAGTATCAGCACAAAGTTTTTACATCTGTGAAGGCTGCGCTCAGTTGGACTCTGTTTTTGTCATGAATAGGACTAAGTAAGAAGATCACAACGTTTCATGGAGTGGGAAAATGTTCAGATGAGAGCCATTGTCAGATGCTTCCAGGTGTGAAAGTCTTCATCTGTATAGCCTGTTCTCTCTGGCAAGTATGGAAATAAGCATGGTGAAAACATTTATCTGTCAGCCTTTGTTGATGTCAGTGATACTTAAGGAGCTTAATGAAGAAGAAAGAAGTAACATTTCTCAAGCTGCTATATGAATGGAAATCCAGTCTCCTATGTGGGCTGTGGAAGGTTGATGTTAAGGAGAACTAACGTGCCATCCTAAAACAGATCCTCAGTCCTGTTCTAAACCTCTGGCAGCAGTTCCAGTACCGGCTGGATTAGCAGTTCCTTCCAGAGAACAGGTTCATCAATTTCGTCTCTCTACACTCTGCAAGGTAGGACTGGAACAATGAAACTGAATGAGCGTAGCGTGGCACATTATGCCACCTGTGATTCTCCAGCAGATCACACTGGCTTTCTGTGCAAGCGTGTGGAGCGCCACCATCACCACCACCACACTACCTCCTACCAGCGTCGCTGGTTCATCCTCAAGGGCAATCTGCTATTCTATTTTGAAGAGCGGGAGAGCCGTGAGCCACTGGGTCTCATTGTGCTTGAGGGCTGCACTGTGGAGCTGTGTGAGGCTGCAGAGGAGTTTGCCTTTGCCATCCGCTTTGATGGCACCGGGGGCAAGGCCTATGTGTTGGTTGCTGACTGCCAAATTGCTATGGAGGCTTGGGTGAAGGCACTTTCACGAGCCAGCTTTGATTACATGAGGCTCGTGGTTAAGGAACTAGAGAAACAACTGGAGGAGGCCCGAAAGAGCTTAGTTACCCACCACAAATTACCAAAAAAGTCTACCTCTGTCCGGAAGAGACATCTCTCCAATCCTGCCATGGTACCAGTCCAGGAGCACCCAGTCATCTTAGAGAATGGGTCTTCCACATGGGATAGTGGCTGCACTTTTACAGGAGTTGTTTCTTTGGACCACGAAGGGGGATATTTGAAACCCCCACCCTTACCTCCTCGTCGAAGACTCGCTAGCGGTAATGTGGGTGGAGGCTTCACTCCTGGCCTTGCTTCTCCTGGGCAGGAAAGTCCCGTGTCTCCAGAGACAGCTTGTTTCTCAAAGCTGCATGATTGGTATGGCCAGGAGATTGCAGAGGTGAGAAGGGAATGGCTGAAATGTCAAAAGAGGGGAGAAAAGTGCTGAGAAAACAATATATTTTTGAGGTGGGTTTTTTGATTATTTTTTTTAAAAAATGGGCATCAAGCTGGTTTCCCCAGAACTCTTGCTGCCCTTATGAGTTGTCAAAGACTTCATATTCATATCTGGAATATTTAATTGCAGTTACAAGTATATTGTGGACCAGTCATGGCCACAGTGTAGTATTTCCAGGGAATCTAGAAATGGCCACAACATTCCTAAAACCTAATCCATAACTTAAGCAGAAGATGTGTTTGCTATCTTATATTTTCAGACATTGATACTTCTTAATATATGAAAAAAAACCATGTATTGCTATTCTCCTCTTGTGCCCTACAATATCATTAGTGGCATTTCATCTATATATTACAGTTGCTTTAAGACTTATTCTTAAGAAAGCTAAGCTCAGAGTTACACAGCATGGCAACATTTTCTCACTCACTCGAACAATTATAATGCCTACATGGCACCTTTCCAGTATTCAAAGTGGTTCATGTATATTATATTATGATTACTGACAACAGCCTGATAATGTAGGTTGGCTTCATTATCACAGATGGAGATAAAGTGAGAGAACAGTAGCTTGCCTAAAGCCATTTTGTTACTTCATAGCCACATTAAAATTGAACCAGAATTTTTTCCAGCCGTGACATTGAAGCAGCCCTTGCAAAATAAGATGACAGTTAATGTCCCTGATCCAAAACCTGTGTATGTCTCTGGCTCACATAATTTCTTAAGCTTTTTTTCATGTACATTTTGAGTCCGTATTTGAGGATTAAACTGCAAGAGAACCAAAATGATCTTGGTCATAGTTGAAGCAAGCAATTAGAGTTACTCTCACACTGCAAAGTTGTAAAGATGTGTAACACTTTGATTTAGGGGTGGAAATCATGTTGCTCTTTAGATGTTGATGACTGTAACTCCCAGTAGCCCTAGCCAGCGGGGTATAAATACCGTAACAAACAAACAAACAAACAAACAAATAAATACAGTAACATCTGGAAGGTCACACATGATTCCCCTCATTTTCCATTTAGTCACTCTATTCCCTAGCATTGCCATCAGTGCAGCCATCCTTAGGTCTAAGGCTATATTTGTTCCTTTTGATAAGGATTCTGTTTTCTCTACAGTTTCTCCATAACTGCATTGGTTAAGGGACAGTATGTTTCAGAACTACATTTCAGAATGGTCTTAAAAATTCACAGCTGAAAACTCAAGTTACTGCTAATTTCCATTTTGTTATGTGCCTTCAAGTCAACTCCAGTTTATGGCAACCTTATCACATGGTTTTTGTAGCAAGGTTTATTCAAAGCATGTTTGTCATTGCCTTCCTCTGAGGCTGAGAGAATGAGATGTGCCAAATGTCACCCAGACAGTTTTCATGGCTGAGCAGAGATTCAAACCCTGGTCTCCTGAAGTCTTAGTACAACACTTAAATCTCTATACCACACTGGCTGCCAAACCTCCCTTACCCACTCCTTTTTTGTCAGGAAAGAAGAAGTGATTGTTAGAAGGCTGAAAATATGCAATGTGGCTGACAACAAGATAGATGAGAAAAAACAAATTAGGGAACAGTGAACACCAGATCCTGTTGGATCTTGGAAGCTAAGCAGTACATGGATGGGAGACTGCCAACAGATACCAGGTGTAGCTATATTTCAGAGGAAGGAACTGGCAAACCATTTCTGAGTAACCCTTGACCAAGACAGGATTTATGAAAGGAAACGACTAAGGAAGGATCTATGAAATTCTTGGGATCACCATAAATCAACAGGCAACTTGAAAGCGCACACACACGCGCACACACGCACACACAAATACACCAAAGAGAATTTTAAATTTCTTAACTGTGGTATATTCAACTACTAGTTTGTTTCTGGTTGTTAAGTCCTAAAATTACACCAAATTATCTCTGCAAGAGGTGATTACTTTATCATTCTTCCACCCCACTCCCCCAAATATACACAATATCATGCTGTATGCTGTTATTTTCCTGATCTTTTGGGTACAGTTTTCTGTTTAAAGGTTTTGCATATTTCTAACCTGAAAATATAGCTTATTATTGAGCCAACAAAATTATTAGTTACAAGGGGTGTGCTTCAAATTCAGATGAAGCCCAAACCCAGAAGTGGAACAGGTCAATTTGAGACATGTCCAGACTAAAGCAAGCCAACTCAAAAGTGGACCAAGTTTGACTATATGCTCCTGAAGACTTTGAAGAACCCATAGGCATATACAGTGTATCTCCCACAAATTCTCTGTGTAAGAAAAACACCAGAGATGGAGAGAAGCAGGTTTTGTTTTATGATTAATAGTTCTATCTTCTAATCTCAGTGATTTTATCAGGGCAGTTGGACTGCTTTCCACTGTTCAGTAATCAGTAGTTCTCTCTATCAGGAATAGAAACATTAAAAGAGATTTTATGGTGTTACAGGAAACCTGAGAAAATGCAGATTGGATGTACCGGTATGCTTGAAAAATGAATATTCATTATCCAATCTCCACCCCTGCTATATTGTACTTTGCATGACTTTGGTGCCAGCTGTGCAGAAAACTAAACTTATATCAAACTGTGTTGCGTTCACTGTAATTTCCTAACCCCAAGGTTTATGGCACAGGGATATATTTGTTTGTTTGTTGTTGATGATGTTAAGCACCCTTGAGTTGATGTTGACCCATGGCACTGCTGTGGATGAGACATCTCCAAGACTCCCTGTCTTTCACTGCTCTGCTTAGTTCGTTTGTAGCCTGTATCATTTTTATACAAACTGACCAAAGCAAAAGGCAATAATAAAGGGCCTTAATGGATAGTATGTCCATCTCCACTGCAAATTAAACACCTTTTCCATAAAAAAAGTGCATTCTCCCCCTTTTGAAATTGTACAGGTTTTAAAACGAGGACTACTTCTATATTTTCATAATAATGGATGTTATCACACAAGGGAAACTGGAAGTATAATCCAATGGCAATCTGAACGCAATCATGGGGTTTAACGTTATTGCGTGATAGACTACCACACGCAATTTTGGGTAATGAGAAGTCAGTCTGAATGCAATCATGGGATTTCACGTTATTGCGTAAGAGGTGATCACACACAATTTCAGGCAATGGCAAGCAATTTTCGGGCAATGGGAAGTCAGTTCGAACACAATTCAAATTCACGTAAATTTGCTGAACTAGCAAATTCACATGAATGTGTTCTGGCCCCACTTTCTTTTCATTCGAAATTAAGAGAAATTCCTCCTGTATGATAAACTCCAATGGTCCACCAATAACCTTAGCAGCCCTTTGTTTGGGAACACCCAGAAACCTTTTTGCACTTGGTGACCTCTTCAGAAAGGGAATTCTCTTGGAAATTTTATCCAGTGCTATTTCCTTTTTTTAAAAATGCCATGTAGCATAACCCCCACCACCACCACCACCACCTATTGTCTAAAATCTAGACAGCATAATATTCTAAGAGCCTGGTATGCTTGAACATTTTCACTGAATTTTGACAATCAAGGAAAAAACAGGTTTGTTGATTTCCAGTTTGTTAAACCTCAGTCTCATCAGGAGGCCTCCAAAACAAAGCAGGATGAACACTGGTGAGTCTTTAGATCACAATCTGAAATGAATCTAGTCATGTAGTCACCTGGTTGTTTAATACTCCACCATGGGGTCAGATGAAGCTAACAAGAGGAATAGCAAGCTGTCCTATTCTTAGTGTATGGGCAACATAAATTATTATTTTATTCCTATTTCAATAAAAGCAGTTATGGTTCTTTTCTCTATCTGGAACAGTTATTTTATCACATTCTAGTAGAATGGTTGTCTTAGCAGAGAGAAAGAATTATTGTTTTTACTCAGATTAAATCAAGCTGACATGAGAAAAAAAAGCAGCACTGTCAGCATTTTTGAGAATGGCTGATGATGTGAACACAGAGGGCACTACAGTATAAGTGCATCTATTTCCACAGACACCATTTCCACTCTCCAACATTTCTAAATAAGGCTTTCTCCAGCTTTTCTGAATAATGCCCTTGTTATCTTACATATTTGTAAAACAATAAGATACAATAAACCTAGTGTCTGTGTGGTGCTTTACACTCTAGTAATGTAGTAGCACATGTATATTGCATGCCCTTTTTTATTATTTTAAAAGATGTTTGCATGACATGCGTTTTGTACCTAAAATAAGAATTATAATATTGTTTTATAGTTACCTGTAGTTGAAATACAACATTGAATAAACTATGTTTATGTACAGGTTTGGTTTTATGCTTATTTCAAGGTGTGCTGCATGGAAATCTGTGGCCTTCCTTCCAACATAAGAAGATTCAGAGCCCTATCAAGTGCAGTGTTCTGCATTCTTAGAGTAACCAGGAACATAGCCCTGGAATGTTCAAAAAGCAGGACATGAGGGGTAATAATTCTCTCCTGTTTTTGTACCCCAGTGATCAGTATTCAGTGACATGTTAAGTCCAGTAATGTCACTGAGCAAAGGATTATAGTCAGAATACTTGGGACCTGATCCAAAACACACTGCAGAAACAATCCAGTTTGAGTCCACTTTAACTTCCCTGGAATTCTGAGAACTATAGTTTTGTATGTACAGAGATTTTGTAGCACCTTTGAGACTTAACTGAAAGAAAGAAGTTGACAGCATAAGCCTACTTCCTTAGATGCATTTGTAGTTTTGTGAGACATTTAGTCTTCTCTGTCAGAGAGCTGTTGTGCTACAATAAACTACAATTCCCAGGATTCTGTAGCACTGAACCAGGACAGTTAAAGCAGTCTCAAACTGGATTATTTCTGCAGTGTGTTTAGGAGCTTTGATTATCAGGAATTATGACATAATTTGGTGTGTGCATTCTCTCTCTCTCTCTCTCTCTCTCTCACACACACACACACACACCCCTTCTCTGCTATATGTGAGTACTGTAGTTGCAATTCTCACAATAACCTAATAGCAATAACATTTACATTTCTATACCACTTCATACTGAATTAAGTATTCTCTAAGTGGTTTACAATGTGTAAGCTAACTGCCCCCCAAAAACTGGGTACTCATTTTAGCGACCTATGGAAGGATGCAAGGCTGAGTCAACTCGGGAGCCCTGGGACTGAACTCACAACCTTGTGGCTACAGTAGTGGCATTTAACCACTGCACCATCAGGGCTCCTAAGGGGGAAGTATGGGTTTGATTTTGCCATTTTATATAATGGGACACCATTTTACTATGCCATTGTATTTAATGGGATTTGAACATCCGTGTACTTTGTAATCCATAGGGGTCCTAGAACCAAATCCCATGAGATACCAAGGGCTCAATATACTATTTTGAACTAACACTACTGTTACGCAAAGTGTTTTGGGAAGTCACAGCCTTGAGGCTTGGAGAATTAAAACCCATTGGCTTTGCAAAAGGCTTCTTCCTGATGCAGAGGGAAACTGCTAGAACAGGCTTGTTGATATGATCAACAGCTGCATGCATTTTTGGATTCTCCACTGCCAGTGTGGTTGTTATGATAAAGGTTTGCACTTAAAAAGTGACTGCTGCATCATCTTATTATCTGCCATGAATTTGTATAATCCCTTTTAAAAATGATCTCAGTTGGATTTACCATGAGATGACATAACTCAGTGGAAAAGTCAATAATGTTGAAAACAGTAAAAATGCAGTAGAGAAAGAGGAAGACCACATTACAGATGAATTGGCTCAACTGATGAAGTCACAGCCCTCAGTTTGTAAGATCTGAGCAGCTCATGATGAGGATTGCCATTAATTGAAGTCAATTTCATGGCAAATAACAATAAAGTTGCCCATCAGTGTACAACAGGGGTGAGATGAGCTCAACTTGCAAGCATGCTTGAAAAATGTCTTAAGGTGTCCTCACTGTTTTCTAGAGGCATGGGGACATTTCTACATACAGTCTGTTTTAGGCAAGAGAGGAATTAATGGGGTCATGGTGTAGGGTTGCGGGTGACACTGGTTTCATGTAAGACATTTTCCTATATTTCTTCGTAACAGAGGTTAGCAATTACCAGAGGCCCAGAGCTTGTGCATGCCTGTTCTGAGACTCTGGAGGGTCATAGGGTTGCCAGATTGAAAACTGGAAAGACCCCCATGCCTTCAATAGTTGTGTAAAAGAGGAGATTTCAGCAGATGTTGCTTGTCACATAACTGGGTAACAACTCCTGCTGCAATTCCCTGTTCTACACAACTGTTAAACATACACGTCCCAGCTCCTGTTTTCAGTCTGGCAACACTATTGGGGAGTGTTTTGCTTCCTAAAAGTAAGATTTATATGGCCCCCCTTCCCATTCCATCTACAAACGGCTGACTGGACTGGTGGCATCTTCTGTCTTTAAGCCTCACAATGGGAACAGCATTCTTGAAAAGTGCATCTAATGCAGCTTGACACCACTTTAATTGCCAAGGCTCCATCCTACAGAACCTTGGGATTTGTAGTTTTGTGAGGCACCACCATTCTTTTGGCAGAGAAAGCTGAAGACCATGTGAAACTAAATGGAGGATTCCATAGGATGGAGCCATAGCACTTGAAGCAGTGTCAAACTGCATCATTTCTACACTGTAGATGCAACTGATGGCAGCAGATTAACTGACAACAGCAAAATAGTGGTATGCCAGGGGAAAATACTGCATATTTTTGTGATCCAAAATAGTAATGTGGTTAAGATGCTAATTCTAACAATTGGAAGATCGGAAGGCTGACAGTTCGAGGCCCGAGTACCGCATGGTGGGGTGAGCTCCCATCACTAGCCCCAGCTTTTGCCAGCCTAGAAGTTCGAAAGCATGCAAATGCAAGTAGATAAGTAGGTACCACTTCAGTGGGAAGGTAACAGCATTTGGTGCAGTCGTGCTGGTCACATGACCACCAGAGCGGTCTTCAGACAACGCTGGCTCTTCGGTTTAGTAACAGAGATGAGTTCTGTCCCCTACAGTCGGTTACGACTAGACGTTCATGTCAAGGGACTACCTTTACCTTTTTAAAGTTTTGACATTCTTTCACATTTAGGGAGAAGAGGTATTGGGCAGAGGCATGAAGGTGGCTGCTTCTTTCATCTTCCCAAACTTGTGGTATTCTGAGCAAACTACAGCGCAGGGCTGTTGTGGCCTCCTGCCCCGACCATCTCCACTCTGCAGATATTGTGTTGTGTCTGAACTGAAATTTGACATGGCAATTTTTTTAAAAAATTGAAAAAGCAATTACACTCCTCACTCCTGGAACCATCTTCCCCCACGAACACGGGTCATCATCCCTTCATTGATGACTTTTAAATCTGAGTTGAAGAAGACCACCCTGTTCAAGGAAGTGTTCCCAGGCACTGTGTGAATATTTATCTGATATTTGATAATGGATGTTGATGTTTTAATTGTTGCCTGCTTTTTTAAAACTAATTCTATTTTATATTACTACCTATTGTTTATGTGTATTTTGTAGATTGTACGCCATTGGCAGGTTTTATATTTTTATTGATTTGATTATTTGTATGTAAAGCGCTGTGTACATTTACAGTGCTATAGAAATAAACTATAATAAAAAATAAAACAAAAATTACAAATAATAATAATAATAATAATAATGACAACAAATAAAGCTCAGGTTAAAAAATTAGGAACTCTTTTATTTGGTTTCCATTAAATCCCATTATGTTTAAGTCTTGGATTACGACACTAAATTCTATCTTGTTTACTCCCCTGGGCCCTGGGAAACTTAAAGCTAATTTTCCATTGGGAGCCATGAAACAGCCACTGCATAAAGGGATATTGGAGCAGCTTTGAGACTAACTGAAAAAAAGAATCTGGGAGCATGAGCTTTTGTAGACTTAGGCCTAGTAGGAAAGCTCAGGCTACCAGTTTCTTTGTTATATGAAGGGAGGGATATGAAGGGGTCTTATTTTGTACTGTTGTGTTTACTGTTTATTCCCACATTGACAGGGCTCCTTCACCCCTAAATCCAGAGAATGTGGGGGAGGGACCACTGTACTGTGTTTTTTAGACTGTTAGCCATTTTGGGTCCCAGTCTTGTGGGAAAAGCGAGATAGAAATGATAATGATAATGATGATGATAATGTAGTGGCATCAGCCTATGTCTTTGAAATATATATCTTTGCCCTTTCCTAGCTCTATGATTCCGCCACAGTTCCCTGCCCAGCTCATATTGGCAATGCTTCAGCAAAGTCTCGCGAGATTTCACAAAGTCCCGCCTTTCGTGGCGACAGGCCGGCTGCGTCGCTATAGTATCCGGCACTGAGGGGAGGAGGACCTCTTTTGAACAGGATGGCTGGGCGCTTGTGGGGAACGGCTGGGTCTTGGATGGCGGCCACGGCGGGGGCCCTTGGGAGCCAGAGGCCCCCCTCAGCGACGGTTGGACCCTCACGAAGCATAACCGTCACTCGGACCGGCGCCATCTTGCCTAAACCTGTCAAAGTGAGTGCTTCAAGGGAAGCCATCGGTGGCGAAAAGGAGAAGCGGGGAGGGGAAAGGAAGAGCCAGCCAATCGGGAAGCAGGACGAGCTGCCGGGCTGCGTGCTGATTGGCTGGTTAGGCCAGCCAATGAGAGGCGAGGTGGCAACGTTCTATGCCTCCTCACTGCAGAAATAGTCTGTAAGTCTTGGATTTGAGTCCCCTTTAACTGTCCTGGTTCAGCGCTATGGAATCATGGGAGTTGTAGTTTATCGTGGCACCAGAGCTCTGATACAACAAGGCTGTAATGCCTCACAAAGCTAGTTCCCAGAATTCCCTAGCACTGAGCCAGGGCAAGTTAAAGTGGTCTCAATCTGGGCAGCAACTACTTAAGGTGCCAGGGGCTAGGTTGACCTCCACCGCGAGGAAGACATTTTCCATCGCCGCCCCGGCCCTTTGGAACACGCTGCCCACAGAGCTCCGCTCGGCCACCTCCCTGGCCCAATTTAGAAAGGACCTAAAAACCTTTCTATTTCAGCTTGCATTCCCCGATTAAAGTCCAGTGGGCCTCCCTTCCTCTTCTGTGGCAAAGAGGACTGGCTAACGGGGGTTTTATTCTGTTTGTGTGTAATTGTTTTTAACCCAGATGTATATGTTGTTTGATGTTTTGCTGTCAACCGCCCTGATCTATGGAAGGGCGGTATAAAAATAAAAATTTATTTATTTATATTATTTATTATGTGTGTGTTGTTGTTGTTTACTTTACTCAGAGTGACCAGACTTGGCCCTCCTTTTCCAGGACCTGCCCTCCATTTCAGTCTTCTGTCCAGGAGGAATTTTAAAACGTCCTCCATTTTAAGCATAGGACAAAGGAGTATGAATTTACATTTATATGAGTGTTTTCAGCTTTTGTTTTGTAATGTCCTACATTTTTCTGGAATGCCCTACATTTTTGCAATGCCTTGCCCTCCTTTGTGTTTGTGACAGCTGCTCGTTCTGGTCGTAGTCCAGAACTCAAACCACTACACCATGCGAGTTACGAAATGGGAATAAAAATGGTCTGTATGTAATCATGTACTTATGTCTAATAGCCATTGGAGTGTCTCTTAAGGAAGAATCCAATTTGAGGCAGCAGTGTACCTTCTCTCTTTTCTCTCTCCTCTTAACACAAGTGAGAATTAAAAATAGTGTCCATCATTGGGGAAAGAGGAAGAAAAAGCCATAATTTTTTTACTTTTCCACTCAGAAATCGCAACCCTAAGGCGAACCTATCGCAAGGTTTTCTGGTGCTGAGAGTGTGATTCACCCACCATCACCCGTCGAGTTTCCATGGATGATGAGCAGGGAGTTAACCTCTGGTCTCTACTAAAGTAAAGTTAGAATAGCCCAAGCCGTTGTATTCCCCATTGCCAGGGAAGAAGAAGCGGGCAAGAAGAAAACTCATTTGAGACGTGGTGCTGGAGAAGAGTGCTGAGGATACCATGGACAGCCAAAATGATAAACAAATGGGTCCTTCAACAGACTGAGCCTGAACCCTCCCTGGAAGCCAAGATGATTAAACTGAGGCTGTTGTACTTTGGCCACATCATGAGAA
This sequence comes from Sceloporus undulatus, assembly GCF_019175285.1. Taxonomy (NCBI): domain Eukaryota; kingdom Metazoa; phylum Chordata; class Lepidosauria; order Squamata; family Phrynosomatidae; genus Sceloporus; species Sceloporus undulatus. The sequence goes on from NC_056526.1 coordinate 39,209,901, forward strand.
AGTATGAATCACTGGAAAAGATAGTAATGTTAAGAAAGGTAGCAGGTAGTAGAAAAAGAGGAAGATGGTGCACCAGGTGGCTAGACTCAATCAGGGAAGTCTGCAGGACCCAAGCAAAGCAATGGCAGTCAGGAGAGCTTGGAAATGTCTTATCCACAGGGCCAACATGAGTTGACTCATAAAATCATAGAGTTGGAAGAGACCACAACTGCCATCCAGTCTAACCTGCTGCCATGCAGGAACTCACAATCAAAGCACTCCCTACAGATGGCCATCCAGCCAGTAAAGGCCTCCAAAGAAGGAGACTCCACCACTCTCTGAGGGAGTGTGTCCCACTGTTGAACAGCTCTTAAAGGCAATTAACAACAAAACTTCAGGGCTGTAGTCCATGTTCAAGCCACACCACCATGCTGGCTGTGTTGAAAGCTTTGTGCTGTAGTCTATTTAGTTAAACAGCTAACTTTTGAGTGTTGGACTAGGACTCTGTGGAACAGGGTTTAAATACCGCTCCAGCATGGAAACTCACTGGCTAACCTCAGGCAAATCACTCTCTCTCTCTCTGCTTCAGAGGGAGACACTGGGAAATCCCCCTCTGAACAAAGAAAACCCTTTGATAGGCTTGCCCTTAGGGTCACCATAAATTGGAAATGATTTGAAGGCACAGAGCAAAAACAATATTCAGTTAAAACCATTACACTGGTTGCTTGACACTTGCCCTCCTCTCTGGGAACCATTTTTTTGTGTTTTCTTCAATATGGTAAATCATTCCATTGCTTTTCTATTTAAATATTTTGATGTAGGGGATTAAATGTGCATCTTCTGAATTTTGCCGAGTTTTACAGTATAATAGGAATACAGGAACAAGTCTTTGTAGGATAATGATAGTGTTTCTTTAAACCTCATATTTAGATTTAGATATTCTGGTAACAGTAGATATTTGCTGATAGCTGTCTTTCTTCAGGACATGCGTTTTGAATGGAATTAACTGTGTCTCAATCTCCATAGATGCCCTTTGGTCTTCTTCGGGTGTTTGCAGTTGTAATCCCCTTCCTCTATGTTGGGACACAAATCAGCAAAAACTTTGCAGCTTTGCTTGAAGAACATGATATCTTTGTGCCAGAGGATGATGACGATGACGATTAATAGGTATGACTGTAAATCAAAATCCCAATTTTATAAAAAAAAAACATTTTTCCTCTTTGATATGTGTTGCAGAAAATATTGTGCAGCATAGTAGAATTGCCATGATTTTAAAAAACTATGTGTTACTGTATTTGGAAATGTTCCCAATCCTATCTATTCTTAGCAATAGCTAAAGATTTCAGATTCTCCTCAGTCGTTGAACATGATATATCTGGGAGTCATGCAGCCTTCCAGATATTGTTGGATTGCAATGCCTAGCATCCTTAGGAAACAGTTGAGGAATGCTTGCAGGTGCAGTCCCAACAAATGGGGAGGGGGTTGCATTATTCTTACACTATATAAAGCAGAAACAGGTAGACAGGGAGATTTAATGCATGTGGGTTCTACTTAAAGCATAAAACTGGAATCCTAACACTCATCAGCCAAGGCTAGGTGCAGAACGCACCTGAGGCTCAGGCTAGTGAACATTTGCTAGGAATGCTTCAGATCACATGCATTTATTTTCTGGCAACCGAATTTGGGGGACGGAAGGAGGCTTTTTGTTGTTGCTGTAGATAGATAATTGATGAAGGTTTTTAACTCTTCACTGTTTTTACCAGTTTACTCCAAATCAACCAGAGATCTACCAGTCCATCCTGGTCTATTTTTTGTTCATTTCTGTTCTAAAGAACATCAGATGCTGCAGATTCAAAAGAAGTTACCTTCCTCTCTCATATTTCTTCCTACCACTTCTATGATCATTGCATGCATACAGTTTGCAATCCCTGCCTTACTGGTTATCTTCATCTTACTGGTTATCTTCATTTTCCTAATTTCTGTACTGTCTTCTATATCTGGTTCTTTATGAGGAATAAAATAAGCATCTACAAAGAGTTATTTCACATATTTTAATACATTTTTAGTCTTCTCTTATGTGTAATATAAAATTCCAGCTGCATGGACAGCGTACACTGTGATACAAGACTTGTCCTGGTCCTAAACCCATGTTTGTCATCAGTAATGGACTGGATGAGGGCAAACAAGTTGAAACTTAATCCAGACAAGACAGAGGTGCTCCTGGTCAGTTGGAAGGCAGATCAGGGAATAGGGATCCAGCCTGTGTTAGATAGGGTTACACTCCTGAAGACACAGATTTGGGGTACTCTTGGGCTCAGCTTTGAACTTGTAAGCCCAGGTTTCTGCAGTGACCAGGAGTGTTTTTGCACATTTAAAACTTGTGTGTCAACTGCACTTGTTCCTTGAGATGTCAGATCTGGCCTTGGTGCCTTGGTTACATCCCATTTGGACTACTGTAACAGACTCTACATGAGGCTGCCTTTGAAGAGTGTTCGGAAACATCAGCTGGTCCAAAGAGCTGCAGTCAGGCTGTTAACTGGAGTAAGTTATAGAGATCACACAACACCCTGTTGAAACAGCTCCATTGGATGCCAGTTTGTTTCCAGGCACAATTCAAAGTGCTGGTTGTGACCTATAAAGCCCTATATGGCTCAAGTCCACAATATCTGGCAGACTGTATCTCCCTGTATGAACCGGTCCGAGCCCTGAGATCCTCTGGAGAAGCCCTTCACGCTGCCCCACCACCATCACAAGCACGGCTGGTGGGGACGTGAGAGAGGGCCTTCTCAGTGACTGCCCCCAGACTTTGGAACTCCCTGCCCACAAAGACCAGAATGGCCCCTCCTTATTGGCCTTCTGCTGGCAGGTTCAAACCTTCATATGCAGGCAGGCTTTTTAAAACAGAATGTTCTTAAAGGACCAGCTAAGGTGTTGTATCATTTTAAGTGTTTTAATTTTTTTCTTTTTAACTGTATTTTTATTCTTTTGGTAATCTATTTTAATATTGTAACAATTTAATTCTGTTTTAATGTATCACTTTTCTATGTTTTAATTGTATTGTTTTTTAATATTGTAAAGCTGCTCTGAGTCCCAGTTCTGGGAAAAGAGAGGGGTACAAATAAATATAATATTAATAATAAGACTTGTACAATGACTTGGCAATTGTTTCTGTAGCAAACCAATGAAAATATGATACACTTACCAAAGCCACAGTTAACTTGTTTTCTGATCAATTTCTGAGATAGAAAGCAGCACATAGTACAACACAAAACTTATTTTGTGATTTGTTTCTTGACCTATAGAGTGAAAAACTAATACTCAGAACTGAATAAAAGAAGACTTCTTTGTGTGGAATAACTTTTTCATGTTTTTTCTTACAGTGTTGCAGTGTTCGATTGCAAGAGAGAAACACAGAGATGAAATATTCTTACAAGACCCCCTCTAGTTTGTAAAGAAGGTGTTTTAGAGCTGCTGGATGTCCACCATACTAGTGAATGTTCTCTGCATGTCTAAATGAGGATGACCTAGATACGTGGGTATGCATATATGTTTGTTTGTTGATTAAGCAACCATTATATGCTGCATCATACATCTTCTGCAATTGTGTGAGGGTCTGTTTTAGAGTATGGAAAATGGTTTAGACTGCAAATAAATTATATACCAATATTTTCATGTCTCCTTTAACTGTTTTAGGCTGCAGTCCTATCCACACCTACCTGGAAACAGGGACACAATACAAGTGGGTGAGTGAGTGGGTGGTTTAAGATTGTGATGCTAGTCTTGGTACTTCACCATTTAAGCCAAGAATCTGACCTGTTCTTTCCTACTGAAGAAGCAATACTCTAATGCAAACTTGTGTCAATATTACTATTGTTGGATATTCTGCTGAGGGAAAATCATAGTAAAAGGACACTGAATTTATACACCTTTAAGACACTGAAAATTCTGTAATTTTCAGCTTAAAGAAAAGCTAACATCTTCCCCTTCTTCAATCATCCAATCAGCCCTCTTTTGAATTGCAATGCATTATACTTACTGGATTTGTTCTTTGCTAACAAGTCAAAGCAGATACCACCTTCTGAACAAATTTTGCCAGGAAAGTCTCCCTGATAAGTTCACCTTGGGGCTGCCATAAGTTGCTGTAAGTTGGAAACAACGTGAAAATACACCATAGCAACAACTAAAGTTAAGATGTAGTGGGATAGAGGATTTGTTTGTTTGGCAACTACAGAAGTGAAGACATAACACACTTTTAGGTTTTGAAGAAGTTATATTTAATGTTTCCACAAAGGAAACTGCTTTGCTAACTAGCTGCTTATTGTATATCAGTTTTCATGATGTATCACTTACCTAGAAATGTGTTTTACTGTACTTATCTGTCTCCTATGCCTCTCAAATAGCTGTAAAGACAGTGGTTGACCTAGAATCCCTGCTAAAAGAATAAGATGTAACCAAATGGCTCTGCTATTAGAAATATGGATATACAGTTTCCAGACATGCATTTGTCAATCTGTGGATTTGACTCATAGGATGCTTGCCAAAGAAGCCTGGGTGGTACCCTAAAATTCTCGTATGTGGTTACATATTAAATGTACATGGTTGAACCTGCTTGTAAAATTCTTAAGTATACAGGTAGGTTCAAGCATATACATTTAATATGTAACCACATACGAGAATTTTAGAGTACTCCCACCCAGCCTCCTTCTTCAGTATTAGCTTCTGTACCATAAGATTTGGGACATCTGAACATTGTTCAAGGAGGGGGGAGCAGCAACTCTTTTGCTTCAGAAAGTGGCATGCAAGTAATATACACAATATAGGACCATTTATCATGATCTGTAACTGTGATGTTTGCAACATGATTTAGCTTTCCAGACAAGGGAAGGTGTATGTGAACAAGGTCTACACTAGTTTCCAATAAGAGAACAAATCTATTGGTGTCTAAAACCACTGAACTACTTTCAGGAGACACTAGATTGCACAGAGTCACTCTTGGCACCTTTGCAGGTCATAAGATGAACAAAGGTGAACAGTGCAATGTACTTTAATATCTAGACTGTATAAATGTACAGCATGAAAATCATAGGAAGTAACATACCTACTCAATTTTACAGTGCTAAAACTGTATATAGAGTAATGTGTCTAGTTCTGGACATCACATTTTGAGAAGGACACCATCTAGAGAATGGTAACCAGGAAAGAGGGAAAACATTTTTGAGAAAAAACTGAAAGAGTTGACCATATTTAACCTGGAGAAGATTAAGAGGAGACATGCCAGCAATCTGCCTGGTATGCAAAATAAGGAGCAGTTAGTTTGTTGATTTGGAAGGTATGACTACAAACCAGCAAGTGGAAATTTTATGGAAACAGTGCTTGGCTAAACTAGAGGAGAAACCTAAGAAACTGTTTAGCAGTGGAAAAGACTGCTCTGAGAGGTGGTAAATTCTCTGCTGGAGATTAAGTGGAATCTGGGGCATCATCTCAAGGATTTTGTAGTTGCATTATGTATGAATCAGAGTTGGACTATGACATCCATATTTTCTGCCAAACCTACCTCTCTCTCTGTGGGGAAAACAGACAGAAACTCAAATTGCACTCTCTCATTACCATAATAAAAGTAATGCATTTGCAGTAATGTATGGTTCCTAATTGCTCTTAAGCACATTCCTCCCCCTCAGAGAGCAGGAGCACTTATGTGCTACAACTACTTAGATTATCGAAGCTGTTTATTTACAAGAAAGAGTACAAATGCTGGCACACTGGGGAGAAAGAAGAGGGAAAAATCTTTCCTAATCTGATTTTGTTCTCTTTTACTTATGATGTTGTTGATTTTGTAAGATATACTCAATTTGGCAAGCCATTCATCAAAAACTGATTGCCATATTTTCTGAGTAAGCTTTCAAGTAAGCAAGAAAAACTTTGCAATTTACGAATTTGGTTCTTGGATGGCCTATGGGTTAGACAGATGAGGTACTTTCCAGACAGCATTAATATTTGGCATGTTTCTTCATGGAAAAGAATGTATTTAGCTTTGAAAAGTATCCATAAAACACGTCAGTATGGTTAAGATTACTTGTATTCTGAGTTAAAATCCACCCCCTCCCCCAGTACAATCACTCCCCCAGAAGGATCACCAATAGGGATAATTCCTTCTTAAGAGCTCTTCAATATACATGGCTTTATTTGCAAGAGAAAATACAGAATTACAGCTCCACAAAGTCTGTTTATCTCAAGGGTCTTGGCCGGCATAGAATTTGGATAGGAAGTCAGTGGGTCGTGGCGTTTCTGTCTCATGAAAATACCTCATTACATGGGTCCGTTGTTTCCACACTTGAATTGTTTCCTGGAGTTCCATTTTTCCCTATACCAAGCAGAAAAGGGTGGAAAGATTGTTACAGTATTCAAGATATTTTCACTATCTTAATAAATGGGAGGGGGACACACTGTTGTTTTGTTGAATGGTGGTAGTATTGCCTCTCAGATCAAGAAGCTGAGAACAAAATGAGCAAACGTTAAAAGTGAAGCGCTGAGCTGTAGAACAAGGGATCCTTGTGTTCATGACAGTGCTACTTCACAATGCATCTGAAGAGAAAAAAGACTAGGTAAGGAATTATAAACCACTTCAGGTTTAGACCTAGTTATTATAATTGTATATTTATGGGGAATTCATTCCTCTGCACAGCAATATTAAACAGTCATATTCTTCACGTTTTCTTATAAAAGGTCCCCTGCCCCATACTCCACCATAGTCTTTTTGCTGCCAGTTCTATTTTCAATATCCATTTTCAGCTGTGCATGTTTCTGTAAGAGTCACTATTACATAGGGCCTGAACAGACAGGCCAAAAGAAAGCTGCTTTGTGTCACTTTGGATGTATGCTGTTTAAATGCTAAGAGGCCGGAAGCCATGCCAAAGCCATGCTCCAGTCCTAAGGACTAGAGAGCAACTATGGCACAGCTTCTGGCCTCTTAAGATGCGTGTGTCATTTAAACAGCATACCTCCAGAGTGACCCAAAGCAGCTTTATTTTGGCCTGTCTGTTCGGGCCAATAATCAGCAAATAGACAAGCTAGATACAAACACATGGAATCCTTTCCACAATGGAGAAATGGCATTCTTCCCTCACAGTCAAACATTTTATTTCCTGTTTAGCACGCACTTCATGATGAATAAATATCAACATTTTGTAATTGAAATATTCTTTGAATAGGTGGGTTTGTTATTAAAAGCACTCCAGCACATCCAGAAAGTTTTGAATATATAACATGCAACATAAATACATAAATTTAAATAATGTGTGGAGGAAAAACAGCATGAAGGATATTAAGTGAAAATGTTGTGTTCTGTTCTGGCTATTAGCTAATGTTTGTTAACAGGAGATACACATGGATTGTTCATTTGATTACAACATTAGAAAGGTATCTGAATTACAAGATATGCCTTCAAGGAGGAAATGTGAGCAAATATCAACCATATTGAGACAGGCATTCTTTGGAGTGTATTACGGACTTTCCTTGTATTTATTATTTCTATAAAGTGCTAATGAATGAAAGGAAAGAGACTGTGTTCACCCACCAATCATCCCATCCCTGCTATGGATTTGAGACAAGTGTTCTTTCATTTACCTTAATAACAAGCATGTCTATAACTCGGGGATCTGTGACATGGGCATTCTTCATGAACATCTCCCGCACCTTATCACGTCCTTGTTTAACTGTGATATCCAGCTGGTAAATGTGCACTAGGTCAGAAACAAAAAATATTATTAGGTGAGAAAACAAGTCTTGTTCACATATTTCTTTTATTTTATATGTATGTACGTATGTATATATTGTATTACTGGCAAACAGTGTAACCCTGGCTGGCTATTTTGGTTGAAGTGTATGTGAAACAAGCAAAAGATCTACAAGTTGGCAAAAGGTTTTTAAAAATATACAAACTAAAATAAAAGTTTCTTCAGACTTTTACAGTATATAATTGATACTTCCAACTGTTAGTCACTAGATCAAAGATACTCATTCTCCCCAACAACCATCTATATGACACCTGGATTGGAGTCTCATCTCCACAATTAAAATAACTGTACTACACAAGCCATCCTTTGAATGCATATAACAATAGCATTCTGTCTAGGCAGAAGTAGGTAACAGTGTACTCCTTTAAGGTATTCCTGTGCTGTTCAAAGATCTTGCTCACATTTTGACAACTTTCATCCCTTTTTAATTGAAAGACTTCTAGTTTATGCAAAAATAAACTAACTTTCAGCTCTTTCACACTGCAGAAATAAAGCAGTTTGACATCACTTTAACTTTCATGGTTCCATCCTGTGGAATTCTGGGATTTGTAATTTGGTGAGGTATCCAGCCTAGTCTGTCAGAGAGATTATCAAACTGCTTTATTTCTGCAGTGTGGATTCACCCTTAATTGCATTGAGAATCTACATGCTATTTGTGTTCAAGTGGTAAGCTAGAATACTTGATCTGAAAATATGAGCCATTTGAAAAGGAGTAAAACAAAACCTACAATATAGATTTCACAATACATTACATTTTGTCACACTTTGGGGATTTCCAGGTGTGTGTGCTAAAATTTTGAAGGGGTTATTCTCTCCCCACCCCACTTTCTATACTGGATAGTAACCACTTACAAAAAACCATATAAGGGAACCAAGCTATCAGCAGCAGCCAAATGCCATAGAAAATATGCCAACATTTTGTTTTGTCCAGTATTTAATAAGTTACAGTAATGGCAATAAAAATGAATGAAAGAATAAAAACCCACTACTATCTTCCTCCTTGAACAGGCCCTGGGAACCAAAAAGGATGGGGAAGACAATGTGTGCAAACAAATGCAATACTGCATTGGGTTTTTTTTACAGCAAATCTGTCTTGTACTAACACTCAAACAATGATACCTTTATTGGACCAACCAAAATGCACAATTACATGTTGCAAACTTTTGAAACCACACTGGCTTCTTCATTAGGCGAACCAGGAGAAAGAAATTGAAGATGTTAGTCACAGGCCTGCATTTTCTGCTTCTGGTTTTAGTTCAGATGGTAGGCAGGGCTATCTGCAGGCTGGCACCTCCACCTTTTTGGCCATGTGGTCACTGGTAGATTCCAAGGAAACATCATCTTTGAATTGTAAATGTACGTACATTAAATTTCATTGAATTTGAAAATCTACCAGTGACCACAGAGCTGAACAGTAGACAGAAGGAAAATCAATTCATTTGAAATGTAGTGCTGGAGATGAGTGCTTAGGATACTATGGACAGCCAAAAAGACAAACATGGGTCTTGGAACAGATCAAGCCAGAGATATCATTAGAAGCCATGATGATCAAATTGAGACTGATATACTTTGGCCATATAATGAGAGGGCACGGATCACTGGAAAAGACAATAAGGTTAAGAAAGGTAGAGGGCAGGAGGAGGAGAGGAAGGCCACATGCCAGATGGATGGACTGAATCAGGGGATATGGGCATGGACTTGCAGGAACTAAGTAGAAGTGAAAGGGTTTCTTGGAGGTTTCTCATCCACAGGGTAGCCATGAGTCATGGTCGATTTGGAAGCAGATAACAACTTAAGTTCAACCCAAATAACTTGCTTTAAAAGAGCACTTTTTAAAAGAACAATGGTTATTTAAACTGGTGGTAGTAACTCCATTTTGCTGCTTAACTTTCTGATTTAATCCTGTTTTGATGCAGTCCTTCACATTTGGACTATGACCCTGGAGACCAGGGTTTGATTCCCACTTGGTCATGAAACCCATTGGGTGACCTTGGACAGGTCACATACTCAGCCTCAGGCAAACTTCCTGCAAAGAAATCTTGCCAAGAAAAAAAACATGATAGGGTCTTAGGGTCACCATAAGTTGGAAATGACTTGAAGGCACACAGCAACAATAGTATGATGTCTGGATGAGTTGTGCCTGCCAAAGAAAGACAGGCTCATACACAGACATACTTCTCTATTATTTTAGATCACTCTTTCATTTGAGACTGTGGTCCTCATGTTTGTTTTTCATTGACTGTTATACAATGGGCCCTCAGTATCAACTGAGGTTTGGTTCTAGGACTCCCCATGGATACCGAAATCTGTGGATGCTCAAGCCTCATTAAATACAATGGCATAATAAAATGGTGTCCCTTATGTAAAATGACAAAATCAAGGTTTGCTTTTTGAATTTATATATATTTTTGAATGCTTGATAGAGAATCCGAGGATATGGAGGGCTGACTGTACATTTAAACAACCCAATAACTGAACAATCTTTGGCAGAAGCACATTTTAAAATGTAAGAAATGAAATGGCAATGAAACAGCACTAGATAAAATTGCACAAGAGATGAAGGCACACAACAACACACATGAATGCAAAAGTCACATACACACAGACAGGCCACCAGGTTTAAATTAGAAAACAAACCCTTTTGGGTATTTTTAAAAGCTGTTTTCTCCCAACTGACAAGAGAGGAGTCGAAGCCAAGAGATGGATATCTCAGGCGGGTTATAAACCGGCACTTGGTGTGAGACTTTGGGAATACTCTGGCCAAAAATCCACAACAAACTTCAGATGAAACAGAAAATTTATTGATAGAACTGGAACAAAGTATCCTTGCCACGTCTTTGCCAAAACTGAAGACCCAGAGTGAAATCAGAACCTTAAGATTCCCTCCAACCCCTCCCATTGAGTTGTTTCCCAGCACCTTTCTCTTTGATGTAGGAACCTTTCCTTTGATTTGTAAACGGGAGGAGGGGGGGTTTGACCATTTGGTTCCTGGCTTTTCCTGTGTCGCAGAGATCTAAGGCTGCATCCCGGATTGGACTCAGATTCCCAATTGCCCCTCATAATTTACCTGCTGTCATGTCCTACGTGACCATCCGGCTCGTTCCCCATGGAACCCTTCCCCACTCTTTTCAAAATTGCTGCCTATTTGGAGATGTGTCTATCTATCTATCTATCCATGCATCTGTCTGTTCATCTATCTGTCTGTCTGTCTGTCTGTCTGTCTGTCTGTCTGTCTGTCTGTCTATCTCTCTCTCTATCTATCTATCTATCTATCTATCTATCTATCTATGCATCTGTCTGTTCATCTGTCTGTCTGTCTGTCTGTCTGTCTGTCTGTCTGTCTGTCTGTCTGTCTATCTCTCTATCTATCTCTCTATCTATCTCTCTATCTATCTATCTATCTATTTATCTATCTATCTATCTATCTATCTCTATAGTTATCTATCTGGCCATCTATTACCATCTATCTATACATCTATCTATCTGGCAGAAGACACCCTGAATACTTAACTGAAGGTGGATTCTGACACTTGGGACGTCCGCAGGATGTCCCATTTTAAAAAAGGGGTGTCTCTTCTAGACGCCCCTGGGTCTAATACGGACTCTGTCCGTACAATATGGCGCCGGCCGTTCCACACAGCCGGCGCCATCTTTACGTATCGGACGCTGTGCGTCCGAACGTGTCGCGGCGCTAATGACGTCGCGAGTGCGCCAGCAGCGGCTCGCAACGACCTTTGGGCGCTGCAGAAAGAAGCTCCATTTTGGAGCTTCTTTTTTGCTCCGTAAGGGAGCCGCGCGGTGTGGCTGCGACGGCTCCCTTACGGAGCAGGCGGCGGCGGCGGCAGACCACCTCAAAGCAGCGGTTTATAACCTGCCCCCGTCCCTGAAGATGTTGGAAAAGATGAGTTGGGTCTTGGGGGGATATTATTGTCATAAACCCTTAAGAATAGAAGAATTAAGATTTGGAAATGAAAAAGAAGTTATGACTAGAGATACTTATATAGAAAGAAACAGAAATCTGGGTAATAATAAGCAAGTATATAAATACTACGAAGTTTGTTTTCTACGTATTAAATTAATAGTAAATTAATAGTAAAGAATGACTGCTGATGGGTTTTTTTGGGGGGGGGGGTTGGGCTCATTGGCCATGTTCTGGAAGAGTTTCTTCCTGACGTTTCTCCAGCATCTGAAGATGTCAGCCACAGATGCCAACAGAACGTCAGGAAGAAACTCTTCTAGAACATGGCCACTGAGCCTGAAACACTGACAAAAAACCATAGATGCCGGCCATGAAAGCCTTCGACTTCACAATGACTGCTGAGTTAATAATATAAGGTCTTGGACTAATGTGCTCTGGCTGCAATTATGATACGAGCCAGATATCAAAGTCCTTAGTTTTATTAGTAAAGAATTTTCTTGTGATGATTTGTCTTAAATTCGTGATATTTTTGGCAATTTTTGTTTTGTTTTATCGTTTCTATTTTGTCTTTGGTGCCAATTTTATAGTTATTCTGACATTTGGCTTTCATTTAAAGCATATGGAATTGCGACAGCTTATAGCTTTTAGCAATAGATATCAAGTTCGGTTAATAGAAGGTCGACTCGGAGGCAGCTATCCATAACTAGAAATGATTATATTCAGAGTAGGACAGACCAGTTATTTAAGGTAAAAGCAAGAACGGTTAAGAAGGCAGTATTTATAGTCTTTCAGGGTTTTGCTTCCTCTTTAGTCTATATCTACTAGTCTATTGTACTATAAAATGTTATTTTTGTTGCTGTTTTGTTGTTGTTGGTAAGATTATGTTGCTTTATCATTTGTGCTGATATTTAATTTTAAAAAAATTTAAAAAGGTGAACGGGATGAAAAAAGCAGCGGACAACTTCTGCGTGTTTTCAGGGCACAAGGGGCAAGTGAGCTGCATCCACACTGCAGAAATAATCCAGTTTGAGACCGCTTTAGCTGCTCTGGGCCAATGTTAGGGAATCCTTGGGGACTGTAGTTTTGTGAGACATTTAACCCTTTCTGTCAGAAAGAGCTCTGGCGCCACAACAAACTACAATTCCCAGGAACGAGGGCAGTTAAAACAGTCTCAAACTGGGTTATTTCTGCAGTGTGTTGTGGACCATGGTCATGCTCAAAATGGCTGGACCTCTTGGGATTCCTGATGGGCAGAAGGTTGAAATGGAGGACATGTCCTGGGGAAGAGAGCCATCAGGGGCAGTCGCCTGAGTGTTGGACTGGGGCTGGAGACCAGGGTTCGAATCCATGCTTGAGCACAGAAACCACTGGGGCGACCTTGGGCCTAAGTCACACTCTCTCAGCCTCAGAGGACGCCATGGCAAACCCTCCTCTCAAGGAACCTGCCAAGAAACCCCCATGACAGGCTTGCCTTAGGGCCAAGCCATAAGGCACACGACAACCTTGAAGGAGCCGGAGGTCGCTCGCCTCCAGCAGCCAGCCTCACTCCTTTCCTCCCTCACCGGTGTCCGGGACCTCTCGGTACCACGCCCGGTACAGTTCCCGCACGCGCCGCTTCGCCTCCGCCAAGTCCCGGCTGAATATCGGCTTCACCACAGCAGCTGCGCCAGCAGCACCCACCACCTTCCCTGCCCCGGCGGCCGCCATCTTCACGTTCCGCCGGCGTAACGCGCAAGGAGGCCCCAGACGCTTTCCGTACCCAGGAGGCGGGCTCTTTTGAGGCCACGTTTCATTGGCTTCGAGAAGTGTCGCTTAAAAGGAAACAGGCTCGTCATCCTAATCGGCTGTGGCGCGCGGAGACAGGAATGGAAGGCGTTTAAGGTGGGTCGCATAGTTAAGGTAGAACCCGCGTGGTGTAGCGGATAGAGCGCTGGACTGGGATGTTGCAGGGTCCGGGTTCGATTCCCGGTCTTGCCATCACAATAATAATAATAATATAGGGCTTGAACAATAACGTATCGTCGTTTGCGTCCCCCAAAATCTGACATTAGGGCAGAAGTAGATTGTGGTCTATTACCCGGTGGACCCCTTTAAAACTTTGAAGAGATGGAGGGTGTGTAAGTAATAGTTTTTATTTCAAGCCTTAACTTAATATTTTTAACATAATGGAGAAACCTCCAGGATATTTATTTTATTTAAAATTTTATTTAAAATTTTAATTTATGTATTATTATAATAATATATTTAAATAGATATAGATATATGTGAGATATATAATATAAGTGTGCGTGTGTGTGTGTGTATATATATATATATATATATCATAGCCTTGAGGGCTGAAGGGCAGAGTATAAATACCATAAATAAATAAAATAAACATTTTAAATATCATTTAACATCCATGGATTTTGTTATCTATGGGAGGTTCTGGAACCAATCTCCAGCAGATAACAACAACAAGTTTATTGATTAGTCATCAGACCATATCAATAGAATACGAGACACAGATACAAAATTACAGCCTATAAAATACAAGATTAAAAATATCAGAGTGTCCCCATATATACAACATTGAAACTGAGTCGCACTTAAAACTCAAATAAGGGGTTAAAATGGACGCAGACTAACTAAAAGCAAGTTTAATAAAGTAGGATACAAAATAAAACAGTCTAAAGGAAGACACCAGATAACAAGGACCCACTGTATGTGTGTGTGTGTGTGTGGTGTGTGTATTATATATCTATAAATATAATGATTTTAATTAAAATTTTTAACTATAAAATATTTTTCAATTTAAAAATATTTTATTTAAATTTTTAAAATTAAATTTAAATTGTTAAAATTAAAAATATTTTTAAATTTTATTTTTAAATATATATTTTAATTTTTTTAAAAATTATATATATATATATATATATATATTTAAAAAGTGGGGACAGGAGGCTTGGTTTTGTGTATAACATGATGTTGAATTTATTTTTGAATTTGTTTTTTAACAATTATTAATAATTGTGTTTTGCAATTATTATTTTATCAAGTTATTTTGTATACTGGTCAATGACCAAATAAACCTTACTACTTGGTTTTGTGTGTGTGTGTTTGCGTATGTGTGTATACAGCCACACCCAGACCTCTCTTCTTTTCCCTTCCCTTCCCCTTCTTCCATCCCTCCACACAACCATCTCTCCCCCACATTTCTTCCAGGCGTTTCTTCCAGGCATGGGAGACTCTGCTCTGCTCCTACTGTATCCAGTCACCAAGCTTTCCCCTTCCCTGTGTTACATGGCTCCTGATTGCAGCAAAGGTTATTTCTCCTATGCTGATGTTAGGGAAGCACCCTCAAAGGTTCATTTGAAAGGGGAACCCTTAAGTGAAGACACAGAAGGCCAAAGAAATCCAAAGCAAAAACGCAATTTATTCAACTGAGGCGACAGCACACCAAAATAGTGTTAAACAAACTTCCGCCCCCTTTGGCACAGGTCCAAGCATTTTATAGTCCTTTTGTTTCACAATGCTTACAGTCTACGTCACTACGTGTAACATTACTGATTAGTCTGTCCTGTTTATCAGTCCTGTCAGCAGGTAATTGGCTGCATGCAGTGTGCACACTCTGTTCCTCTTCTTACCATATATGGGGTTACCCTAAAAGCAGAAGCAATTGTACAAAAGCGGAAGGCAAAGGTTATGCCATATGTCCCTCTCACTGAGATGACCCCTAAATTCAGCATGTTATATGCCAACAGCTTGTTCGTAACCATGCACCCTTTGGCAGCTTCCCACATCTGCAAAATGTGTTTGCAGCTCATGTGCAGAGTTTCAGTTCTTGGTCCCATTGTGCCAAGAAGAGCAGCACTCTCTCCCACTTTTGGGTGCCAAACCCATAAGCTTTGATAACTGACAACGCTATGCCAGTATTTTTGTCTTGCTTTCCCAGAAGTGCAGGGCTGGGATAGTAGAGAAGAAATGGGTTGGAGATAAAATGTGTGATGGAAATTGGTGGGAGCACCCACATAGGAGTAGGCAGTATATGGGATAATTTGGGTCTCCCTGCACCTGGGAAGGACAGCAAATGGCTATTTATTGTTATACTTTGTTGCTTTGGGGGAGTGCCTTCCCTTTGCAAGAAAAATGCGGTAACAACACAGAACCAGTCCATGGCGTTTATCACACTAGCGACATCCTGCGGGAAAACGGGATTTAAACATGATTTAAAGCAAAGAAAACCTGGAAATAACTGAAGTTTATCACACGACTTCGCAGTTAATGTGAAATAACACAAAGTTAAACCGCAGTTAAAGCGGATAAAAATGGCAGCTTTTTACCTTCAGAACATCCTGAAAGTAAAAAGCTGCTGCTTTTCTCTGCTTTAACTGCTGTTTAACTTTGTGTTATTTCATTTTAGAATCAATTTGGTGTGAATAACTCCCCGCATTTGCAAGTTTTGTTTAAATTCAAATGTACTGGAATGTTTTTAACACAGTTTATTGTTTAATCTCTTTATATGTATTGTTTATGTTTTATGATTGGGGGAGGGTTGGGATATGGGGTTGTTTCTTTGTTTGACTGTAATTTTAACTGTATCATGTTTTATCCTTATACTGTGGAATCCTCTTTGATTCCTTGCAAAAAAGGGGAATATAAATAAATTGTATTATTACTATTATTATTACTTTAAATCACTTTCCCGCAGGATCTCGCTAGTGCGATACAATTTACTGCTGTGCATCAAGGAGCAAAATGTCTTGGGCTAGCCCTTTGTTCTGTGTAAGTGTGTGAGAGCGGCTACATTTACTTGTGCTGTGTGCCCAACTCCCCTTAATTATGGCCCCATCATCATTTGTTTGGCCTCTCTGGTAATTGACACAGAAAGCTTGCAGAAAGTTAGTTAGGAGACAATTTGGATCTGGTACTGAAGAGTACCAGTACATGATCAAACACACAGTTGTATGTGTGATACAACTGGATTTTATGATACCTGGCATCCAGTCCATCCATATCTACATTTATGTGATTCTATTATTCTACTGACATCTTTGTTTTGTTTTTTATATTATTTTTTATTATTGATCTGTATTGAATTTCAACATTTTACCATTACAAGTCACCCAGTAGACATTGGTAAATATTCTAAACAAAGAACTGATTCCTAGTAGTGACCACCACTATTTCCTATCCAGGACAGAAAATCTGATGTCTCCAACTGCTGTAATGCTTTCATCTAGAACCAGAACAAATTTGCCGTCTGAGATTTAGAAAGGAAGAAATAAAATGAAGATGTTTAATCCAGTGACTGGGATCTCAGTTTCCATCTCTTGGCTATGGACTCAGTTTTCATCTTGCTGGAATAACCTTACAGCACTGACTATTTCTCTCATATTATTTGCACTGCTGCTGGATTATCTGAAGCGGGGAAAGAGATGTAGTCGCAGTCCACCAGGGCCAGCTCCTCTGCCTTTCATTGGGAACTTGCTAATTATTGATAGAAAGAACTGTTTGGTGTTTGATATTAAAAATCCATATAAGACATTACTGGATGTAAGTACTAATTTGTTTAGCTCTGAAAGTACTGGAAGGTGTTTGAAAATGCATTTCAAAAATTAATGGTTTACCCAAGATATCAGTGGAAGGAGAGCTTAAGAGAATTACATTTTTAAAATGTGAGACTCCCCCAGCTGGCATAGCTACTGGTTATGGTAACAGTGGGATTTTGGGAGTTGTTGTCTAAAAAAAGTAACTTTCTTACACACTGATAGAGCATAGAAAAAAAAAAAAGCCAAAACATGATTTTCCTAAATACTGACAGAGATGGCAGCTGTTCTCACAGTGAAAGACAAAGCTGAAAGGAATAGTACCCTCCAGTTACCTACTGCATTGGCACATTAATATTTTTATAAATCATTATTTAATCATAATATGTTAGGATGGTATAAGTCATACCTCCTTGAAGAATGCACACATATCTAGACTTATAACATAGGTTATAACAGTAAACAGTGCCACCATATTCCAGCCACTTGGTTATGTATGTTTTGTTTTGTTTTTAACCCAGCAAACACACCAAACATTTTCCAACAAATTAAAATTTTTATTTTCTGGAAAAAATTTTTGGGTGGGGTGGGGCGGAGTCAGATAATGTAAAATATCAGGATGAAAATGGTCCCATTATATATATATATATATATATATATATATATATATATATATATGAACCATAATAGTTCCAAACAGAAGGGAATGTTTGGTGGCCCATTAATTTCCACAAGGGAAATCAAAATTTCTTTCATGGGGGGTCAGGACTGTAATTCATTGGGATGAGGAGATACCCCATTAAAAATGTATGTTTCACTTTACTTTAGTTTTATTCCGCATTATTATTTCTAGTTTTGGATAGAACTGGAATGCTTATTAGTGTCCAAAAATGCCCACAACTCATGCAGCTCTTGTTTTCTTGGGGCTATTCTTTTGAAAAAGAGCTTGCAAAGTTGAAATAAGTCCCTGTTTTTCAAGACAGCAAGAGAGAGCACTCACACTCCATTATTTGTGGATCTGTTTTTGCACTTTGTACCAAATTAAATTTCTCTTGTTCATGTTATTCATCTTAGGTGGCAAAGCAGTTCGGACCAACCTTCTCTTTCCAGATTGGATGGAAAAATTATGCTGTAATTGGTGGGTTCAAAATGATAAAGGAAGCACTTGGGCGAAAGTCTGAGAACTTCATTGAAAAACGACCAATTCCACTGTTGAAACTAGTAGGTCGTGTAAAGAACTGTGAAGGCAAGTGCTGCTTTGGTGTTGATGAACTAAATGTGTTCCAGCAAAATGACTATACATATGCAATGCTATGATAATAACTTGTCATCTGGAGGAGAGCTTCCATTGGTTGGCTGCTTTAGCCACAGGAAAGTGACTGGAGTGGCAGCATTATTTAAAGTTCACCTGGGTGATCCAGATGCTAGAATCAGGATGGGTTTAAAGTATTTGTAGAATCACTTGGGAATTTCTCTAAGATATCTGGGAAAGTATGTTCTCTAAGGTATCTGGTTTAAATGTTGGACTACGACTCTGGAAAACAAGAGTTCACATCTCTGCTGGTGATGGAAACCCACTGGATGACCTTCGGCAAGTCACATGCTCTCAGCTTCAGAGGAAAGCACAGACAAACCCCCTCTGAACAAATCTTGCCAAGAAAACCCCCATGATTTGCTATTTGCTAGGTTGCCGTAGGTCAGAAACAACTTGAAGGCACACAACAACAACAATCTTGGGAAGAAATAGCAAAATGAGAACTTAATTTTGGAATGATTCTTGGAAGAAATCAAGAGGCACATATTGAATTCTAAGTTTTTTCTTTTGTGCTTTGTAGGAATATTCCTGGCAACAAGTAGTGAGGGCTGGAAGGAGCAGAGGAAATTCTGTATCACTACCCTCAAAAAGTTTGGGATGGGAAAGAAAACACTTGAGCAGAGAGTGTCTGAGGAAGCTGGATATTTGTGCTCTGAGTTCAAATCTCAGGAAGGTACGTTTCATTTTTGAAGACACAAGAAAAGGTTTAGATTGCGATAAGGAAGAAATATGATCCTTCTGACTGTGGTGGTAATGGAGGAAGGTCATTCCAGTTTTGGCCTGGAGACAGGCATGATAAGAAGATGGGATAAAATGTGTAATGTGAGTGAAATGATCTTGAAGGTACAGAGGAAACAGAAAAATAGCAACATAAAGAATCAGTTAAAATATTCTGAAATTCCATAATTTGAAAGGCGAAATTCCTGGATTTGCCTACTATTAATCAAATTGTGAATTTGGTTTTGGCACAATTCCATCTGTCAACACTTCACAGCACACACCTGTGAGGTGACAATATTGGTTTACTGAATGGTTTACTTCCATGAGACCAATACTTCTTTTCTTTCTCCACCACTTGAATAACTGTCACTCATGTCCCACATGCAAGCCATTTTTACCCATTCCCATAAAGAGGTCAATTATATTATTTATGATCCACCCATGGACCACTTATGTCCTTTCTGTTGTCTTCTGGACACAAAACGTACCCACTTCATGTTGTGGGATCATAGGTAATACAATAGCATTCAGAACTTTCTGTCAGATTTCATATCAAAACTAACTTATTGTTTTCAAATCATCATCATATTTTATTTATGATGAGTATAAAATTGCTAAATTATATAGAAGCATGTGTGCTCCTCTGCTTGCAATCTTATAGTCTGAGGTCAAAGGAGGCATTAAAGGGGATGTGTATTCCCTGTGATTTACACATTTACCATATATACTGGACTATAAATCAACCTCGTGTATAAGTCGAGGACAGGTTTTGGGGCCAAAATTATGGATTTTGGATAAGTTGAGGGTAAAACCTAGCAGCATGTAACAATGGATGTAAAGGATGTAGCAAAGGAAAACAGTGCTAAAAATATTTTAAAATTTTGAGAGGCATAACTTGCTCACACTAAAGGCTGGATGGATAAGATAGTAGAGTGGGTTGAGGAGACTAAGCTCTCACCTTTCACCAGAACATGGTTCCCTTTTTGATAAGAGTTAAAGTACAGTACTTACACTGACCCGTGGATAAGTCAACCTAGGTTTTTTGAGTCCATTTTTGACTAAAATTTCTAGACTTATACATGAATATATACAGTAACCTCCAATGTTGAGATTTCCTAGAAAGAATAACAAGTAAGGAAGCAACACATTGAGACCCAGTGTGGTGCAGTGGCTTGAGTGTTGGACTAGGACACTGAGGGACTAGGGTTTTAATTCCTGTTCAGTATAGAAACTCACTGGGTGCCTTTGGACAAGTCACGGTCTCCCAGCCTCACCCTCCCAGCCTTAGAGGAAGGCAGAGGTAACCCCCCCCCACCCCCAAACATATTCTGCCAGCAAAACACTATGATAGGGGCACCTTAGAGGCACCATAAGGCAGAAATGACTTGAAGGTACACAGCAGCAGCAGCAGCAGCAACAACAACAACAACAAGCAGCACAACAAAGAATGGAAAGATGACTCAAATTACAGAACCCTAGCTACCTGTACTTCTGTTGCCCTCTAGTACAATGCATCACTCTAATGCAGTGATGGCAAATCTTTTAGAGCCTGAGTTCCCAACTCAATGGCATTCCCACACCTGGGTTGGGGGACATCCAGGGTAGGACTTCCGGGGGCAGGACTTTCCCAAAGACAGTTAAAAGCACAGTAGGGGAAAGGAATAACAGGCACGCACCTATTCCTCCTCTTCCCCTGCCCTCCCATGCCTTCAGCTGCCTCCCCAGAGACAGTTAAAGGCACAGGAAAACAGGGGAAGAGGAGGAATAGGTGCATGCCTGTTTCTCCTCTTCCCCTGCCCTCCCATGCCTTGAACTGTCTACGCGTGCCCTCAGAGATGGCTTCGTGTGCCAAAGAGGGCACATGTGCCATAGGTTCTCCACCACAGTTCTAGTGGTATTGTGTATCACTGAGTTTTTCTTTATTTCCAACATGAAAAGGAAAGTGTAAAGTGCTGGAAAATCCTTGCAGGTACATGTAGAAGAAATGGAACTGGGCAGTATGAGATGAGTCCAGCAGAACTATAGCCCATCTGTACCGAAAGTATACAATATTGTAACACCCCTTGTAGTTTCTTGGTGTCAAGTAACTGCAATATATGAAGAGATGGATCTCCAAATTTCTACAGTTTGCATGGCCTTTAGGTTACAAGCATGGTAATTTAAAAATGGTTTTGCTTTCTGTGTTTTAGAAATCAAGTTTCAAATACTTTTGTGCTGGATCTTTCTTGCCTACATATATAAAGCTTATGTAATGAAAGTTAAGCCATATATTATGAAAATGTAATGTCCCTGCTCTTTTTTTGTTTTGTTTTTTCCATCTTGCACAGGTTCTCCCTTTGATCCACAAAAATTAATATCTCAGGCAGTTGGCAATGTCATCTGTATTCTAGTATTTGGTGATCGTTTTGAATACAACGATGAAACCTTCCAGAAGCTATTGCATTCATCTAAGGAAATCATAAAAGAAGCAAGCAGAATCCTACCCCTGGTACTTCATTGAGCTCTTTTTGAATATTAAAGAGAAACAGCTGGTTGTAAAGCACCCTCAAAATAAAAATCAGGACAAGGCTCATAATGATATATGAATGGAAATGAAAGCAACTCCAACTGTTGTATAAAAAGTGTAACTGCTTTTCCAAAAGAGACACTGGCTTATATTTTAATAATAAATGCCATGTGTCCAGCCAAACAATGTAAAAATGTGCAGTGCAAGCACACAAAAATATATGGTACATCAGAATAAGTATAAATACATGTATAGTAATCCAATGGCAGAAAACTGCAGATACACAGTGAGAATGAAGATACTACTTTTTCTTGTGTGTAGAGTTTTCAGGGGCAAAATTGCCCAAGCAAAGGAATACCTTATATCTTTACAAGTCTCTGTATATAATTTCCCCCTAAAGTCCATGAATACATTCCTATCACAGAAAAAGTCTGTCTATAAAATAGAGGATAAATAGATACCTATTGCTGATGTACTGCAGGGTAAATAATCTTTTTTTGGATTCTGACAGCTACTTTTTTTTTAACTTTTAGAACCACACAAGTTCATTATCATTTTTTCTGATAATAAATTCTTATTTATTAGTATGTATCATTATATATTACAAAGATATATAATCAGTCTCTATTATGGTTATACAAGAGCCTCCTGATGTTTGTTTGGCTTGCCTGGAAATCTAAAGTTTAGAAGAATGTCAGTTTGGGAGAAAAGGAAACTGCTCCACTGAAAATACAGTGAACTACAGTTGCCCACCTGTTTTCATGGGCTTCAGATCTGCGACACTAGCTTACATGCGAGGAGCAAACGGAGGGGGTTAATTGGGGTGCATGCCCTAAGCATGCGCCCGTGGCTGCTTGCGCACATGAGCCCCCATTCAAGCCTATGGGGCTTGAATATCTGCGAGTTTCCATTTTCGTTGGGGGTGTGTGTGTGTCTGGAACTTATCCCCCATGAAAACGGAGGGCTAACTGTATACTTTTAACTGGACTACTTTATCAGCGTGTCAGGAGGCTTTTGAAAATGAATTTCTTCTAACCTTAAGTACAGAAACAAAACAGGAATGAACAATTTTCATTCTAAGACTAGTATATGAAAGTAGAGGAAGGGAAACAGAAGTGAAGTTGGGAGAGATCTTTCCATGAGTGTAAAAAGGTGGCTACGTATGAATTTTCTATCAAAATGTAGTTTCATTTCAAGTGAAATCCCTAATAAATCCGACCCTTGTATTTAAAATACTACTTCTTCTTCTTCTTCCTCCTCTTCTTCTCCCCCTCCCCTCACTCTATATATGCTTTTAAATTGCTTGTCAGCATGGCAACCTCGTGAATTTTAATAAGTTTTCTTATACAAGGAATACACAGAGCTAATATTCATTAGTGGTCTCCCATCCAAGTACTAACCAAAGCTTACCATGCTTAGCTTACTAAAATAGAAGGGATTTGGTGCCTTTAGGTATTTATGTAGAAGTCTAATTACTTTTAATTAAGTACAGTAATTACTTCTAATTAAGTATAATATCTTATCTAATTATTGTTAAATTAGCTTTTGGGTGCAGGCTCCTGGCTGTCCTACTTACCTGGACCACATCGTAAAATCCTGAAATTCTACAATGATTTTTGTGTTGTGGTGAGAAAGATTATAAATGAACATAAGAAAACAAGAGATCCCACTTTTCCAAGAGATGTAACTGATGCATTTCTAGAAGAGATAGAAAAGGTAGGTAGAGATTTATGGATATACATCATTTGGACTTCTTTTATAGTTTTTGGATTTCAGCAACAAAGTGGAACGGCCTGCTGGATGAGATCTGTCAAATTACCAAATTAGACACTTTTAAGAAAGCTGTCAAGACAGATCTCTTCCAGCAGGCCTTTCCAGAATAAACTACTCGGCCATATAGTAATCACTTCCATACATCATGGGTATTCTTGGTCTTGTTATAACCCGAACTGTGATTATTAGATTTTAAATATCAATTATGTAATTTTAATCTCAATGTGTTTAATTCTTTTTAAGGGGTGAATTATGTATATTATTGTATGATTTTACATGTTGTTCGCCACTTTGATTGTTTTTACAAAAAGCGGGATACAAATAAAAGTTTTGTTTTATTATTTACAGTCACAGCCACACATGAAAATATATTTGGTTTTTGGAGTATTTTGGATTTTGGAATTCCAGATAAAGGAGACTCAACCTGTACTAATGGCATTATCTATTATCTATTATTCATTTTATTTTCCCTCCACTTTTCTCCCAAATTGGACCCAAGGAGGCTCACAAAAGAGGCTTTAAAATAACAACAGCAACAACAAAACAGTACAATTTTAAAACACAGTTGAAACACCACATTAATATAATGTCAAAATATAAAATGCTTAAAACTACAAAGTGGGGGGCAGTCTAGCAGTTTAGTTTGGTGCTAGAACAAGAGCTAGACTTGTATTAGATGTCCCAAAGGGAGAGGCTCCTAATATGATTGGCATTTTAAAAAAGAAACTGTGTGCTTCTTTTTATGAAGACTAGGTCTTCCATATCTTTCAAGATATTCTTTGTACTTCTCTCACTTTTTGTTTACTACCGTAGGTTATATCTTATAGTGTATTGATAACAAAAACAATGGTCACTACAATTATTTCGCAAATACTGTGAAAATAATTTGCCATTTCTACATGAATTACCATCTTGTTTAATTCCCTTTAGGCTAAATGGAATCCTGAAAGTACTTTTAGTGAACAAAACCTTTTTAATGTTATTGTGGATCTCTTTGGTGCTGGTATTGAAACCACAACTTGCACTTTGCTCTGGGGATTGCTTTTCATGGTCCTTCACCCTGAGGTTCAAAGTAAGTGATCAGAATTGGGGCAGATGGAGTGGTGCCTTGCATGGTTTACCGGCTGGAGCCCTTACCACTCCTCTGAAAAAGCTACTTAGTATCAGGTCCAGATTAATGCAAAATTGGGATAGACTGCAGTTATACAGATTGCAGTTTGGAGGACCACATTCCAGCAGTGGACACAGGCAAAGGCAGTGTGAATGAGACCAAATCAACTTGGCTGAGCCAGATGAAATTCTTAGATTGGACATTTTCCTACCAAGAATAAAAGTGCATGGCTCAGTTCAGTGCAATCAATACCTTGCAAAGTGCACTGAGGATGGGTGGAATGTGTGTGTGTGTGTGTGTGTGTAAATGTATGGTGTATCCATCTCACACAAAGCTGCTCAGTTCAGTTCATTGGGATTTTCTCCCAGGAGGTGAGTACTAGACTGCAGTCTAACAATTCTAAATTGATTAATATTTCCAGAAAGAGTCCACAGAGAAATTGATATGGTGATTGGCAAAGTAAAACCACCCATGATGGAGGACCAACCAAAAATGCCTTATACCAGAGCTGTAATCCAGGAAATTCAGCGTTATGCTGATGTTGTACCTGTTACACTTCCTAATGTGACACATAGAGATACTGAGGTTGGCGAGTTTGTCATTCCTAAGGTATAGTTGTTGAACAATATGTTGTTTGGTGTGGGGAGGGGATCACAGGTGAACCATGCCCTAGTTGTTCACTATGTCGGAGGGCTTAACAATGCTCACAGTGAAACATAGCACAGAGAGATTAAATTAGATATCATGTTTGTGTAATAATAATAAAAATCTGGAGATGCGTCCAAGGTGACACTTTAACTCATTTTAAACTATGCTATCTAGACCTCCAGATCTAAAATGGAGATATAAGGACCAGCCATCCTCTCCTGTATCCTTCATTTCTCCAGCATGTCTAGGAATGTAAACCTCAATTCTTCCTTTGCTTTATTGCCGTGGTCTGCTTCACACAGACTTCTCAAACCCATTTAACCTCTAAGATGCAAAAATTCTACTGCTTGTAGTTAGAGAAAAATGAATATACAGTTTAAATAAAAATAACACACTATTCAGTGACTCTCCACCTTGGCACTTCCAGTCCTTTCCCCCTTCAGTCTCAGTACATTTTGTCTGAGTTCAGTTAATCACCAAAACTCTTAGGAGGTCACTCCACAGATCTAAAACAGGTGACAATGCTATATGAGCCCATCTGGCAGCTGTTCATAATGATCAGAAATATTTTCTAACAGTTGCAGGAATTGTACAAGAATTAGAAATGAAAAACTATATAGATTTTCTAATAGGCTCCACATAATCTTTGTTTATATAATTTGTTGATTATATTATATGTTGTTTTTTAAAATGTGAGATAAAAATATACGAATCTGATCACTCTGTTTTCAGGCAACGGCTGTTTTCATTCATTTGTCTACTATGATGAAGGATGAAACTATGTGGGAAAAACCACATGAATTTTACCCAGAACATTTTCTAGATGAAAATGGGCAACTGGTCAACCGAGAAGCCTTCGTGCCTTTCTCTATAGGTAAGTCAAGAAGCAAAATGATTAATGTTGTTGTTGTGGTGGTGTGCCTTCAAGTTGTTTCCAACTTATGATAACTCTATCATGGGGTTTTCTTGGCAAGTTTCTTCAGAGGGGTTATGCCTTTGCCATCCTTTGAGGTTGAGAGAGTGTGACTTGACCAAGGTCAGCCAGTGGATTTCCATGGCTGAGCCAGGATTCCAACCCTAGTCTCCAGAATCCTAGTCCAATGCTCAAACCACTATGCTGGCTCTCATAGATGGTTGATATGTATGTGGAAAAGTAAAAAATGGTGGTGTTTTCTTCCTCTTTCCTCAATGATGGACTCTATTTTTAATTCTCTGTTGCATTAAGGAGGAAGAGAAGGTACACTACAGCCTCACATGTATTTTATTTAAAAGAAAAAACCCAAGCCTATTTGATACAAGTAAATGAATACAGACGGACCATTTATCCATTTTGTCACTAGCTTGGAAGGAGAAAATTGCCCAGAGAACATATACAGCTTAAGATTCATTGTCATTAAATTCTTTTGTATTTGCGCATTTGTATGGATTTGCCTACCAACAATTTTCAGAACTATTCCAGCCTGTGGTCACCTAGCCAGACTGAATTCAGAACTGGACATACCTTCAAGGCCTACATTAAAAGCAGGCTTGTGGTGATGTGCCAAAAGCAGAATCTGGGCAGACTGAGATGACAAAGTTGGTACCAGCTACAGAGGCTAGAAGCCAGTATGAGGTGACTGGTAATTTGTGGCTGTCATAAAATGAAAGATGTGGTTTTGGTTTGTGAATGTAAACCAAAGGAAAGAACGAGAGAGGAGGGGGAAACAAATAGATTTTTTGTGTTTTTTCTTGTTCTTGCACACAAAATATTTTGTTTCATTTCCTTGCAGGTCGCCATTCCTGTCCTGGAGAACAATTGGCTAAAATGGAGCTCTTTATCTTCTTCACCACCCTCTTGCAACATTTCACATTTTACATTCCTGAAAATTCTCCTAGACCCACAGAGGAAAAAGTATTTTCCTTGATATCCATCCCATTGCCATTCCAAATCTGTGCCACTCCTAGATAATATCATCAGGGCATATCTATGTATTACCTGCTCACATAGCACTAAAACTGGGGACATAATTGAAAGGTGTGAATTAAGCCCCAACTGAAAAAGTTTCAGTACATCCAGATATGTACTAGATGCAAGGATCTGAAGACATTTACATAACCAGGTTTGGCTAAATGTAGTTAGAGAGCTACCAGGAACAGGGACCTTTGCTAGGCAAGGATCTCAGTTTAGGAAGTTCATCTGAACACAGAGAACCCTCTTTAGATTTTGCTTCTAGGGTCTAGAAATAATGCAGTTTGACACTGCCTTAACTGCCATGGCTCAGTGTTATAGAATTCTGAGATTTGTAGTTTTGTGAGATATTTAGCCTTCTCTTTCAGAGAGCTCTGGTGCCACAACAAATTACAAATCTTAATATTCTATTGCACTGAGCCATGGTAGTTAAAGCAGTTCCAAATTGCATTAATTCTGCAGTGCAGATGCAGCTTGGGTATGTAATGATGATGGTTGTGGAGATTTACAAGCACACCCCATGTTTTAGCTCTGCATGTGAGTAGCTGTATGCCTGCACAGCACTGCTATCTGGTACCCACTGGTTTGGCTAAGAGTCCACCCAGAGAAAACATTTTGTGTGATGATACTTTCATGAGCTAAATTAATATGAGATTTTCAGCTCTGCAATGCAGCAGGTCAGAGGAGATAAGCATGACTCATAGAAAAGACCCCGGATCATGATGTTGATTTAAAGTACCCTCAGCTTATTAATACATAGTGGTTAGAAACAGTATAATCTTCATATTAGAGAATATAATATTATGAATGTTTATTTGTATTTTTTAATTGGATTTTTAAATGTATGGTTAAAAGGAAAGGAAAAATAGAAAAGGAGGAAATCATGGGGAGGTAGAGGATAGGGACACGTGCTGGGCATATGCATTAATATTAGCGTGAATTTGTATAAATAAGCATCTGAAAACGACACAAAGAAGTAATCACTGAAATAGCAGCACAATATAAATTGCATAAGAATGATCTTAGAATGTCACTGGAAAAGCAATTAATAAAAGTAATTAAATGTTTAATCCCAAGTGAACATTCTTTCTCCCAACTCCATCTAGTTTTCTAGCAAGTTTGTTACATAACATCGTATTTACCAAGCCACTGTAGTAGTGGGGCAGAGGGTTCAATTGTCTGCAATCCGATCATTCCATTGACAGAGTAATATGGGGAAGGACAACATCTGTATGTAACCCAGAATATAATATAGTAATCTGAACAGGACTAGGGATTTCTCTTTACTGTCAATTTTCTGTGTACTTATACGGGTAGCCATGTGTGTATGTCATAGGTGCCTTAGTAGATTGGAGAACACAACCAGGACCCTGCTGTCTGTCAATTTTCTGGACGGATCATGGTGATATATTTTGGGTGTGTTGTTGTTAACTGTCCTTGAGTTGAGCTCAGCTCATGGCAACACTGTGGATGAGACATCTCCAGGACTCCCTATCTTCCACTACTCTGCTTAAGTTTCCAGACTCATGCCTGTGACCTCCTCAATTGAGTCTAGCCATCTGGTGTGCAGTCTTCCTCTCTTTCTATTGCCTTCCATTATTGTCCTCTCATGCCTGATCATGATGTGGCCACGGCCTCAGTTTGATCATTTTGGCTTCTAGGGATATTTCAGACATGATCTGTTCAAGGACCCATTTGTCTTTTTGGCTGTCCATGGTATCTTCAGCACTCTTCTCCAGCACCATAGCCAAAGTTTTGTTTTATTTTATTTATTTATTTTTGTCAAATTTTATTGTATTACAATTCAGGAGTTGTATAACATGTCAACATGTCAACATTTAAAAACAGCAACGATTGTCTTAACAGTTATTAATAACAAAATAACAAATCAATAATGACATGGATATGATAATGTAGAAGGGTATTGAAGAAACTTAAAAAGGTCCACAGTGTTAATCATCACATCTCATATGAGTTGATTTTATTTTTATTTTGACACACTGATCCAAACCAGGTTTTTTAAAAATGAATTTGTATTTTATGAAGTCGAAGGCTTTCATGGCCGGCATCCATGGTTTTTTGTGGGTTTTTCGGGCTGTGTGGCCATGCTCTAGAAGAGTTTCTTCCTGACGTTTCGCCAGCATCTGTGGCTGGCATCTTCAGATAATGCTTGCCTGGTAAAAGTGTGTGTGTGTGTGTGTGTGTGTGTGTGTGTGTGTGTGTGTGTACACATACATACATACATACATACTGTGTGAGCCTGGGAGTGTTCACTTTAAGGTTTTCTTCTTTCCGGTTGAAATTATCCAGATGTTTGTGGATTTCAATGGCTTCAGTAGCAGAACATGCCACAAACCATCTTGGGCATAAAATACTGTTTGAAAACACTGAAATTCTGGACCATGCCAACCACTACCATGTCAGGATGCACAGGGAAGCCATTGAAATCCCCAAACATCTGGATAATTTCAACTGAGGCCTGGACCAAGGCAGATGGACTAGAGGGAGGGCTCTTCTTCTTCAGGCTAGAAACCCTATGTGTTGTACATCAGCCCTTCTACGGGATCCTGGAGGGCTATCCTCTCCCTTCTCACCCTCCTTGTATGCTCTTTTCAGAATTTTGAGGTTCAGTTCCCCCCCTCAAAATAATCAATGCTGCCCCCCAAACCTTCAGGGCGGTACTATTTGCTCTTTCATTATATTGTAGGGCATTTTAGTGTCCCCCCATCACTTGTTTCAGGTCTGTATGGACCTTTTTCCAACCAGAAAGTGACTAGGTGGAATTTACGTAATTCCCACTGAGTGGGTACAGGTAATGTCACACCCTAAATGTCTCACATGAAAACCTGTTAGAGTTGAATTTTATTGCTGTGCTAAGCATTCAAGACAGATGTGTGTGTAGGAGAGAAGGAGTTGTGGTAGTGCAAAATGTGCAGTCCATCCGAGGCTTATTTGTAAGTGTGAGAGCACACCTTATTGGAGTCTTGAACAAGTAAAAGAAATTACATTTAATTGTGGGCAGGTTACCTTGGTTAAAAGAGGGAGGAATGTGATAAGATAATGTTGCTCAACTGGCTGAGATAGGAAGGAGGGGAACTGAAGGTAATGTTACTCATTTTAGGGGTGTGTAGGAGTGAGACCTATAGCTTGCCTCATTTTTCTTTTCATGTTGTAGTCTACCTCAGTGGACTTTCAACTTCAAGCTTTCTATGCTACAATACTATGAAAGGCTACAATCGTGTTCTGTATCCATAGGTTCTGCATCAACAGATTCGACCATCCACGTCTTACAAATATTATATTAAAAGCAACAATCCAAAAATCAACCCTTGATTTTGCCTTTTATATAAGGGACACCATTTTACTATGTCCTTGTATATAAAGGAACTTAAGCATTCACGGATTTTGGTATTCACAGGGGATCCTGGAAACCAAACCCCAGCAGATACCCAGGGCCCACTGCATTTTGATTAGACCGCATCTGACTACACTTTTACATTGTTCCACTGTCATCTGTTCCTATCATATTATATTCTCCAATGCTCTTTACTGTGTTTTAATATGATTACTGTGTGATTTAATATGGTATTTTAATCTGGTTGAAAAAGTAATATAAGTAAGACTCTTGCTTCTATCATCAGTACACACACAACTACAAAAAGAAGGAAATTCACACACTTCCTTTACACATATTCTTATTGGTCACTTCTAAAAAAATTCATTTGGAAAATGAAAAGTTGAATTTTCAGCATGGTAAATATATTTTTATTTTGTGATAAATACATCTTGAAAAAAACTTACAAGTATTTATTTTAAAGTGACATGGGACTATTGCAGGGAAGTTTATTTATTCTGACAAAACAGAGATTTCTACAAGTGCATATCACATCCCTGACTGGACATTGCTCTAGACTCACTGGCTACCTTTGGCAAACAAATCATTACTCAGAAACATCCTCCCTATCTTAAATAACGTAGCTATAGTAATGGCCTGTCCTCCAGGTTATTTTAACTCTTACTATCGATGATGTTTGTAAAGTGCCTGAGCATTTGGAAGAAAAATGCTATATAGTAAATATAAAACATTATTATATCCACCCATTAATCTGCATTTCATGACAAAAGATGGGACAATATTTTACAGTGCATTCCTTGTTAGTCCCCATTAAAGGAGACCCCTTGAGTCCATGAACTATGCATAAGTGTTGACTGAACAAGTTCCCATTATTTCAATAGATCTGTTCTAATTGGTATTAATTTCTGAATTCAGTGAATATGTGCTGACGATTCAGCTGTAGGGTATGTTCAGCTGTGCAAAGATAAGGTTTTTGCACTATTAAAGCTTGTCATATGTTAGAATTGAAATGTCACATGAGAGAGTCTTATACAACTATGGAAACAGAGATTTTATGTTTAAAATCTCACATAATAATTGGATCCTGACTTTTCCTAATGCATCTTAAGGCATTTTACACTTTCACTAAAGTATGTTTCAACTGTACATGTTTTATGTGACATGTCAGATATGTACATGTGAATGGGTCGGCTGAACAAAAAAGTCTAGGGGAAAAAGGAGCAATGATCAAAAAGTAGCAAAAGTTTTATTGGAAGCAAGCTAGAAGAATGGGATAAAAAAATGGGAGGGATAGGTAAAATATAGTCAATCCTACAGACAGACAAAAATGCTGTGGTCTGTATGCAGAGCCCAAAGATAAAATCACAAGCTTATGAGACAAATGAATAAAAAAGCTGATGTAACCAATATGTACTAGGCTATGGAACTATGAATCCAAACCAATAAATCGAGTATATGGAGATGTCATACATATGAAATACAAATACAAACGAAGTTTTCAACACCTCCAAGGAAACAGATGGGAGGGATAACATAGCAAGCCCATTACAAGTGATGAATTGATAAAATAGGATCAAACGCATTTCGACATAAAGTCTTCGTCAGTGGTCAGGATTGGCTGTTATTACAGCATAGAAGATATAGCAATATATGTGGATACATCCAGTGAAAGTAAGTAGTTAGTTGTCCAATATGGACAGTAACCTGGATGCCCCACAGATGAATAAGGTGTGAATGTGAATGGGTCGCCTTAGGATTGCTATAAGTCAGAAACAATGTCAAGGCACACAACAACAAACCACAAGCATCACAAATATATACATTTCTTCATGTAAATGTGCTTTGCAGTTGCCCCAAGAAGTGCAGAACAGGCTATTTCAATGAGAATTTCAGTCAGTAAGCAGCTAAATTCTTTTCCATCCCCATTAGAATTCCCAATTGATGGGGAAAAGCCATAGGAGGGAGTGACTACCTTCATGTTCTGCTTGCAAGCTTTTCATAAACATCTGGTTTCCTGTTCTGGGAATCAGAATGCTTTTGGTCTGATGTAACTGGGAAATTCTTATGTTCTTATCTGAATGAACCATTGTAAGCCACAGAACTCCACCTTTTCTATATCTTCTTTTGGCATTGCCATAAGGAGGAGACCATGTGTTTCTGCTCCTGTTGGTTTAACTGCTTTTTTTAAAAAAAATCTTTATTGAAGTTTACAATATTTACATATTTCTATATTCTTATTACATAGATTCAACTATAATTACCCCCTCCCCCCTGATTGATTTCAGTAAATACTTCTTAACAGCTAATCAGATATATTCCTCTCTCAATCGAGATCTCTTTGTTACTACGATCCTTCCTCTCACACTGTTTGTGCGTGTATGTATTTTTCTCCTCTTGAATACCAACATAGAGATTGCACCTTTCTGCAAAGCTTTCTTCTTTATTCCATAGCCAGACTGCTATATTAAACTATTTACTACTTTATATGGAAAATAAAATATTATAGATTGAGATTACACTTAATATTGTATTTATGTTGACCATCTGTCTTTACAGAACTTTATCAATGGGTCCCATGTTTCTTTTGACTCTTCGTTTTTCCCTTTTAAGGCCATTGTGATCCTCTCCATTTCTACTATTTCCAATCATTCATTTAACCATGTATCTATTGTGGGAACTTCTGAATGTTTCCAAACCTTTGCCAGTGACATCCTTGCTGTTGTTATCAAGTACAAAATAGGTTTTAGATTTTGTCTAATTTCTTTGTTGTCTGCCATATTCAGCAAAAAATAACTCAGGTTCCAATTTCATTTCAATTTGATACATTTTTTGTATAATTTCTCTAATCTTATACCAATAATTTTGCACCTTAGGACAGGTCCACCACATATAAAAGAAGGAGCCGACACTACCGTTACATCTCCAACATGTGCTCATACAGTTTCTGTGAATTTTACTTAATCTGGAAGGGGTCAGATACCACCTGTGGATCATCTTTATCAAGTTTTCTTTTATGTCCATGCATAAGGTGAATTTTAGATCTTTTCCCCAAGCTTTTTCTCATCTTTCCAGATTTATTGTATGTCCTATATTTTTTGCCCAACTGATCATACAGGATTTAATCCTTTCTTTTTCCAATTCCAATTTGAGAGAGAATTTATATAGTTTTGAAATCAACCCTTTCCTTTTGCCATCTCGAATAATCAGATCTAATTCCGTCTCTTCCCAACTTACCCCTGGTTGCTTATAATCTGTCCTATATCGTTCACATAGTTGTAAATATGCAAACCATTGAATTTTGATGCTGTTCTCTTCTAGTTCTTTTTTAGATTTCATTATAATTTTCCCTTTTTCTATTTTTAAAATATCTTTGTATCTCAGCCAGCTTCTTCCCTCTATGCCTGATCTTTTGAGCAGAGCTTCGTGTGGTGAGACCCAGTCTGGGATAGTTCTATATGTTTTCTCCTTATATTTATTCCATACCCTTCCCAGTGAACTCCTAATTATATGATCATTGAAAATTTTATTCTTTGCAATCTTCCCATACCATAGATATGTGTGCCAGCCATAAATTAAATTAAAACCTTTTAAATTTAATAATTTACGATTTTCCAAATTTATCCATTCCCTTATCCAATCAAGGCAGCATGCATAGTAATATAATTTCAAATCCGGTAAGGTCAAACCTCCTCTTTCCCTACTGTCTATTAGTGATGACCATTTTATTCTTGCTTTCTTATTTGTCCAAATGAATTTCAATATATCTTTCTTCCACTGACCAAATATTATATCATTTTTTATTATTGGTAGATTCTGGAATAGATACAATAGTTTGGGAAGCACGCTCATTTTGAATAATGCTATTCTACCAAGCCAAGATATCTGCAATGTTGACCAATTTTCTAAATTTTTCTTTATTTCTTGCCAATTTTTCCTATAGTTATTATCAAAAAGATCACTATTTTTGTTTGTTATATCTATCCCTAGATATTAGACTTTTTTTTCTGGATCTGTATTCCGGTTTTAATTGGTAATTTTTCTTTTTTCTCTTTTGCCAGGTTGCATGTAATTAATGCTGACTTAGATTTATTTATTTTGAATCCCGCACAGTCCCCAAAGTCATTGACCAAATGGAGGACTTTTTCGGAATTTACCAAAAGATTTTCCAGTATTATAACCAAATCATCTGCATATTTAGCATAGATTCAACCAATATTATAGGTAAGGAGTGCAGAGAGTCTCCACCTCTCCCAATCTCTCCAGACTTTGAATGTGAACTTCTTGAACCTTTTGGCTATTTGTAGTTTTTTTCTTCTTTCCATTGCATTCTCCATTTCTGGTTGGAGGAAACTGAGAAAACACTGAAGCAGAAAGAAAGTTAAAGGGGTAGGGGAGGCAGACTATTAGGAAGAACATTCTTTCTGCTTCTTGTGTGGCTATATTGTGGTCAGTGCTTGGAAAGGTTGCTTTTTGAACTATAACTAAAACTATGCCATGGCCAACATGGCCACTGAATTGAAGTACAAAAGTCATATTTTGAAGCTCTGAGTCTGTTTTGCAAATCAACAAAATTTTATTTACAGCTCTATGCATGTACTGTAAAGAATGGACATATGGACCAAATAAAGATTACTGATATGACCCCTCTGTTAATTAGAAGGGATCAGCCAGAGTGAGTCTTTATGTTTGCAGACCTTACTCCCTGGATGAAATTAAATTACACCAATGTAATTTATATACTGTATAGCGTGAATTATATTGAGCTGCCATTGCTTATGTATAATGAAACATTCTGCATGAGATCATCCTTATGGTCCCATAAGAACCCACATTTGTGCCTGTTTTACATACAACAGTGAGGCCTATACAATGTGACTAGATGAACAGTCAACATCTGCTGTACAACACATGGTTTTGTCCTGTGGTGCTGATAATGCAATCTTGCTTGACTTGCTGGAAGTGCAGC
Source organism: Sceloporus undulatus (assembly GCF_019175285.1). Taxonomy (NCBI): domain Eukaryota; kingdom Metazoa; phylum Chordata; class Lepidosauria; order Squamata; family Phrynosomatidae; genus Sceloporus; species Sceloporus undulatus. The sequence continues at coordinate 39,245,462 of NC_056526.1, forward strand.
TCCTAGAGATACTGTAACCAAAATCATAAATACAGATATGAATTCTACATGTATGGAGGGCACCATAAAAGGATTGTGGAGAAGGCAGTGTCCAGGGATGATTTATAAGAGATCATAAAAAGCAGGAAAAAAGGGGAAGAAGGGGATAACCTCTGGCAAAAGCATGTCATTCCAATTAAATTTGGTTCTCTGTGTAAGTGTCACAAAGGGGCAAAACAGACCACCCCCAAGGAGCAACTCTGTGCCACCCCTTTCAGCGCTGGATCAGGGCTGCAGCAACAGCATGCTGCGGCCTCGATCTGGTGCTTCACTACTCTAAAAGAAACAGCAAAATGTCGCTCCTTTTAGAGCCAGCAAAAAGGTGCTCTTGCCACTGCCATGGCACTTTCTGGCACTCCTTTTGGCATGTGTCATCTGAACATCATCCTAAAGGAGCGCCATGATCTTTCGACTAAGCAAAGTGGTGAGCTCAGATCTAACCTGGCTTCCTTTTCTTCCTCTTTAGGTTCCCCTGGGAGGTAGAGACTCAGAAAGGAGGAATTTCAAGGAAGGTACAGAAGTCCTGTGGTTCCCTTCTTTGTCCCAATCCTAACTTTGGTAAAGCAGCCTAGTTCAATAACCTCAAATGATATATCAAGGACCAGCACCTCTGGAGAGTCTTCTCCATTTACTTTAGCCAGTTTCCTCCTTCCTTCCTGAGTTGGCTTTCCTCAGCCTTCCTGTGCTAAACACCTGCTGCATTTATGTTTTTGTCACCCTCCACCACGGCTGATCTCTCCAATGCAGCAGCTGCTGGGCAGGGACGGATGTGGCCATTCCCAGCAGTCAGCCACAGTAACATTAACACATAATTACCTCCTACAATGTGATTCCCTCAGAGATATATGCCTCAGCAGTCAGACTCATAATTCAACTCTGTTATCTTTCCAAAGACGCATTATATTTCGCTTGATAAAGTAAGCACCTTTAGTTTTCTGTAACCTTCTCCTTCAGTTCAAGTGGGGCTAGCTCTGTCATAAGGTCTATGTCAAGAATTGGTTTAACTCCTCCCAGTAGGTCAGTGAACAAGACTTCTGTGTAGTAAACAGGCAACTTTATTCCAGAAAACACCAAAGGTGTAAGCAGGAAGGCATATGAAGTCAGGAGCCATAAACCACAACGATTGGAATAACCTTAACGGTACCTGCCCATACATTTTGCAGGCTTTTCCCTAATTCACTTAACAACCAGAATGTACCACCTCTTCACAGCAGCTTGTTCCACCCAGACACCAATGCTGTACCAGGCTCTTCACCCTTATCTGTTTTTCTTCTGCAACTATGGGAAAAGCTCCCCCCTACACACCTGCAGATTCCAACCTCAGAGACTAGACTCTTTGAATCAGCTTCCCTTACATGCCTTTAGTACTACAATTCCCATCATTTCACTCTAGCAACTATGTTGTTTCTTTTATAACTATACTAATATAATACCCATGATGAACATATTTACATATGACAGAAAATCCCAGATTCTGACAGCCTATTGAAGTGGACACCTCAAGTTGTGGGGTACTGTTAGGGGTTAAAACCAGCAAACTGAGAAATGCTTAGACGTGTGTGTGACCATGAGCATCCAGCACCAGAAGGACAAGGCTGATTAGCCACAGCTGATGCTCATAGGCACAAGGTCACTCTGCTTGCCTATATGCAGCAAAGCCTGGATGATGAAACATATGTCTGCATGGACAGAAGGACACTTTACAGTGTGGGACAGGAAGTGACTGAGTTTGGGAGACCGCATGGTCTGGAGTGGCTTCCAGTAATTGCTTGTGGGTTTGAGTAGGAGTTGGTATTTGTTTGATCTATATAGTAGCATTGGTGATTTGTGGCTAGCTCTGTAAATAAAGATAGCACTTTTGGGAGCCTGGCTTCTCTGGACGTTTATTTAGCTGGAGCCAGAGCAGCAGCGATTGCTGGAGAGTTCCCAAGATTCCTGCAATTCCTTCACGTCTGGAAGACATCCAGTGCCTGTCATCTTCACTGAGGACTGTGAACCACGTTTCTGCAAATTTGTCAACTACTCCGCTATATTCCAGACTTGGTTTATAAGCCCAGCAGTTTTTCTGCCAATAGTTATTGGGCTCAGCAGTTTATTGACAGGTACATGCCCACATTTTCCTCTCAGTGCTGCTACTAACTGGAGGGATTAGTAGAGGAAGGCAGGCAGGTTGATCTCATGCTTCTCCCTACCCCCACAGCTATAGTTAATCTCAGCCCCTGCCTGCTGATTTCTCTTTTCCTCCTGGGTGCATTTTCACTAGGAAAGGGGGCCTCAGATCTTCAGAGCTTTTCTACCTCTGCCCAAAAGAGGCATTACTCTTTGCCAACCTCTTCCATTGCCACACGAAGCAGATTGCAAACTAGTATCAGTGTTCTAATGTAAATTACTTCTAAACCATTTCCACACCCAAATAGTATCTTGAGTACTCTGACTATTTACATTTAAGGTAGTTTTGGAACAAGGATGTGCACATTCAAAGAGATGGGGTAATTTGCATTAAATGCAAAATATCTACCAAGATTGCTATTGTGCCTTGAAGGTTTAAGATTTCAGCACTGTTTAAGCAATGCTAAATGTCTGGCTTGACCCTCAAGTGATTCATCTTCAACAGGCATATTATTAACCTCCTCCATAACATTCCCTATCAGTTCACCCATGCCTTGCCTAATTTCAGCTGTGGAACTTGTTGCTGCCCTTCTTATCTGGTGTATTTAGGTGAAGATAGAAGCAGTAAATATATTTTAAATATATACAGTGCACACAATCCTCTAAAATGGCTTAATTGAAGTCCTTGTGCAATCATTCTACAGTTTCATTGGCAAAAACACTAGCACACCTATTCAGGCAACCATATTAATAGTGGGTTACACTGCAGCAATAATTTGAACCAAGAAAGATAAAAGAAGGACTTTCCAAAGCAGCAGTGAATGACTTGAAAACGTACATTAAGAGAACAGGAATCACTGGGGGGGATGATGTTTACTCCAGTGTCTGTGATCCTTCCTGCTACCTCTTGGCTGTGGCGCCAGGTCTCATCTTGCTGGAATAATCTCACAGCAGTGTCCATTTCTCTTACACTGCTTGCCTTTGCCCTGCTGCTGGATTATAAGAAATGGAGGAAGAGATCTAGTCGCTGTCCACCAGGACCTGCCCCTCTGCCTTTCATTGGGAACTTACTTCTACTTGATAGAAACAATCCTGACAAAACTGCTCTTTATGTAAGTATCAGCTCACCCACTTCTTAGAGCAATGCATGTTATGGTACAATAACAGTAGCTGGGACCCCCCCCCCCCCCAAGTTGACTATATCAAATAAAATTATCAAGGTATAAATTTCCATTAAAATTTCCATGATTTCCCTTCCCCTGCAGTAAATACAATTAGTTGCATTACTTATACTAGTGGAATCAATGAAATTTCTGTGTGTCTCATTAGGCTAGTCTGTACATGTGTATAATGTGAATTGCTGTGGATTTTTGCTCATTTGCATCATTGTTTAATTGTCTTCATTTTCCTGTGTGAATTTGCATCTATTTGCTCTCCCTCTGCCCAAAGTGTGCAGCCATGTGGATCTACGCAAAGCGGATGGACAGCCACAGTTTGTTAATGTGCATTCTGTGGATACTCTGGTTAAAACTGTGCAGCCTTTTCCATCAGAATTATGGAGTCCCCCTCCCGCGCAAAATGCCCAATTTTTTTCCAAATTGTGTGTGGCTGGATTGTGTCTATTGAAATACGGAGCATTTTTACAAGCCCCCCTCCTCTCTGTCTCTCCATAAAAACGGAATATATATGTTGGCATTACTTTTGGTATTGACTTTAAGCAGGCATTTAAATTGTCTTTTAAATAATTTCTGTTGACTCTTCAAATAAACATATCAGTGAATATCTTGTTGATGATTTTATATCCTCTCAAATCAACTCTGATTTATGGTGAACCTATCCCAGAGATTTCTTGACAAGTTTTACTCAGAGGAGGTTTGCCACTGGCTTCCCCTACAGCTGTGACTTGTCCAAGATCACCCAATGGGTTTTCTTGGCTGAATCTCTCCCACATGCCAATTAATATATGTGTACTGTGGGCCTTCAAGTCATTTCTGACATGGAGACCCTAAGGCAACTTAATCATGGGGTTTTCTTGGCAAGATTTATTCAGAGGAGGTTTGCCATTGCCTACTCCTGAGGCTTAGAGCATGTGAGTTATTCAAGGTCACCCAGTGGGTTTCATGATCAAGCAGGAATTAAACCAGGGGTAGGCAACCTGCGGCCCGCGGGCCGGATGTGGCCCGGCGAAGCCTTGGGACCGGCCCCAGCCCGGTCCTGCTGCCGATTGCCACCAGGGCCTTTGGGGGGGCAATTGTCTATAGAAGCCTCAGAAACATGCATTTATATTAAGATTTTTTTAAAAATCAGCAAATTTTTTCGCATGTCCTCCATTTTTTAAAAAAAAGTGTCTACCATTTGAAAATTTTGTCCTACATTTGTCTTTTTTTATTTATATATTTAATTTTTTTTTTTAAAAAATAATTATTTATTTTTTGGCTTCGGTCCCCCAGTTGTCTGAGGGACAGCAACCCGGCCCCCGGCTCAAAAAGGTTGCCTACCCCTGAATTAAACCCTGGTCTCCAGAATTGTAGGGCAATGCGCAAATCACTATGCCATACTGGCTCTCATGTGCAGTGTCAACTTTATTTCTAATTAAGTTTGCATAAGAGTAGGCTGTTGCATATCTCTCTTTATTTTAAACGGGTATTCATGCCAATGAAGACCAGTTTAAAATACAGAGAGAGCTACAACAGCTGACTCTTATGTAAAGTTAATTGGACATTAATTTCAAATAAAATTGGCACTGCAGAGCTCATGGCAGCACTTTCACTCAGCTATCACAGTTTTCTCCTACAGTCACTTCAGGCCACGGATCATGCATTCTTTAATTTGCTCTTCTTCCATTTCCCATCTCAACAAAGTTTTATAGATTTTTGCAACAAGATCATGTTTCTTTAAATAATGTATTTTCCATTTCTGTTTCATTAGTTATCCCATATGCTTTTTGATCCATAGTATACCTTTATTTTATTTGCATATAAAGAAACCAGTTCCATTTTATACCATCAGTTTGTAATTCCTTTCTAGTTTTTAATCTTAATTTACCTTGTTCTTCTATTAATAATTCATTATAAATTAACAATTTATTTCTCAACATTTAGTCATTTCTATGTAAAGCTTCATTTAGTGACATACTTTTTGGAATGTTTCTGTTTATCTTATTTTTGTATTTATCCCAAATTTTCCACAGAGCTTTCCTTTTATAGTAGTTTTTGAAATCACTGTTTGTTCTTACTTTACCATAATAATGCATGCCAACTGAAAACATTACCTATTCCCTCCAGATGTAATAATCTTCTGTTATCTATTCTGAGCCATTCTTTTAACCATTCTAAAGGACATGTGTAATAATACAGTTTATATTCAGTAAACCTAGCCTGAAAAACCCACAAAAAACTAAAGTCTTTTGTTTGACCATATTTGTGTCTCCATACATCATCTGGAAGTACAGTAGAGTCTCGATTATCTGATATAAATGGGCCGGCTGATAGTCAGATAACTGAGTATGTTGGATAACCCAGACTGTCCCCAATGACGGCGTGTGTGTATGTGCACCGCCATTGGGGACAAAAGTCACTCGCCTCCCTTCCCCTCCTCCCTTCCCCCTTCCCTCCTCCATGGCTTGGATTTCCTCAGCCTGCGGGGAGTGTGCGCACTCCCCACAGGCTGAGGAAAATGAAGCTGCTGCACCATTATCCGCCGTTCCATGCTTCTTCGTGAGCACACATGTGCACTCATGAAGAAGCAATTGGACATCGGATAATCCAGAACGTTGGATAACCAAAGGTCAGATAATCGAGATTCTACTGTAACATATCTAATTAATTAAAAACAGATTTTGGGAGTTGCCCTTGTTTATCTTTAAGTTTCCCCTTAGTTTTCTTGCCAACTGAGGGGTTCAACACCCCATTCCAGTCCCCCATCATTATTATATTATCATGTGGAAATTCCATATTTTTCCAATAGTTTGCTTTTATTATCTAGTGGGACATAAACACCTATTAACAAGATATCCAAATTCTCCCATTTTATTTCTAACCCAACAAATTGACCATTCTTGTCTGAAAATAATCCTTTGCTTCAATAGACCCCTTAGGGTTATGCCCACCAACCTCCATGCTATTCAATATCTATATGAAACCTCTGAGAGAAGTTGTCCAGGTTTTGGGAGTTTGATGTCTCCTCTCCCACCAAACTCCAAATAATCTGTCTCTGTTCTAAAGTGGTGTCTGTCATCACTAATGAGTTGGATTAGGATGAAGAAACTGAAGTTTAACCCAGAGAAAACAAAAGCACTGCTCAGTCAAAAGGCAGATCAGGGGCTAGAGATTTAGCTTGTTCTGAACAGGATTGCACCCCCCTTGAAGAGGCAGGCACACAACCGGTGAAGAGGCAGGCACATATTATTATTATTATTATTATTATTATTATTATTATTACTTCTGTACTCAGCCTTGAGCCTGAAGCACCAGGTTTCTGCAGTGGCCAGCAGTGCTTTGGCACACTTAAAACTAATATGCTGTGCCTTTTTTTTTTTTAAGAAGAAGGAAGAGTGAAAATAAGAGGAAGGAACATCAACAATCTAAGATACTAAGGGAATGGTACCATAATACTAGCAAAAAACATCTAAGACTTGGAACAGTTACTAAGGAAGGTCAAAGATTAACGTGCAAAGGCACACTTAATACTAAAGATAAAGAAAACAAAAATAATGACCACAGAAGAAATACACAAATTAAATCTCGACAATGAGGAAATTGAAATAGTTAAAGAGTTTCTGTACCTGGGATCAAACATTGATCAGATTGGTGACTGCAGTCAAGAAATAAGAAGACCGGAAATGGGAAGGACAGTTATGAAAGAACTAGAAAAGATCCTAAAGAGAAGAGATATTCAACAAACTGTGTTTGTGCCTTCAAGAATTACCTTCAAACAATTAGCCTGTATCTAGTCCCTTTAAATCCCCCTCCCTTTAATGGTCTGTACTATTTGGAGTTTTCTGTTCTTGCTGCAATTTCCCTCTAGACGACAGACTCATTTGTTTGTCTGCTTGTTTTCTTCTTATGCATTATAGCTGAAAAGACACTTTGGACCAGTCGTCTCTTTCCAGGCTGGATGGAAAAATTATGTTTTATTAAATGGTTTCAAGATCATAAAGGAAGCCCTGGGACAAAAAGCTGAGGACTTTGTTGACCGGCCATCATTGCCACTGTTGTATGTGATAGGCCATGCAAAGAAGTGTGAAGGCAAGTGTTGCTCAGGCAATGATGGAATGTGCTGTGTATTTTCTAACAAAATGATTTTGTGCAGTAGAATGTTACAGCCATAACAGTTAAAATATAGGACAACTGTACAGTCGCCCCTCCTAATGCATGGATCTCAGATCTGGGCCCTTGAATATAGATGGAGGGGCGACCTCCGCTACTTGCAATGGTGCACACACCCAGGGCGTGCTCCATTCAAGCCTATGGGGCTTCAATAAGGGCGAGCCTTTGTTTTCACGGGGGGAAGGATCCAGAACGGATCTGCTGTGAAAACAGAGGGTCAACTGTATTTGGTTATGGACTCATATAGGAGCCAATCTCTTTTTTCCTATTATTAATTCAATTCATTTCAAAAGTCTTATGCTCTGCATGAAGCAGCCATTAAAAGTCATTCAATGGGATGGACAAATATTTGCAAATATTTTTGTCTTTTTTATTTTTTAAAATATTACAGGTTGAGGGAAGAAACAGGAAAGTCTAAAATCCAAAAATGTGTCTGGTTTTCTTTTGTCTTGTTTTTCAGTAGCCTTCTAGTATTTGTTGTTGTTGTGTGCCTTCAAGTCTTTTCTGGCTTATGGCGACCCTATCGTGGATTTTTCTTGACAAGTTTTGTTCAGAGGAGGTTTGCCATTGCCTTCCTCTAAGGCTGAGAGCATGTGACTTGCCCAGGGCACTTGCTTGATACAGTATGACACCTGCTCACTGACCAGTGATTCATTCAGTCTACAGCCTCTATTTTGGAACTGAGTTTAACTGCAGAACTCAGGGTTACAACATCTGGCTAAATTTTTAAATGTCTATGTTTCTTTCCCCAGCCCTACTATTTCTACCACTCAGTTTGATGATGAGTTTTGGAGACCCTGATAGCCAGCACACTCCTGTGGTGTTTTGGTCTGTCCAAATAAATCTATTGCCCTACTGGGGATTTTCCCTCCCTTCACAACCCAGCCTTTGTTATAAACTTGTAAACAGATCCTCATGCAGCTGGCTACAATAAGAACCACATTCAGGTAACAGGGCTCAGAAGCATGTGAGAAGATAGTTCTTTCTTTGCTTGGCCTATAAATGATCAAGATAGGTATGGAGAGGCAGATGAACTAAATAGCTTTGTGACCTTACTAGACAACATTGTGGGATTGTCCACATGGGACAAAAGACCTGGGATTTCCCCTCCCCCCCTTTGACGTTCTGGTAGGATGATGTAGACCATAAACCCTGGTGGCAGGATCAGGCTTAATCCTGCCCAAGTAGGTGTGGATCCAGTGGATCCAATCCTAGGGCAAAAGGGCCTTAATGTGGGTCAAATTGTCCCACCATTTGCAGCATAGTTTCTTGGAAAGAATTGTGGCAAATCCTAGCTGTCCTGATGGCCCCATGCTCCACTTACCTCCATTGTCTGTGCTGCATGAGACTACCCCCCGTCACTGGATTTGATGCAGAAACAGGTCGCCTGCAGCCAGGCATCCTGTTTCCACATCACATTAAGCACCAATGATGGAGGTAAGAGCCTGCAGCATACTGGATCTGGTGTAGGGACAGTGTCCCCACATTAGCCTGGGGACTGTTCCAGATTGAACCCTGAGCCAGGTAAGCATGGGCTTGGCCTGTGCTTTCTTGTCCAGTCTGCTCAGTCAGCTAATTGACTGTGTCATCAGCAGTAAAATAACAGATAGCAGTATAGGGATGCAAAGAATATTGACAGAATTTCTCATCCTTGGAAAGAAGGAGTCCCTCAACCAAGAAATCTTGTTGTGAAAATGGTCAACCACCATTAGATTTTTAAAGATTTTTTAAATAAAACTTTTATGAAAATGTCATAATTCTGTACACAGAATGCTGTTTTTGTGGGAAAAAACCATGGAACAAGTTCTTTGGCGAGTGTTATTTTGCACATAAAAGTTATGAAGAACAAAGAATAGTTTAATCATGAGCAAGAAAATCAACAGGGAGAAAATGTTTGAAATTATTCACTTTTACCTGCAAGAATGAAATAAGCAAAGAATTACAACAACTAGGAAAATTGGCTGAGAATTTTTATAAAATATAAGAAGAAAAATTACAGAATCAGATCTTAACTTTTAAAAGATTAAACAGAAAAATTAATAGTGAATTTTCAGGAATTTCTTTTATCTTGTTTAGGAATTTTCTTGGCAACATGCAGCAACGGCTGGAGGGAACAGAGAAGGTTCTGTGTCTCTACGCTGAAAAACTTTGGGATGGGGAAAAAATCCCTTGAAAAAAGAATATCAGAGGAAGCTGGATATTTGTGTTCTGAGATCAAATCCAAAGAAGGTAATCTCATTTGGGTTAGGAGATGGAGATGGCTTGGGATACATTCTGGAGGCTTGAATGATAGTTGATGTTTGAAATCAATATTAAAAATTATTTTGAGACAAAGGAACAGTTACATATTACAGATATGTAATGTACTAAAATCTTTTTTAAAAACCTGAGAGATAGAGAAAGGAGGTCTTGTTACACTAGCAAAAGAGTACTTGGGGGAAATGTTTGGAAGGGAAACTGTACCTGAGAGTATCATTGTATAATGAAAAAATAACAGATCAACAAGAAAAGAAAAAACAAAACAAAACACACACTAGGGAGCCCTACTTGTCTCTATGTGTCTCTAGTGCCCTCTGGAGTCACTAAATCATTTCTGTAAGTGATACAAGTATAGTTCCTCTTTAATGCACTTCCAATGGATAAGAGGAAGTCATATGGATTTCATATCCACCAATGGATATGATGTAGCCTTCCAGGCAGCCAGTCCTGGCTAAAGGTTCCTCCATAGTCTGAGCTCCAGAACGGCACCCCTCCCCCTTGAATTCTTCAGCATCTCTTCTTCCATGTTGATTCCTTGGTCACTTGTCAGTGTTAAGATTATGATCTTAGATTGTGATCAGGTCTTTACACATTCCACGGTCATGATGCAAAGGCCTGGATTGAAGCCAAGGTAGAAGCAATGGAACTATTGGACTAAAATGGGGTCGGAACATTCTATTTATCTTCCCAGGATTTACTTTTAAATTTAAAGTCCATTCAATACACAAAATGCTATAGCTATCTGCTAGAAGGTACACATTCAAAACACATGTATAAAATCATACAGTACACGTCTTTCTTATTTCCTCCAGTCTTTTTAATGAAGTTTTTCTAACACACATTCTGAATCAAACAATAAAGGCGCATACTGAAATATGATACAGTATAAGAGAGTTAAAAAAAATAAACATATCTACACAAACAAAACAATTTGGATTTTCAGTTTTCCCTTCATTGGCATTACTTGACTATCAAGATTTTTCTTCCATTTAACAACGTATAGAAACACGGATAATTGCAACATTTTACTTTCAAAACAAATAATTAGTTTTTTCAGATCTTTAAATATAATTTCTTGATTTCTCTCTTCCATAAATTGTAGAAAGGGCTACCAATCCTTCACAAAGCCATTTATCATTTTATGTCTCCCTAACATAGTTAATTTATCCATCTCAACTAATTCGAACAGTTTCAGTAGCCAATCTGATGGTATTTCCCCATTTTTCCATTGTCTCATTGATGTAATAATAATAATAATAATAATAATAATAATAATAATAATTTATTATTATTTTATGGCTTTTCATTTGCCCCTCTATTAATCCCAGTAATAAAATTTGAAATTCCATACATGTTCTGAGTATATACACTCAAAAAGTATCTTTGAATCTTGGAAAGTAATGCATATAGGCAGATTGGGCCTAGTAATGCATAGTCATACAGAGCTATTTCACTGGGGAATTTGTACATAAAACTCAAGAATCAAAATTATTAACACAATGGTTGCACTGGGGAACAGCAAATGTTACAGTAGAGCTTCAGAACTGATAAACAACTAGACATTGAGATATACTTGCTTCAAAATGGGGACAAGTTAACTCAAAGAGAGAAGCGGAGAAAGTACTGTAGAAATGGGGAAGGTCCTATGATACAGGCTGTGACATCAGATTATGGGGACTAGATTTAGGGTGCTGGAAAGTGGCAGAAGTTGGTGCTAAGCAAATCCTGGGGTCAGAAATTGCTGGGAGAAGAACAGGGGAAAGAGGATCAAAGAAGACTGGTCCTTAGATCAAGAAAGAGAAATGGGATTTCCAGCAGTTTGTTGCAGGGCAGAACTCTCATTTAGCATTCACACATCTACCAAAGAAAGAGGGGGAAATGGTGAGATCTAGAGAATGCTCACATATTGTTTGCATAATGAAAAGCAGGCTACATATGATAATAGTGATGATGATAATGACACACCTCAACAATTTTGTTCTTCTTGTATCTCATACAGGTTCTCCTTTTGACCCACACAATCTTATCTACAGGGCAGTTGGCAATATTATCTGTGGGCTAACATTTGGTGCTCGCTTTGAATACAGTGATGAAACTTTCCTGAAACTAATGCATTTGACTAATGAGCTCCTGAAGGGTCTAATGAGAATCCTGCCCCAGGTACCTTCATGAGTTTGACTGGAGATTAACTGGAAAGAGCCATCTAAGATTAGGCAAGACAAGATGTCTTGGTCATCACATCCCACTTACAGAACACTCTCACCAAAGAACTGTCTGAGTCACACTGTTACCGCTTTCCAGGGTGCGACTAAACCTGGCTTTTTAGAAATAATTTTAGGATCCTTGGAATGTGATATTGAGCGACTATATTTATTTTGGAAGGAAGGTTGGGTCTTTAAAATGTTTCTGTGTTTTTCTATTTGAAGAGTGACTTGAAAAATCAGAACTGATAGGGTTTGATGACCAAAATGCAAATTTGTTCTAGAGCTGAGAAAAACAAGCTTCGAACTTTTAAAAAGAGGAGCACGATGTAGTTTAGTGGGTCCCACATTATATAATCATGCAAAAAGGGAGCTAAATTAAATCACTGAACTACTGAATTTCTCTTTCTCAAGCTGAAAACAAACAAACAAAAAACCAAACACCAGACCTGACATTCATTCCAAAAAAGGCTGCAGCTTAGGTGTGCTTTTGATCAGAAAACTCTCAAACTCTTGAAGTTTAAGCAAACATTTTTTCCTGATGCAGATTTTTGTTTCAGATCAGATATATTATCATTGTTGTTTTTGTTGTCATGCTGATGTTGGACAATAGGTTGAAGAGTGAGGATAAAAAAATGGGAAAGAGAAGTGTCAAGTGTGAAGAAATGAGTACCTACGGCCATACTATCAATACAGTTTCATTTCAGTTGAAGTATCTTATTAATACCGCCCTTCTGTTTTAAAAAGCTCCTCGTGTAACTTAATTCTTTGATTACTACTATACCAGATTATGGCTGCAGGATCGTGGTTCTCCTGTGTTCCTGGACCTCACCATAAAGTTAAGAAAATCTACGATGATTTTAGTTCTATTGTAAAAGAGATAGTGGATGAACATAAGAAAACCAGAGACCCCACTTTTCCAAGAGATTTGATTGATGCATTTTTGGAGGAAATTGAAAAGGTAGGAAGGTATTTTTAGACACTGATCTCCTGAAATTCTTTTCTAGTTTTTTGGATTTTAATTTAATTTAACTAGTTATGTCATTAATCTATGGCCTTCAGTGACAATAATGCTGCTGGTAGGTAAACATCTCAAGTTCCTTTAACAAGATTTTTTTTGACAAACTTTGTCTTTGTGAAGTTATTTTAGGAAACTGTAGTCTTAGGACAGACAGAACTTACAAGGTGCAGCATATGTTTTATCCTAAAAAGGGAGGGGGTATGTTGGGGCCCCCCTCCAGTAGTGCCAGCATCTCTTTGAAATTGTGGAGAAATTATAGCTCAAAAGGAGGCTTGCAAGAGGATGGTAACTTCAGGGATCTTTTCACTACTTGTACCAGTAATAACTGCAAAAAGCACTCCCGTTTCAATGAACAGAAGAGTTTCATTTAGAAATGTGCAAGGGTGTATGCAAACATACAAAAACATACAAAACTTTATATCTATATTTTATTGCTTTTGTATTGTTTTTGACTTGTACTGTTTTAAATTTGTTGTTAGAAACCTTGAGTGCCTATATTGAGAAAAAGTAATAATAATAATAATAATAATAATAATAATAATAATAATAATAATAATAATA
>NC_056526.1:39258988-39333970 GCF_019175285.1 Sceloporus undulatus
TCATCAATGCAACTTTAAGAACCATACAAGGCTATCAGAAATAAAGTGACTCAGTTTGGACTTGACTCAGCAATAAATGATAAACTGACTCGACATGACTTACAACTTGTATATTTTTTTAGTGACCAACTTGCTGGTGTCATTCACTATGGGCAGCTGGTAAGGCCTCTCTCAGAGATGGGAACATTTCTTAAAGGGGAACAGCAAATACATTAGGCAACAGGGTTGAGATGGAAAGCTCCTTCTAAAACATTTCAAACACTTTAGATGGGTCCTCCAACCCATGCCTCAGGCCCATTGCCTAATGTGTTTGCTCTTCCCCTCTGAGGAACATAATCCACTTTCTTTTTTCTGTTAAAGAGTCTCCTATTTGAGACTTTACTTGAAAGTATCTTGCAAGGATTTGAGACTCAACCTGAGACTTGAAGGTAAAGACATGAGACTTGGTTTGAGACCTGGAGTAAAAGACTTGAATACATCACTGAAATATTGTTTAACAGCATTTGTTTAAAGCAATCTTGAACTCATGAGGGAAAGGAACAGAAAATCTATAGCACAGACCTTCAGCATAGATCTAATTTAGCAGCTGGTGATGTTTCTAGCAGAATATTGCATCATTGCTTAAATAATATTATTCCGTGCATTGCTGTAGTGTGTTTTTAGGGCAAAGCTATTGTGTAGAGTTTCTTCAGAGCAGGTTTCCTATTGCCATCTTCTAAGGCTAAGAGACTGTGACCTGCCAAGGTCACCCAGCAGGCTTACATTGTGAAGCCAGGATTCAAACCCTGATCTCCAGAGTTGTAGTCCAACTTGTATTATTATTACAATATTTAAATAAACAAATAAATTAATTTCTGAGAGAAATCTTGTTTGTTTTAATCTTTTATTGTCTCAAGTATCTCTTGCAGATAATGAACAATCACTAATAATGGAACAAATGAATTACCAAGCTGTTTAATTTACTTCAGGCTAAAGGAAATCAAGAGAGCAGCTTTAATGAACAAAACCTGTTTCATCTTCTTTATGATTTATTTGCGGCTGGCACAGAAACCACTTCTTCCACCCTACTCTGGGGAATTCTCAAGCTGGTACTTCATCCTGAGGTTCAGAGTAAGTGATCAATGGGGGAGAGATAGAAGGGTGCCTCACAAGGTATACCAGTGATTCCCAAACTTTGGCCCTCCAGATGTTTTGGACTTCAATTCCCAGGATTCTAGATTGTTGGCCAAACTGGCTAGGGCATCTGAGAGCTGAAGTCCAAATCACCTGGAGGACCAAAGTTTGGGAACCACTGAGTATATCAAAGAGTGATGTTGTGATGGAACACCATGGGCATTCCCTTCTTGCCTTCCTCCCTTTTTCAAAATTTGCAGCTTGAGTAGATAGAATTCCTCATCTCAGAAATGTTGTCTCAACCATCAAACCTTTAACCATTATTACCAGATTAAAACCTCTGTACCTTATAGAAATTCAGTAGAATGGTTGTTACAGCAAGAAATGGGACTTACCCTACTTTTTGAGACAAATGTATATAATAAACAAAATTAAGGTGTTTATTAACTATGTGAATAATTTCCTAAACATAGTCACTTTCAAAAAAGATGGGGAAATTGTTTTCTTCTACTTTTTGAGACAAATGTATATAATAAACAAAATTAAGGTGTTTATTAACTATGTGAATAATTTCCTAAACAAAGTCATTTTCAAAAAAAGATGGGGGAATTGTTTTCTTCAGCTAGAAAATAGAGGCCTCAAACAGACAGCTCAAAAGGGTTGCTGTTGGGCTGCGTTGGAAGCATGGCATTCAGATTATGCATGTTCTGAATGTAGCTGGAAGCTACCCTGGGCCCGGTTTAGGACTGACTTATCAGGTAATATAGCAAACCTAAAATAAAATACTTATTGAGATACAGCCACCACCAAGGTTTTATCTTTTTTAAAAAATCTAGTGTTTATTGTTTGTCTGTTCTCCTCCCCTCTTCCCCCCGCCCCCCTGAAAACAAATGTGATAGAATGGATAGGTCTGAACATGCAACATCCAAGAACGAATCTCTCTTTGGCTATTAGACTCACTGGACTGCCCAGGGTTTCTGCAGGAAGACAAAAAAATCCACTCTAAGCTACTTTGAGGAGAAAATGTAAAATATTGAAAATATGTCTGACATGTGTCTATTCAGAAAGTAAACCCCAATCCTTTTTATAGGACATGCACCCATGTAAAGGAGTATAGGACTGCCACATAATAATTTAAAATCAATCTTTCTAGGAGGAGTCCATGAAGAAATTGATACAGTGATTGGCAGAGTAAAATCCCCTACAATGGAGGACCAGTTGAATCTGCCCTATACTAGTGCTGTGATTCATGAAATTCAGCGTTGTGCTGATATTGCACCTATTTCATTACCTTTTGTCACACACAAAGATACTGAGCTTGCTGATTTTGTTATCCCTAAGGTAAGTTTATTTACCCCCAGAGTAAATATAAGATACTATAGTATATAAGATACTATATCATAATTTGATTTATCACTTGGAATGATTTTGGTGCCCAAAGTGAATCAGGACTAGAATGATTCAACTGAATTTCTTCATTGCATTTATAATATTGAAAGAGAATGTCTGCATGCCTTAGCAGCCAAAACTCCATCAGGTTATTGTGCTAGATACTTAAAAAATTGACAATAGATGCAATGCTGGTCATGTTGTAATGTCCAGTTTTTAGTCAAAACTAATGCCAATGTGTGTACTTACTAGAAGCAAACAGAAGAGTTCAGCTATAAATGCATTGGTAAATGCTTCAAAATTTGACAGAGTTAAATCTCCATAAGCTAAAAGAAAAGGCAGGAAAATGGGAATGGTTCTCTAAAGCACTGCTGCTAAGGTTTCTGAGGTTTTTCTTTTAGGTAGGTGAGGAAACAGGAGGGAAATAGGCTGCATTTAGTGATATCAAGTATGCTAGTTCTTGAAGCACCATTGCTGAGATTCCCAAGGTTCAAAAACAAATGGGAAAATGAAAGAATTTTCTCTCTGAGATATTGCTGAGAAGATTTAAAAAAAAAAAAAGGGGGGGGGATCCAGAACAAAGGATGCTTAGTGGACCCTTTTGGGGGATTATTGTTGAATACTGGATAACTTCAGTTCAGGAAATACAAGTCTCACCAAAGTCACAAAACTCTATTTATAAAACTAAGTTAATCACAGCATAACAATGTTGTCAGAACTGAAGCATTTTCAGTTACACAGTATATTAAAAGTACATAGCAATTCAAATGTTTTTTGGGTGCTCACTCCCATTTGTCTTCAAACTGAAACATTCCTATTCCCTCTCCCTACTAAGGATCGCCACACAACTGGCTATGTTAGGTCACAGTGCATATTTCCTCCCCTCACATCTGCTCATGATCCATCTACAAGGAAGATAAACAATCTTTCTACCCAGCATCAGCAACTTTTAACATATATAACATATCCCATCATCCAGTATTACAAAGTGTTTACAGAATATCTGGTGAGCAAGCATAGAGGGAACTATGATCCAGACAGGACCAAGCAGCACCTGGATATTCTAACTAGTAAAAAAATAAACAAAACGCTTTTCAGTCAGATTAAGCTGCGGTCTGACTAAAATAACTTATTACAGTATGTTTACCAGTAATTTATTTTAAAAATGTGAAACTGAAACTACATTGATTTGGGTTACATCATGAAAATATGAGGTAGGCTGTCGCTTTAATCCTCACGCTTCCTAAACTGAGTAATACTCCCTCCTGGTCTGCTCCTCCATCTCTGACCCAGCTGACCAACATTGTCTTCCCATCCTTGTGGCTCTCATCCAGGAAATTTATTTCCTTGTTCTGTTCAGCACTTCTACAGTTGTCCTCAAGACACCACCCCGCTGAAACATAAAATACTATCATATCCAGAACTTTCTCACAAGTGGGAGGGGGGGATGACAATATTTATTCTGCATCACCTGCCTACTTACCACAATGGTAGAAATCTCTCCTACGAGGTTTTTTTTTATTTCACACTCCTTTCCTGTCTTCTTGTCCTTAAAAAGTCCTGATGAATTATGGCTGTGACCCCCTTTTTGATTCTAGGAAGCCCTTTGTTGGAATTTCAGCTGGAAACTAGAGACTGAAACTTGGACAACAACCAAAAATACAGTGGGCCCCTCCCAACTGTGGGAGTTTGGTTCCACACACACATACACCCAGCAGATGGGAAAAAACACAGGCACGCAAGCCCATATCAGTCAACAGGCAGGAAAGTGTGCCTGCCCACATCAGTGCACCTATGGGTGCCTGACACCATTGGCTAATATTGTTTGGGGTGACCCATGGGAGCGCCACTCAGCCTGTTGATATGATGGGCTTGCTATACTGTTGTTCTCTGCATGCTCACAAGCTGGACTTTGTCACAAGATTGTCTTATTTCTAGAGACCTGGCACCTTCCCCCAATGCATCAGTTGCAGCCATCAAGATTAGAAAGCTTTAATTTAAAAAAAGAAAGAAAAGAAAACAGAACGCCAAACCAAAAGAAGACACCAAACTATTGTATAATGGAAAAACTGAAAACCCACCATCAAATTTGAGTAGATTTTCCAGAGATTTTCACAAACCAGGGCAATCTGATCCTTCCCACCCAATCCCTGGTGGTGGGAGAACAAGCTGATTGTCCCGGTGAACAATCTGTGAAGAGCTCACACTACAGCGATAAAGCAGATGGCTGCACTCTTATCAGTCTTTAGTATACCTATCATCCTCAGGATCTCTCTCTCGCTTCCTTTCACTGCTTCTTGTGCAAGATGAGCAGAGATAGTTCCTTTAATTCTTTTTGATCTGGAATTGTACTTGGACACCAGGCAACACTTCTATAAAATATTTTTTTATTTACGTATGTATTGATTAAGTTGCCCAGTGATAAAAGAAGCATCACCATAGTATCAAACCAGTATTCTAACCATTGTGTCTTTATTCCATATTAGGAGTCTGTAGTTGTCAACCATTTATCTTCAGTGCTGAAGGATGAAACCATGTGGGAGAAGCCACATGAATTTTATCCAGAACACTTCCTGGATACCAATAGGCAACTTGTCAAGCGAGAGGCCTTCTTGCCTTTCTCTGCAGGTAAATCCAAAAGAAAGATGATTGTAATACAGTACATGGAAAAAGAGTAAAAGCTGTAGCATTGATTTCCTTGGCTGTCATGGCTCACATGACTGGCATTCAGTACAGCTGTAATATGCAGCTGCTATCATAATATGTCTGACATGAATCACAAGTTGCTACTGTAGTCCCTGAGAGGAACTACCGTAAGGATAGAGAAAGATGGATTTGGTGATGTCCTCCTTCCTTTTCTGTCTACAGGCCGTCATTCCTGTCCTGGAGAACAGATGGCAAAAATGGAACTTTTTATCTTCTTCACCAGCCTTCTTCAGCATTTCACTTTTCACATTCCTGAAAACTCCCCCAGACCCACAGAGGAAAGAGAATTTGCCATTACAGTCACTCCTGCCCCCTTCCAAATCTGTGCAATTCCTAGATAATGACTTCCATGGATCTGCTACCCAGTCCATCTTGGCCTTAGAGTTGACAGTACAAAAAAATGCAGGCAAAATGTTTTGGAAGATATTTAATTGTGCATTTCTTTACCGTTGAATCTCTTTGTCCTGTGAATAAAATACAGCATGGGAGTTTATCACACAGAGGTTTTTGCAGCTTTTTGCAGCTCAGATCCGACGTAACTGCGGGTCCAGTGTTGCGAATTCATGTGATAATGTGATGTATTATCACATGCGATTCATTTCTATGGGCGCTCCTTCAGTGGCGCTTCCACAGTGAATCCAAAGTGACTTCTCATTTTGATGAATTTGGAAAAAAGTGAATTCACAGAATTCGCATTCAGACTCGCTTTGATTTCACTCCGAATTGGTCTGGTGTGGAATGCAACTTTGCTTCTGCTCTGGTACACCACCGCAAACCCCCCAGGTTGCAAATTTCCCATTTCCTTTCGGTGGTCCTTTCACTTTCAGGGCAACTCATTTTTTTGGAACATATATTTGTGTGTATGTGCATGAATGTGAACATACAGATATGTCTGTCTGTCTGTCTGTCTGTCTGTCTATCTATCTCTGTGTTGAAATTGCTGAAATGGAAGGGAAAATAAAAAAGGGGGATGAAGAGGACACAGAAATATTCATGAGGCGAATATTCACGCAATCACGCAATTACGCAATTACGCGAAACAGGGAACCAGAACTTGTGCCCCCTTTCACTCCAGAAACGTACAAGGTCACGATGCGTTCAGACCTCCACTGAGCATGCGCAAGGGTGCCGATTCGAATAGTTGAATCCCACCAGTATGGTAATACAATTTGCACTCACTCCACTTTGCTTTAATCCGCATCACGTGACTTGCCTTGGATTCGATTCCCCCTTGATTCGGAAGGGAAGGGCAACCAGGTGTGATAAAGCATTCACATTATAATGTGAATTCGCATAGCTGAACCAGGAGTCACCCTGGATCTGAGCTGCAAAAACCTCTGTGTGATAAGGGCCAAGGAGAACACAATCTATATATGTGATATCAAATAAAGAAAAATTCTGTCAAATTTTATATGATTACAGTACATACGATGCATTGGGAGTGTTTAGGGGGGGAAAGATAGCAGTTCTCTCTCTTCTGTTTCATAACATATATTCTAGATTTTAAATGGAATATGGGTTGTAGAGTCAGCAGGACTCAGTTTCTTGTTACTCTGAGATCTAGTCTTAAAAAGAACACTCTGCAGAGCAGACCACCAAGGAGAAGAAGATGTGACACTGAGTTGCCTGTATAATTGACAAAATGATAGTTGGCCCTATCAAGTAAAGTGAGACAGCTACCTTGGATAATGTAGTCTCCTTTTCAGTGCAATGTAGGTTCCTGCTTTTTGCCTTTTCTTAGCAATGGGAATCCCTTTCTTTGTGTTGCTTTGTAGAATTCCTTCCCTTGCTTTCCTAATGTTAAGTTTGATTTTTATGGCATACCTCAGTTTCCCCTTACAGTGTCTTTGCAGTAGACCAGAGCAATGTTTGTTCCATGGATTGCTTTTGTGTTATTCTGTGAACAGATATTACTCAACTCTTTCTTTCTAGACTGGGTGTTAAAATTAACTAATTAATATTCTAATCTTTGTTTCCCTTTTTAATGTAATGTGTTGCTGTTGTACCACATAAATGTGAGTGTAAAGAAGTGCTTTGTTGTGCAATTGGATTCAAACTCACCCTGGTCACAGTGATGTTCTCTGTCAAGTTACATTCTTCTCTACTGAGTTGCATTGTGTGGAATGGATTTTACCTTCAGCCTTTGGTTAATTTCCATTTTTCACAATGGAAATAATAATTTGTAATAATTGGTGTAGTGTGGAGTGCTTATCTTCAGTGTTCCAGTAAACAAGACATGCCTCTTTCAAGGATAATGCAATCCTCCCCTTCTCAAATCCCAGTTCTGTTTTTGACTCATCAAGAGTTTTCTTGCATGACATTCTAAGACAGAATAAGAATTTTCAGTTCTCATTCCTGGGTTATTTTTTTGTGCTTCTTTCCTTTTTTGGGGGGCGGGGGAGGGGGGGCAGGTTGTAACTTGATACTGTACATTTCACTTAGAAGTAAACCCATTCATTTTTAACAGATCTTGTAGACCTGGGAATGTGAATATAATATCAGTTTACTATCATTTTATTGTGAATACATTATTTTTGTCATTATTTCCCCTTTCCAATGCTAGCAACTGTAGGGATAATTTCTTTGTTCAATGAGAGATGTTCCCAATTGTAGGTGGCTGTAAGTGGCAATGTACTCCACTCACCTTTTCTCATAGGGCAGAATCTCTTGTGCGGTTGTTTTTTCTTTCTCTTGATTAAAAACACTGTTTTCAAGGCTGAGTTTTGCTGGGCCTAGACTTTTGGGTGCAGAACTGAAGGACGAGGGTGTCTGTAAGAGCTGATAGAGATGACACTTCTTTCCCCTATCACAAAACCAATGGTGACAGCCTCCAGCCCTTCTGTAACAAGATAAGACACTATTCCTCAGGTTAGCTAATTGTAAGACATTGGTTAAACTGACTTAGATCATGCAGAAAAGGAGACTGGGGGGCCATTCACACTACAAAATAATCTGGTGTGGAAATTGGGTTATTTCATGGTCATTTACACTGGCACTGAGTTGACTCAGTGCGGTTTGCAAGAGGTGGCACTAAAAAGCCCATTTAAAGTGGTGCATTTGGCACCAGAACCCTTAGCGATTCTTTTTTAAAGAACTGCCGTGATCTGCATCTCTGATAGTGTGAAAGCGCTATCAGATCAATTCAGATCGTACAACCACCATTCAGGAAATGGAAGAATAAACATGGGGCAGTGCAGCATATGCAACACCTTTCACCCAAGTTAATTGTTCTTGATTCTCTGTGCCTAATCTGCACCTGCCATCTCCCCATATCATTTGCTAAAGGTTAAATATGACCTTGCCTTGGCACCTCTTACAAAGCAATTCTGGCTGGTATTGCATATTACTCATATTGTTATAGGTGTGAAGACCAATGAAAGGCTTCCAGTCGAACTCTTTCAAAGCAATGCAAATTTTTAAAATGAAAAATCAGTTGTAAATCTTTGATGTTTCACAATTAAGATGTTAGAAGGATAGATAATAAGATGGCAATAACATTAAAGGGATGGTACAGATTATTTAACAACTGACTCTGGAACTAAGAGCTAGGATATCTAAAATATATTATACAAACATTTCAAAGAAGCTCTGAAATATGAATCCTTCAGGTAAGACCAAGAAATATGTTACAGCAGGAAGCTGACATATGGTGCCAAGGTAAAATGCAGTTCAGCCAGAATTATTAGATACGTACAAATATCATGATCTTGTCATAGGATAAATTCAAAACAAAGATACATAGACAGTTCAGGTGAAAAGGCAAGATGGTGCAAAGCCAAAGCAGAGGTTTCCTGCTTTCCTGAAGCTTTCCTGAAGAAATAATTTGTGAGTTTTTACCAAATGACAAAATATACAGAGAAGTGATGGGTGTAAACAAGATTTGGCTAAATCCAGCTGTCAAGATCTGGACATCTGATAGGAGTGTTTTGATTGTGTCTTCCTGCATGACAGGACGTTGGATTGGATGGGCCTCAATGGTTCTATGAAGATGTGATGCAGACCAGGCCAGCTCACTGAACAAGAGTGACCAGAATACAGTTAAGACACAGCCATAGAGGGCACTCTTATCCCCATGTTTTTTAATGTCTACATGAAGCCACTGAGTCATTCATCCCTGGGTATCCAGCTTCTGATTAAAAACCTCAGTCATATAATAAAAGAATTACAGAGTTGCAAGACTCTCCAAAGAGGGACTACTGTACAGTGGAAATATTGACAGCTCTTCTGGTTTAATGAATTGTGTTCATCCTGTTCCAGACAGCGTTTCACTTGCTTAAAAGGGTAGGTTTATACCTTAGGGACTCTCTTCTGCATCCACTACATCCACATGAAGGACAGGTGTTTTTAATAACATGGAACACTTTCTGCCTGCTTTGGTTTGTGGCCCAGGTATATCTCAGTATGGAGAGAAATAACAAAAATTCCAGAGTGACCTGAAGACAGAGGGAGGGAGGAAAGGTGAACAATGCCAAAAGATGCACCAAATGGAGCCCCCCCCCAAAAAAAATACTAAAATTAAGCAATGATAAGAGAATGAGTGGAAGGAAAGAACAAAGACAAGAAAGCTTATTGGACTTGAGTGTTTTGAATTGAAGATAAAAAGGAAAAGGAAAGAAATAGTAGTGTGTGGGGGGTTAAGGATTGGAAAGGAAAGAGGGGGGCTTGTATTTTGTAGATAGTATCCAATAAAAAGTAATTATATTGAAATAGGTTACAATGAGTAAATTTATTACCTGGAATGTTATGCGGTTGAATGCAAATAAAAAGAGACATTTTGTCTTCCACTATCTGGAAAAAACCCAATGCAGATGTTATGTATCTGCAGGAAATCCAAATCACATGTACACCTACTCAAACAAACAAACACTATATGAGGAATTAGCTTCACTTGGTCTAAACAAAAAAAATGGAATAGTGTGACTGTGAAACCAAATCTGAGACCAAAATTAGTCTCAGATTATAAGGGTAGATATGTAGCCAATAGAGATTACTATTAATGACACTAATATTTTAATATTTGACATATATGTCCTGATTGAAGAAAATAATACATTTTATAAGGTTTTAAAGAATCCTTTTTGGTCACTGTCTCAGGCAGCTCCTCCCTCTGCACCAGTTGACACCAGACATGGGAATAACAATGAGTGCTAGTATATATAGCTGTAAAAGATTCCTTAAGTTACCCAACCTCTTGCAGTCCTTCTGTTGAGCTTTCCCCCAGAGACTAAGGAGATGCTGTCACTGGTGTTGGGGATCCCATGTCCTCCCCACCCTTTTGCATAACATCATGCTGGACCTGGACCTCCAATCCAAGGTGGTACTGAGCTTTAAAGTTGACTACTGGCAACAAAGGGAGCTCTTTCTGTGTTGATGGGAAGTTCTCCAGACAGCAGCTATTCTGTTTTTTAATATTTATGTTTGTATATCCAAATGCAGGGTTTGTTCCTCCTCCTCCTTAGGCACATAGCAACCTCCTTCCTTTAGGTCCCAAGAATGAAGGTAGTGCATGACACAGCGAGCAAGAAACTTGTAGCTGACAGCTTACTTACCCCCTGCATATGTATCTCTACTCTAACAGACTGAAATACAGCAGGCATTTGCTTGGGTTTTTTGATCACCCCAGCTATTGTTAGATTCTATATGTTATTAATCCTCACCACAGACAATGCTGAATAAGGCTGATGCACATCTGAGGAGACATCAGTTGGTTACTCCTGCAGCAGAGCCTTTACTGATAGTTATATTAAGAATGTAGGAAACCACTGGGGCCTATATTAACTTCATAAACCAGTATTTCTGATGTGTGGAGATTCTGTGCTGAAACAGTGAAGGATTCTGTAATCAGTAGGCTGTGCCATATATACTAAGGAATGATCACATCACAGTGGATGTGTGGCAACAGAACAGGCACAGAAATCCTCTTAAGAATTCATTCATCGGTGTGGAATAAGGGATTATACTAATTAATAAATGATTAATGGATTTGGCAGTCATGGCTATTTTAACCAATAGAGTGTTGAGGGCATTGCTGGATTGTAGCTCTCCTTTCTCACTTCCTTAGTTTTTTAAGCCAAACTAAACTTTACAGTAGTACATGTATTGAGTGGATTAATTAATATAGGCAAGCAGTCATCTTTTCAATTAATAAAATTATAATTCATGTGTTGATCAGAACATTTAATATAGGCAAATTCATATTTTCAAGGCATTTTCTTTGAAGTATTTTTAATTTTGTTTTTAAATTTTTTAATTTAAATCCAGAATTGAGATAAATTTGAGATGGGAGAAAATTATGTCACATGCAATACTCAGGATGTGTCAATGATAGCCCAAGAGGGAGGGGGAATCATGCACTAACTCAATTTAGATATTATTTCAAGACTTCAGGATTTTAGAAAGTAGATTGATTTGAACTAAGGCCAACTGGAATATTTGTTCTTGTTGTGTGTCTTCAAGTCTACTCCATCTGATGGCAACTGTACCTCAACATTTTCTTGACAAGAATTTTCAGAGGTGGTTTGCCATTGCCTTCCTCTTGGGCTGAGAAAGTAGCACTTGTCCGAGGTCACCAATGGGTTTCCACATAGCTTTTTCTGCATTGAATTACATGGGGAAATGATCAACCAACTATTAAAATTTTCAGATAATTGGAGGAATTTGCAGGCACAATTGTAACTTTTGGGGAGATGAAGCATGCCAAATTTCAGACAGAAAGCAGTGAAGCTATGTGCAAGAAGAATCGTTACACTTTTTTTTAATAGAGAGAGAATGCTGTTCAATTTAGATTTTTCTGTACTTTTGGAAGAACTCATCTCTTTTATTGAAGGACATCCACCTGAATCATAGATGTCCTGAATGGTTCCCAAGTGGCCCAGTTTGCTTTAAAATTTATCCAAATCAAATGCTCAGCCCTACACACTTCTTTCAATACAGAACTGACAGAAAGAGAAGAGTGTCCCACAGTTTGTCAGTAAAGTTTGTAGTTGGAGTGCCTGGGAAATGATTACTACTTTCTAAGCAATTGATGAAAATCTAGAGAGAATATATTTGTACCCTACTGTAATGAGGCCACTAGAAGGACAAAGTTCTCTCTTCCACTACAATCTTAACAACTGTTGCCTAACACAGCAGCCAAGATTGTGGATTGGGAGACATGTCATAAAGTTCCACACTGGAGTAGCTATAATCCCCTCTTTTAACCCACCTTTAAAGCTGCTGCAGTCCTCCCCACACATTTACTTGCCAGTAGAGAGGAGAGTGGAGGGTGAGCAGTATTCAACTACATTCCCATTGCTGGATGCAGAGCAACAGGTATCTTTCAAGGCCTCCTAGGATCCTCTGAGGATCCTGAAGTATTATATCATTTTGATATTTTACTTTTGTTAACCTACCCCCATTCTATTCCATCCCTGCTCTCCATGACCAATGGGGGACTGCAGCTGATGAAAGGGGTGTTGGGGGGGGGTTGCTCATTGCACAGCTGGTAGAGAACTCAGAGATCTGCAATGACTAAAAAGTGTGTTACACAGATGTACGTTAACAGGATGTCAGCCAGTAGTTTAGCTTAGCTTAGAAAAAACAATTCGTACTGGCATCATGGAAGCTTCTGTTCTTCACCTAATGTCATGTCTAGTGTTTGGTAGTGGCGATGGTGATGTATTTTCATCAAACATGCCCAAGAAGAAGGAATATTGATATTGTTAATTGCCTTCAGTTTGACTTCAATCTACGGCAGCCCTATGAATGAGAAACCTCCAAGTCATCCTAACACCGGCCACCCTGCTCAGGTCTTGCTAAGGGTTGTGGCTTCCTTGATTGAGTCTATCCATCTGTAATGAAATCTTGCTCTTTTCCTACTGCCTTCTACCTTACCAAGCAAGCATTATTGTCTTTTCTAGTGAATCAAGCCTTTTCATGATATGGCTAAATTACAACAGTCTCAGTTTACTATATATACTCAACTATAAGTCAACCTCATGTATAAGTCAGCAAGTTTAGGGGCAAAAATTATGGATTTTGACATGACCTGTGGAAAGGTCAAATGTAAAACTTGGAGGCTCCTTCAGTGTGTGTATGTGAGTAGCAAGAGGGAAGCAGTAATCAATACAAAGCTTCAGTGTTTCAGCTTTCACTCCCAAGACAGCAAAGTATGTGGGTGGAAGAGGAATTGTTAAACAAACAGCAATCAATCGATCTGCTGCTTGGCTCAGGACAGAAAGAAACTGCATGGGGAAATCTGAAAGAGCTGCTATCACAGTACCATACTGGCCCATAAATAACTCAACCTAGGATTTTGGAGTCAGGTTTTGGGCATAAATTTTTAGACTTATAGATGAGTATATATTGTAGTCATCTTGGCTTCTAGGGAGAGTTCAGGTTTGAATTGCTCTAGGACCCCTTTGTTTGTCTTTTTAGCAGTCCATGGTATTCTCATAACTCTTCAATAGTACCACATTTCTAATGAGTTTCTTCATTGTCTAGCTTTCATAACCATACATAGAAACTGGAAATACGATGGCATGGACAATCCTAACCTTAGTATTCAATTATATATCTTTACACTTCAGGCTCTTGTCTAGTACCTTTGTAGCTGCCCTTCCTAGTCTTCTGAATTGGTGGTGGTCACTCTACCATGTCACAGTGAATTCCATACATGAATTGTGAAGTTTGAGGAAATGTCATTTTATATCAAGTTGTTAATCCGTTGTCAATTATTTTGTTGGATGGCCTTAATCTCTGATATGAGAGAAGTTTTTAAAAAGGGGAGAGGGTGAATTGGATGGAGACCATATGATAGCAATGATTCATAAAGCATGTTTTCCTGGAAAAGAGGTGCTTATAAGTTAGGATGTTCCCAAGTAGTTCTATATTGGAGCAGGCAGAAAAATCTTTCTGTCTCGAGATTCACTTTCTTCTATTAAACATGGTCTATTCTTCCTCAAATAGTTATATGGTTTTGAACCTACTTTCTGTTAGTCTTCTTAAACTATATTAGCAAGTGACATTGAGACCAACCTTTCAACTGTGGAGGTGGATGGGGTGCGTATGCGCAGGGAAAGAAGATAGACGCCTTCGTATCCTCTCCCTTTGAAGAGATATAAAATAGATTTATTACTGCTCCATTTAAAGCTTAAAGTTGATAAAAAGTGCTAGGCACTTAATTTGGACATAGGAATTACGATCCTGGACACGCAAGAACTCTTTGAGTAAGAAGGAAGCAAGTGGGAGAGAAAAGCCGGCTGCAGCGTGATTTATGAATAACATGGAGATAGCAACAATGGTGAGTCTTCCCACGAATGTTTTGCTTGAAGTCCTCCATCGTAAATTAGACTAGCTTTTTGATGCTTTCCAAAGCATTCAAAGTACAAATACAGTTCTTACAGAACAGATAAGTGGAATACAGAAAACAGCCAAGGAGACAAAAGGAAAAGCTGAAAACAATGAACAACAATTAGAGATGCTGGGAAATGAAGTTGTTAGGCTTTGAAACAGACTCATAGATGCTAAGAATAGATAAAGAAGGAGAAATTTAAGAATAAGGAACTTTCCGGAACAAGCCAAATCTAGTGATTTAATCACTATATTGACAACATGGAGGAAAAGCTCCAGGAAAAGAGATTCCAGGTCAACATTAGGAGGAACTTCCTGACAGTAAGGGCTGTTCGACAGTGGAACAAACTCCCTTGGAGTGTAGTGGAGTCTCCTTCCTTGGAGGTCTTTAAGCAGAGGCTAGATGGCCATTTGTCAGGGATGCTTTGATTTAGATTTCCTGCATGGCAGGGGGTTGGATTGGATGGCCCTTGTGGTCTCTTCCAACTCTACGATTCTATGGCGGGATACAGATGGGCAAAAAGGGATGTGTTCATGACGTCATGAAGGTATAGCCTTCAGACGGCCCTTACCTGAATGGCGCCATGAACACGCCGCCCGCACGCCCCAAGCGGGAAGAAGCGGCATTAAAAAGGTGCTGTTTTCCCCGCTTCTTTTCTGTATGCTGCACAACTGCGCAGCTCTGTATATAAGCTGCTGCACCGGTACGCCAGAATTGTTACGCTGCTAATTTAAGTTGCCCGTTTAAAAGCTCTGAGTCAGCTGCGTCGCATAATGAGTCGGGGTCCTGGAACATGCGCAGTTTGCACCGAGGCTCTAATTAGAGCGTCAGATGCCATGCAGATGTGGAAGCTGCAGCACAGCTGCACTCTATTTTAATGCTCGTAACCCTAACCCTAACCCTAACCCTAGAGCAACATGTACGCATGCGCTGCTAGAATTGGGGAAAGTTTGGAATTTAAAGTGAACCCCTACACACATTCCTGTGCTATTTTCACCTAACAAATAAAAAAAACGCTAAAACTTTAAATATTTACATATGTACAAAGGAGGTGATGGGGGATGGCAGGGGGACAGCGGTGGCAGCGGTGACAGCTGTGGCTGTGCATTGCAGATTCAGCAAGAGCGCGGGGACCAAAGGAGAGGAGGCATCCATGATGCTGGTGACACTGGCAATGTGCAAGCGGACAAGGATGCCAACACCAGCTGATCACCAGCTGGCAGGAGACCACTATTGTTCTTGGGCAGGGCGGGGGAAAAAGTTTAAAGGGGCTTGGGTGCTTTAAATGTGCACATATGCTTTCTGCCGCCGGGGCTGAGCGCCGCAGCTGCGCAGCGGCGCATCTGCCAGCTGCCAAAAGAAAAAAAAAGCCCCATTTTTGGCCGCCCGTGCAGAAGCTGCCTCTCTCTTTGCAGCGTCCTGCGAGGCGGCGGTATGGAAACTGCAGGTCAGAAACGGCCCCAGGTGAGGCGTCTTCACTGCCCCCCATGTGGAAGCCCCATACACCTTAGTCACGCCCCCGGGGCGGGTGGTCTGGAGGCTCCGTATTCAGCAGAATACACCTCCAAGACGTCTTCCCCTGCCTGTCTGTATCCCGCCTATGATTCTATGAAAAGGTATGATTTAAAAGTTTCTCCAAATGATTTAGAGAGAGCCCAATGGAGTTTGGGGGCACAAGGTAACAGCAGAATGAAAGACATAATTTTATAATAAACATAAGAACCTAACTATAAAAGAACAGTGGGATAAAAAAAAGAGAAGAAATTAAAGAATTGGATCAAACAACTATATTAAGAAACCAAATGTTTACTAGGAATGAATTTAAGGCATGTGATATTAGAAGTATGAAAAGTTGGGCCAAATCTCTTAAAAAGAAAAAAGGGGGAAAGATGATTAGTAAAATAATAGGGGGCAAAGGCGGAATAATAGCTGATGATGAGAGAATAAGAGAAGTTTTAGTTAAATTTTATGAAAGGCTATATGAAGAGAAGAAAGTGGAGGATCAGAAAACAAATATAAAAATAAAATTAACGGAAATACAGAGTAATCACATCAATTTCCTAATAACCAAAGAAGAGTTACAAAGAGTAATACAAGATTTAAAAGGAATTAAATCTCCTGGCCCAGACGGATTCACATCTATATTTTATAAAACCTTTAAAAATGAATTCAGTGAGCATATGACTAAAATTTACAATTAAATATTGGACAATAAAATAATCCCAGAAACATGGAAACTATCTGAAATTATATTAATACTTAAACCCAATAAAGATCCAGCCAATTCCGAATCTTATCGTCCTATCGCATTAAGCAATCAAGATTATAAATTTTTTATGACAATCCTAGCCAATAGATTAAAAGAATACTTACCTACTTTAATTAAAGAAGAACAATTCAAATTTGTGGAAGGCAGATATATTTACAAACCGATAAATATATTTACTATACTACATCATGCCAAACAATACAAAAATAAATTAGCCTTGATAAAACTAGATGTTTACACAGCATTCAATTCAATAAATCATGAATATCTATATAAAATTTGTAGGGTTTTTGGATTAGGGGAAAGGTTTAGTGAAACCATCAAAGAAATATATAATGATACAGAAGCACAAATCATGATAAATGGAGAGAAATCAAGAAAATTTAAAATAAAAAGTGGAGTAAGGCAAGGTTACCCACTTTCCCCTTTATTATTTATATTAGCAATGGAACCGTTTGCAAATATGATTAGGGATGCAGAAGAGATAAAAGGATATAAAATAAATAAAGAAGAGATTAAGTTGAATTTATTTGCAGATGATGCTCTGATAGTGACACAGAAACCGAATCAAGCTGTAACCAAGTTATTGGAAATATTTCAGAAATTTAACAACATTTCTGGGCTTAAATTTAATATGGATAAATCAGAGATAATGTTTATGAATACGAATTGGTGGGAACAAAAAGAAATTCAAATTGTGTCAGGATTGAAATTGGGGATTAAAAATATGAGATATTTAGGTGTAAATTTACCAACTAAGGCAGGTTACAGACCGCCGAAATGCGACGGTCTCCCGCCACCGCTGCTTGCAGCATCCAGGAGCCGCAGCAGCCAAACCGCGCGGGTCCCGGACGCTCCGAGGAAGGAGCGCAGAAATCATACTCCTTCCTGGGCCCCAGAAAAGACGTCGCAAGGCGCTAGTCACGCACTCGCTGCATCACTTCTGGGGTGCGACGTGCGGACGCTGTCAATATGGCGGCGGCCGTGTGGAAAGGCTGCTGCCATTTGTTACGGACTCTGTCCGTAATAGGAGTAGGGGCGTCTGGAAGAGACTCCCCTTTTTCAAACTGGGACATCCTGAGGACGTCCAAAATGGCGGTTTGTAACACGCTTAAGTTAGATAATATTGTACAAGGTAATTATAATCAGTTATGGAAAAAATTAATAATCAAATTTCTAAATGGACAAGTAAAAATTGGAAAATGCTAACAAAAATTAGAATGTTCAAAATGATGGTGCTACCAAAGTTTTTATATTTATTTCAAACTATCCCAGAAACAATTCCTAGTAAAGTTTTAAAGAAATGGGATAGGTCAATATTAAAATGGATATCAGGGAATAAAAAGGCCAGATTATCTAAGGCATTATTATATGAGCATCAAAGTATTGGAGGATGGGGAGTTCCATCACTCGAATTATCTTTTGAGACGGTTCAATTGCTAAGAATGATAGAGGTAGAATATAACCATAATACAAAGTGGGTTAAATTAGAAAGACTGAGCAATCAAATGGAGTTTGTCTCTATCTTTCAGGGGAAAATATGGGGGGGGGGGGGGGAGAAAAAGAGAAAAGAATTGGTCCAATGAGGGTGAATTACAAAATATGGGAGAAGTGGAGTAAAAACCTGGGTATAAAAAATAGGAAGTGGCTACCAATTGAATATTGAAATAAAAGTAACAATGAAGATTTTGGAAAGATATTTTAAAAATTAAAGATTAAGGGATTTAAAATAACTGGAGATTTGTATGATTCAACAGGGGCACGAATACAGGAAGAAAAATTAACTACATTAATAAGAAAGCAATACTGGATTCAAATAAAAGGGATGATAACTATACTAGATGAAATACAATTAAATATTGTAGATCAAAATGAATTATTAGAAGAAATAATTGGGGAAAAATTAGAAGGGGGTAAAGGACTAAGAGGAAAAATTTATAAGATTATGTTTACAACCCAATTTAGAATGATAGAGGGATTGACAGTGAACTGGGAAAAAGATTTATTGAGTGACATAGATAAAATTAAAATTTGGCTACAAGAAACTGTTAAAATCAAAAATACAAATGTAAAAGAACAACAAATGAAAATGATTGGAAAATGGTATAGGACAGCATATAAATTAGCATTTACAAATGACAAATTTCAATCCAAATGTTGGCATGGATGTGGAGTTAAAGGAATCTATATACATATGTGGTGGGAATGCCTATTTCTACAAAAATTCTGGACAGAGGTTAAGCAACAGATAAATACAATAATAGGGATAGAGATACAATTAAGTAAAGAAAACTGCTTAACTCTCAGATGTTAGAGATGTGTAATAAATGCATCTTTGGAGATGTATAAATTCCTTAACAGATATATCAGCACACTTCAGTGTGTTTTGGACCCAAGTTTCTGTTAACAGACGACTTTATTAGTGTTTCCTTTGCCATTGCAATCTTCTCTGTCACTAGAAGTTACACTGGCATTTTCTGGCTACTTATTATTTTCTGCAAGGCCAAGATAGGATTTCCAAATTCTTCTTATCCATGGAATAACACACAACATGTAGGTGATGTGTAATAAAACTGGAAAGGGATTAAGATGTTTTGAAACAATATCAGCTATG
Organism: Sceloporus undulatus; assembly: GCF_019175285.1. Lineage (NCBI taxonomy): Eukaryota > Metazoa > Chordata > Lepidosauria > Squamata > Phrynosomatidae > Sceloporus > Sceloporus undulatus. Next base: position 39,278,411 of record NC_056526.1, read on the forward strand.
TTAATGGCACAACTTCATAATCCTTTAGTTTGCTAATCACTCCTACTGGAATTTCATATCATCACACAAGCTTCAGTGTTAGTTCATGAGAAACATGGGTATTTTGTCTTGTTTCAATATGACTCCTCTTTCTAAAATATTAATGTACACTTATCCCTCCATATTTGTGGCTTTGATATTTGCTGATTTTGATTATTCACGGATTTGATTAGTATGTTCTCTCTAGGAATATCTAGGTCCTCCAGTGCAACTCTATGGTCAACTTTAACTAAAAGTTGCACTGAAAGACCTAGAGATTCCTAGAGAGAATACTCCACTAGGCATTTGTAGCTCCTCCAGTGCAGTTCTATGGTCTGTTGGACATTGACCACAGAGTTGAACTGTAGAACCTAGAGATTCCTAGAGAGGTGTCCTCTCAGTAAAAAACCTGTGTTTTTGTTATTTGAAGTTTTTCCATATTCACGAGGGGTCTTGTGCCCCTAACCTCACCTTCCCACTCGGGCCCTCCGTTCTGGTAGTCAAGGTCGGCTGTCCCAGCCCAGGATTTCCTCTGCCCCATCTCGGATTCGCCCCTTTTCACTCGCTGCCCCTCACTCCTGGAACCTTCTTCCCCTGCGAGCAAGAGCCATTACTTCTTTAACCAGTTTCAAAACAGAGTTGAAGACCATCCTGTTCAGAGAAGCGTTCCCAGGCATTGCATAATTGTCACTTGCTATTTGATGTTCTTTTGTTTTTATTGAATCATTTCCTGTATTGCTATGTATTTTATATGTATTATCCTATTAGAGAGGCAGGCTAGCTCCAATAGGCCTCCCTGGTAGAAGATTAACCATCCATTAAGAAGCCAAACCCTCCCTCCAGTCCATCTCCATTGGTCCAGACCTCGGAGGTAGAGAAGAACCTCATCCCCTTCACCGCCACCACTCCCTTCTCCTTTTGTATCATGTCTTTTTAGATTGTAAGCCTGAGGGCAGGGAACCGTCTAATTATAAAGATTGTATGTACAGCGCTGTGTAAATTTACAGTGCTTTATAAATAAAGGTTAATAATAATATTAATAATAACCCTATGGAATATGGAGGGACAGGTGTATTAGATATGATAGCATACTATTTTAAGATTACTTAAGAGACAAACTATTTTCATACTTATTGTTTAGCAACATGGAGGCCAGCCAGACAACTTTTCCCATGTCTCCTGTCATGTGGCTGCTCTGCTGTCGCTGCGCTAACCAGCCAGTCTCCTCCTGGCAATGGAGCTGCCATGTGACAGGAGCCATGACAAAGTCTGACTGGGTCAGCATACAGGCAGTTAATAAAGCATACACTTTTTGCATTACCTGTTTTTTTTCCCTTTCCTGCTGCCGCTGCCTAACCTATTTCTGTCTTTAACTGTTCAAACCGTTTGTAAATCACCTGGCACCAATTCTTTATATATATATATATATATATATATATATATATATATGCACGCGCATGCATCCGGGTGGGTGTGTGAATCAAGAAGAAGAATTGAGGAGATAAAGAAACAAAGGATTATTTGTTTTAATGGAACAGCACCGTACAATAGTGGAGGTGCTACTTATATACAAAGCACTGTTTTTAATCAATTTAACACCAATAATTCTGACAGGTTGGGTAATATTTCATATTTAATTTGTTACTGGGGTAATTTTTGGATGCCCCTTTTTAGTAATTTAAATAGATTTTTAAAGTGACGCATTACTAAAAATTAACACAGTATTGTTATAATCATTGATAAACGAGTAAAGGTAACATGCTTCAGCACTATGCAAATGCATTCGTCTTAAAACTAATGTTTCTAAGTTCTGCTCATGTAATCGTTACAATGTTTAAATAAAAATAATAGCACTATTTTCTTTTTCCCAGTGCTTTTTCTTTGCTCAGGAATAATAATAATAATAATAATAATAATAATAATAATAATAATAATACAGTAATAATAATAATAACCTGTCTCTCCCCATGGATCAAGGCAGAGGATAACAATTAACTGACAAACAACATCAGTTAAAAAGACATCAGTTAAAATACACATCAGTTGACCCACCTCCTTTCTGCTGCATTTCTCACCTGTCCACGACAGTAGCTCCTCCTCATTCCTGTCTGCACATGGCTTGCAAGACAAGGTCAGTGTTTTTGACAAGAAGAGGGAGACAATAGGCAAGTATCTGCAGGATAAAGTCAGTAAAGGAAGTATTTCTCCCACCTTAGTCACTGTTATCCATGGAATCCACAATACTCTCTTTTGGGCAGTAGACTGCTTGTTCTCTGCGTTTAGCTTGGAAAGTGTTCAGAAACTTCAGTTGATCCAAAATGCTGTGGCCAGAAAGGGATACTCAGAAAAGTGGCTGCCCAAGAAGAGATATTTGGAAGTAGTGATTCTTCAGATAACCTGACCCCAAGATGGTGCTCTGGTTGGGGTCAGTGTGGTATAGTGGTTTGAACACTGGGCTATGGCTCTGGAGACCAGGATGCAAAACTCTGCTCTGACATGGAAACCCCCTGGGTGACTTTGGGCAAGTCACACTCTCATAACTTTAGAGGAAGGCAAAGACAAACCTTCTCTGAACAAATCTTGCCAAGAAAACTCCACAATAGGTTCACACTAAGGTCACCATAAGCCAGAAATTGTTTGCAGGAACACAATAACAGCAAACCTCCTTATACCACAGCTTTGCTCATTGGCAGAATGGCTGTTGGACCTCACTCGGTTGCAGCTCTGTTTCAAACATCCAGCAACTGCCATGGGCGTGTTTTGGGAAAGCTTTCTTAAGTTGGTGCTGTAAGGGCTGTCTTCAACCTTGCTCTCTGGTGCCCAAATTTCTATGTAAGAACAACTTCAAACAGGAATTTGGCTGGAGAGTTCCGAATAACAGGAGCGAATGACTTGGACTGGAGCAATTCAAAGCTTCTGTTATGTGTGTCTATTATCTTCTCTTTTTCAAAAATGTGCTTAGCTTTTTTTTAACAATTCATGTTTTAGCTGTCTCTTAAAAAGCTGCCAAGGAGTAAGTCAAATAGCTTTCTAGGTGAGGCTGTTCTATAAATGGTATATGATGATCTCAAACCTGTGTCTTTCATGTTTCTCTCACAAAATGTTAAATGGTTGTTGTCCTTTAAAAACTATTCAGAACTCATTAAGGTAGTTTGGAAAAAATTCTGATTGCCCTTTAGAGTACGTCAGCAGTCAAATGCAAACACAAAACTGACAATATCTAGAAGGCCACAAGCTGCCCACCAGACTCACCATGTAATTGGGAGTTATATTCAGAATATTTAGATGACCTGAGTCTCTTCATCTCTGGCAGGTCTACCCTGATAATTTTTTTAATCAATGACTTTAAGGTATGTATTGATCATTTTAAATATGTATTGGTTTTATATATTCTTTTAACTGGTATTACAGTATATGTCTGATCTTTTGTTGCTCCTCATCTCAAGCTATAGAGAGAGGTGGATAAGAAATAATAATTATAATTATAATTTATTATTGTGTTATTCTTATTCTTATTTAAGATTCTTGGGAATTCAGTATTTTTGCTGCATGGAAAACAGCACATATATATATATATATATATAATTTTATGCTGTAACAATGATGGATACTGTCATCAGGAGGCTATGTCACATACACTAAGAGAAATGGGTGACACCACAGCGTGACTAAAAAGTGTAGCAGTGGAAAAGACATGGTAATCCACTTAAGAAATCACACACAGGTGTGGAAGAAGGAATTATACTGCTCTGATTTGACAGGAAAGCTATCGTAATCAACACAGAGATTATTGTGAGCATTACTAGGTGGTGCTTGTTATTTTTGCCTTGCCTACTATGGAATGCATTTTGTAAGTTCATGAAATCTTCTTTAACTCCTATAATCCACAGTAAGCCTTATAGTGATACCTGTGTTGACCAGATAAATTAAAATGGATATGCAGCCACCTTTTTAATGACCAAATACACCATCCTAGTGATTTTACAACACTGGACAGTATTAAAAGGTAGAGAAGACTATAATTTGCCAGCAGACATGATTTGTGGTTGGAGTGACAAGTAAATAGTGTTGCCATAATTCTCTACTAAAAACCGGGACAAAATGTAGGACAAAATGTAGACCAAAATATAGGACAATTGTAGGATAAAATTTAGCCCAAAATGTAGGACATCTAAGGTCCTCCATTTTTCTTAAATGTCCTACATTTGGGGAGTAAAATTTATCCTACAATTGTCCTATATTTTGGTCTAAATTTTGTCCTACATTTTGTCCTGGTTTTTAGTAGAGAATTTTGGCAACCTTACAAGTAAAGGACTAATTAGCAAGAAAAATATGGAGGGAAGACATTTGCAGGGACGTAGCCAAGGGGGGGTTCTTGGGGTCCGGACCTCCCCTTCCATTAGAAAAATGAATGGTGGGTGCTGCTGAACCCCCCCCCCCTAAAATCCTGGCTATGTCCCTGGCATTTGTATCCTCTGCCTTCTAGGAGTTGCAGTCTGGAGCAGAAGGTTTCTGTATAAGCTCTCTTTTTCCCTGACGGACAGGCCACACATAATGGCAATTGTGACTCTTACAATAAGAGACTTGTTTGTTTGTATTTCTTTAATTGCAAGCAGGGGAGTGCACAGGAGTGGATAGTTTGGATATTTAGGCTGCAACCCTACAAACATTTATTTAGGAATAAGTGCCATTGGATCATTATGCAGAGAACTGCATGGTCAGTGGGATACTGCATATGAACACAGAAGCTCCATTTAGTATTTTTTAGTCATTATGGGAAACAACTGTTTCTAGACCTCCATTCTTCCAGGAAAACGTGTGACCCATTTTTTTTTAGATCCCATGTAACAGGTGGTCACCACAACATGTTGCGGTGAATTCCTTACATGAATTTGTTCAGTGTGCAAAAATGACATCTTAGCTCAGTCTTCATTGCAGTGTCTAGTTTCATTGGATAATCCCAGTCACTATTGTGGGAAAAGTAAAATAGAAGAGGGGAGGGAGGATTGGGTGGAAAACATGATTAAAATGACTTTTGTTACACATTCATCTGGGAACAGCAGTTCCTGCAAAGTTAGGATGGTCCCATGTGGCTGGCAATGGTCACTAACAGAAAAACATTTCTGTCTTCAAATTCTCTTTCCTCGGCTCATCAGTGTCTGTCCTTTTTCAACCAAATATACATTTTTGAATGTGCTTTAAACAATTGAATAAACCCCACAATATTTCTGTTGATCTGTTTTAAAAACAGTGGCTGGCTCATATATTGCTGTTATGGATCTGTAATTTAGAGTTATAGATCTGTAACTGCTTCATATTAAGATACATTATGTGTTTGTGATTGTGGCACTATTGCCACGATTGTAAATGCCTGTTGAATTCCTTCTTAAACTCCAGGGAGCAATTTCAAGTAATAGAGGTCTGTTCTGCTTGCAATTTGGTTGCTGAAGGATAACATTTCCAACCTCCTCCCACCAGCAAGCAAGGCTGTGACCATCAGGAGCAAGAGCCCTTTACAACTCCTAATCACAGCCTTGCTCACTAGTAGGAGGGGGCAGGAAACATCAACCTGCTACACCTCTAACCCCACCAAAACAGACCTCTATTGCCTGGTGTTGCTGCTGGCTGTTAAATTGGGTTTGTGAGGCTGGGGAAGGAGATGATACTTAGTTATGCATTTGTAATCTCATGACAATGCCTCCAATGTGTAGCTGCTGTACCCCTGAAACATGGTTAGGGCATCCCTTTTCATTGACAGCGGAAATCCATCAATGAGCTCGCAATCACGCTTGTCCCCAGGTGCAAAATTTCGCTGCTGGGACAGATGTGACTTTGGCAGTCACATTGTGTCAGTGTTTCCTCTTCCCCCCTGTCTTCCCTCCCCCTCACTATTCCCATGCAGGCTGATATATAGTTATACAACTAGGTGAACTACAGAGAGGCACTGCAAAGAGCATTACTCTCAGGGCCCTTACCATCCATCATTTCCCAGTGGTACTCAAAATGGTGGTCCCTGGAGCAGTGCTAGTCCCTGAGGCATTAGGTGCTGGCCTCTGGTAGTTGTCCAGGAAAACAAAGAAAGAAAGAATTGTTATCTAACATACATAAATCTAGTGCCACTCCTTACAAATTAGGAGGGAGGATTACTGATCCTCTGCAGCAGATAGGCTGAGAAGCACTGCTCTAGATCACCCACTCATACTTCATCTACTGCTAGGTGTCAGTCTTAATCATATAACAAAACAATAAAATATATCCTTTTTGCATGCCACCTACAGAATTCTTTAGCATTTTATTTAGTTTTGCATACATATATTATCTCCTAGTTTGAGCCATTATAACAAAAGATTCCTCTGAGAAAAGAAAGATAACAGGAAAAGCCTAAAGTGTACTTTAAACTTGAGTTACAACAGAAGCAGGACTTCACAAGCATAACATAAATAAAATATTCCACACCTGTTTGAAGGGATACAATACCAACCGTTTATTCCATAAATCCACCCTTAATGCCATCCATTATAACTGTGCTTTACCTAACTTACTTATCTGACGTACACAATGAAGGAAAAGTAAATGAAATTTATGTACCTGCAAAGTACGCTTCTACATAGCCTGCACATAGCATTTTAAAACCTCTTAATTGAATTAAGTCCTGATGCAATCATTCATCAATTGCATTGCTAAAATACTGGCACCTCTATTGAGACAACCTTATTAATAGAGGGCCATAGTGCAGCAAGAATCTGAAGCATCAAAGAAAACAGTAGGGAGGAGAGTATAAAAGAGCATTAAAAGGTGGAACAAATGCAATCTGCTCCGGAAGAATTAGTAAGGAAGAAAGTGGAAGGAAGATGGTTGTGATCCCAGCTCTTCTCTCTTGGCTGTGGAGTCAAATCTCACACTGTTGGAACAACTTCACAGTGCTGTTCATTTCTCTCATACTGCTTGCCCTTGCACTGCTGTTGGATTATGTGAAGCGGAGAAAGACATGTAGTCGCTATCCACCAGGACCTACTCCTCTGCCTTTCATTGGGAACTTGCTAGAGCTTGATACAAATGATCTACACAACTCTATTCTTCGTGTAAGTACAGTATTGATTTACACAGTTTTCCAAGGAATACATGCTATAGAATGATGATATTATTCAAGTCTCAAGAAATGACTTTAAAAAAAAAAAAAGATGATGGGACATTTCCATAAAAGAAAATTAAAAAAAGTTAAACTTTCATGACCTTAGACTTACAAATAGAATATGGCCTGTATTAGCTGCAACCAGCACTGAGGGCATTATATGTTATGGAATATGACAGATTTACCTTATCCAGGACTTGAGAAATGCTTGGACTTTTGAGGGTTGTATAGAAAAGATTAGAAGAACATGTCTTGCTACACAACAGCAATGTGATATTATAGGGAAAGTGTACTCTCTAGTAACCCAAAAAGGAGCACGCCCAATCCAATGACAGATTGTTTACTAAAATGTAATTATTTAAAAGACAGGATATGTGCTTAGATAGATAACTCAATTTAAACCTGCATTTTACTTTCTCCAATATAATTTATGAGCAGTATAAGCTTTTTTAGAAAATGGGAACACCAGTGTTCTGTGTTTGATCACAAGTCAAGTTGTTGATAAGTGTGGAATCTATCTATCTGTCTGTCTGTCTGTCTGTCTGTCTGTCTGTCTGTCTGTCTATAAGAGCCCTTCCTCCGACCACCATCTTGAGGGGGAGAGAGGCCTTGCAATTTTTTGTATTGTATTGCAATTTTTACTGTACACCGCTATGATAATTGCGGAATAGCGGTCTATAAATAAAACTTATTATCTATCTATCTATCTATCTATCTATCTATCTATCTATCTATCTATCTATCGGAAGTCAGAGAAGCCTTGAAGAATAACATCTATTCCCCAAGGGATTTGTTTGGCTCCTTATCTATCACACGTGTGCCAGTGATTGTCCACAACTTTTGTAAGACAAGTGTCAATGCCCACACAAAATCACACAATGGATTTGTTGTAGCTTCTGACATGTGCTCATCACAACATCTCTGCAGGGGTATCTTTTCTTCCAATACTACCCAAATGTTGTGAAATGTGTGGGGTATTTTTACCCGTTTAGATATATTACTGGCATTTTTCTTCCAGGGTTCAGTTACTCTGACCTTTAATTTTGAAATTTGTATTATCATTATATACTCATTTTTTTGCATTTGCATACTTTTTAGTGGGGTATTTATACCCTTTTAGAAATGATACTGGCTTTTCTGCTCTAGGGTTTAGTTTGTTTATTTATTTAGGGTTTAGTTTATTTAGTTTATCTTATTTCTTTATACAATTGCCTTTTTGTAACTGGAAGTGGGATACAATTTATCCTGGCTATTCACATTTTTTGTTAGAACCCTTCGGTTTGTTTTGTTTTAGCTATATATCTTGGGGTTTTTGGTTGTAGGGACTTTGGTTGGTTTGGGGAAAATGCGGAACATCTTTAGCATGAGAATCAAAGGTCTCTTCCAGACTGGAAATTTATACTTGTTTAAGCCATACCATTTAATGTCACTTCTTGATGCCTCTTACTGTTTTGTGCCCTATTTTATTGCTGTCCAGGTTATTAAGACACATTTTAGTGTTAGTTGTGGGTGTGCTTCTGCCATGGATTATGACAGTGTGTGTGGCTGCTCCTTGCCCCTTCTCCATTTTGTCCCTGTACACAGTTCGTGTCTCTATTGCCCTCTTGGAATTATTTATCAGTTAACTGTTGGAGTAGATTTAAGCCATATAGTGTAGAGGTGGCTTTTATCTAAATTTGTTGGAAAGCCAACTCTCAGTCCAGGCTGGGGACAAATTACCCAAATGCAGCCAAAATAATAACGTAAATAAACCCAGCTATTGGTATTGGCAATGCACTGACCACTTTTCACACACAGAAGAAGATGACTCACAGCCAGTTGATTCATCCAAAGTTCTGGAGGCTTTTACATTTAGTTGTGTCATGTACAATATGATACAATATTTACACACTCCTCTCAGTTATCTTCCAATAATCTACACCAGCGTCTGCTCCAACCAACTCCACCAGCCCCAAACTAACCCACAACTACCCACAGCCTTGGTCTACCTATATAGAAGGTTGACTGTGAATCATCACCCAGTGCCACATAGCATGATGCAACATTACAGCACCATTGTGTCATGCCATGTGCTCTGATTCAGCAGTATGTGGTGTCCCATGGAATATGTGTCACTTCCCAATCAAAATATTTTATTTTCTCTTTAAAGTCACAATTACTCCAACAAAATTAACTGGACTCAGAATGATGGAGTGTTTCCAGATGAGCTTTTTCTGTCATTCATACTCTCTTTACACAATTATTGCACAGAATTTCTGAATATTGTTGTCATCCTTAATGAGTCCTCATGTCTTTCCCTACTGTTTTTCTCTTTTTTCCTTTTGTAAAATATCCATTAATAAGAGTGAAAAGAGAACAGCTGGTGTGGATAGGAAAATATGTGATTAAGGTATACAGTGACAGTTGTTGGCTTTAGAGAAGGAGGATGACATTTTTTTTTAATGTCTCTCTCTTTCTCATATTTTAAATTAATCCTGAAAAAATAGTATTTGAAGAAGGATTCTAAGCTAAAAATGTATGTGGTCTTTTCAGTTTTATAGTAAATACTATTATGCACAGTTCAGGCTTCTCTGTTTTGTGCAACTTCCCTTTTGTATTTTAGACTAATTTCCTCCCCTGTTTTCTTCTTATAAATTATAGCTGGCAGAAAAGTTTGGACCCATCTTCTTAATCCAGCTTGGATGGCAAAACGTTGTCATTTTGAATGGGTTCCAGGTGATAAAGGAGGCACTGGGACCAAAAGCTGAGAACTTTATTGATCGACCATCATTGCCATTGTTGAGCTTGATGGGCCATGGAACGAAGTGTGAAGGCAAGTTTCCCTTATGTTGTGATAAACTCGATATATAAAAAAATGACTGACCAGTGTCAGAGAAGCAAAAAGATAACTTAAAATTGGTCTTATCCTAACAAAATTTATAAGGCACGTAGGTAGTAATGGGGGGGGGGGTATTTTTTCTGTTCAGTAACCCATTATTGGGAAGGACTTTTACTGCAGACTAAAAATAAAATCATAGCTGTTAAAAATGTAACTATCCAGAACTAAGGGCCTCAACAGACTGGCATAAAGAGCTGGCATGGGGCAGAGTGGGGGTGTGGCAAGTGCACGCCAGCCACTCCAACTTATCCCCCACACCGGCATGTTGCCGCGTGCCCCATCACATGGCAGGAGGCATCACAGCGTTCCTTTGGCGCAGACTGTACACATGCTGTGCCAAAGGAGCGCTGAAAAGCCACAGCGCCGGTGGCTGTGGTGCCCTTTCTATGGTGCAAAAAGAAACCGCTGGACCGTGGACCTGCCAGGTTGTCTGTACAGCCCCTAACTAAAATGATCCTGTGACTTAAACAGAATATGTTTCTTCTACATACTATCCACAGAGGAAGAGAAAAAGTGGGGGAAGAGGAAAAGCTGGGGAAAAGTCTACAGTGAAATGACCTAGAGGTAACAGAACAGTACAGACCCAATATTTTTCTGGATTTTCCCTACAGAACATATAGCCAATGTTAAAAATGGGTACTAGTCTGATGCCAAGCTTTCACAAATCAGGGCCTCATTCCCACTGGGCAAAAAAGCAGCTTATTTCACTGCGATTCTGACTTGGATTTTTTTCCCGAGTCATAAACGAATCTGACCAATAGTTCCCATTAAAAACGGGTGCAAACAGACCTGGGTTGTTTTACCCTTGTTTTCATTCCCATTGGTATTTTACCCATGATAATTTGAAGCGGGTTATTTTGCTCCCCGTTCCCATTGCCCTTCCGGAACCTCTTTTTTTTAAAGCAGCTGTCAATCAAGTGCCTAAAGCACTTGACGTCACAGCCAATCAGCCACTTAGGTGCTTTTCCCCTCCAGGAAAGAGAGAAGGAGCCTCTATTTGCCCAAAATCCCTTTGCGTCCAGGCTCTTCTGTGTCTTCCCATAGTTCCTCTAGAAGAGAGAAGGAGCCTCTATTCCCCCAAATCCCTTTGCCTCCCCCATTGCTCCCTGGGCTGTCTGGAGGGCAATCAAGCAGGCATGTAATACAAAGCCAATTTGCTGCTCAGGCGCTCAGGCAGAGGCAAAAAAATAAAATAATAATAATAATAGTTAAAAATGGTGTTCAATGGCTCTCCTCATACATCGGTCTATGAATGTGGAGCAGGGGGAGGTTGCAGGGGGCGTAATGTGTTTACTGCGTTTGGAGCTTAATATAGCGTGATCGCCTTATCCTGCTTCCTACTCCACCGGGGAAAAGGCTATGCAAATGGAAGAAAATGGCACCGGTAATGCAGGAAAGAGAACAAACGGGTGACACCCCCAGGCCAGCCCCTTGAGCACTGCTCCTCCCATCCCCAAGTTCCCAAATCACACACCCTTTCATTCCCATTCATTTGCCCCGAATCAGACTCAAGAGGCACAGGAAAAAATTCTAAAAATATGCACTCTTTTTAAACTGGTTTATCCACCACTGATTCGGGTTTTCCAAGGAAAAATTGAATACATGGGGATCAGATCCGAATTCCAATGGGAACGAAATCAGAGCAATGAGGATCGAACGCATGCTCAAATGGGAACGATGCACCCCTAATTCAATTCTTGATCCACATTATAACTCAGTGGGAATGGGGCCCTAGTTAGTATACCTGTGTGCCTCTAGAAACCTTCCACCCTTCACTGCTAGCCTGCCACCATCTTGAACATCAACTCAAAATGGGGTTGTAGAAGCCAAGACCTACATTGGACACTGTTAAGACTCTGAGGTTCCAGGACCAAATCTCATTCAAGTGAACCCAGAACCATATACACAATACCTGAAGAATAACATGATTTTGCAAAAAAGAAGGAGCTGTTTAACTCATTAAGGGGAAGATTAAATTATAAAAGAGAAGTGCTTTTAAACAGAAGGAGTGGAGGAGAGAGGAAAGAAGTGGAGGGAGGAGAGGAAATCACAGGCAGCAAGTGGATAGGTATGCAGATGGCTGAGATTGTAAAGGAAAGGGTTCCTCGACATTGCAGAAGGGGTAGCTTGGAGGGGGAAAGCTGTGAATCTTGTGGCAATTTAAGGACTAAAAAGTTTTATTTAGCCTGAAGTATTAGCACCTCACGTTACATCATGGTAGATACAGTGCAGCATGTAGCCCTACTTTTGTGACTCCTGAAGTCCTCCACCAGTTGCTCATAACGCCTGCAACCATCCATTTTTAAAGAAACAATCTGTTTCTGTACTCCCACAAACACCCCAGAACTCTATACTACTCCATTTTCCTGTCATTTTTAAACCTCAGGACTCTTTGTAGCACTGTCTTAGCTCTCTGGAACTTCCTTGTTTCTCTACCCACTTCAGGAATTTAACTTGCGCCTTTCCAAAGATTCTTTCCTATTTTCCAGCTGTTTAATAAAATTGATTCCTAATATGTTATGACAGCCCTCCTTTTCTGCTTTGGGAAACACCCCTCCCCCAAATGTAGGGTTGCCATAAGCCAGGACCTCCAAACAGGGACAAATGTAGGATAAATGTAGGACAACATCTTCAAATGTAGGACACGATTTTATAAAAATGGAGGACACGCAAAAAAATTGATGATTTTTAAAAAATGTTAATATAAATGCATGTTTCTGAGGCATGATCAAAATGGAGGGCATTTTGGCATTATTCCTAGACAAAAAAATAAAAATCAAGACGGGGGTGTATATATTTAACAATAAAAATAATGAGGAAAAAAGCAATAATGAAAATTAATAAAATAAAAAACACGAAATAATAAAAATTAATAAAATAAAACCAAGAAATAAAAAAATTAATAAAATAAAACCAAGAAATAAAAATAATAAAATAAAAACAATAAAATTAATAAAATAAAACCAAGAAATAATAAAAAATCAATAAAATAAAACCAAGAAATAATAAAAAATCAATAAAATAAAATCAAGTAATAATAGAAAATTAATAAAAAAAAATAAGTATTTTATTTTTTAAAAAACAAATAAAAAACCAAAAAAAAAAAAAAAAGCAAGGCAGACCACTGACTCAGCTTTCCTCCTCCTCCTCCTCCTCCTCTGCCCCTATTCTGCCCTTCAAGGAACCCTTCCTCTGGCTCCTTCCTCCTCCTCCACCTCCTGCTCCCCCCTCCTTCTGCTTCCCCTCCTCCTCCTCTTTTTTACCAGATTGGCGCTGGCGCGCGCGCGTCAAAGAAAACTGGGCAGGCACGCGCGCGGGGTGAGAAGTAAGGCGCGCGCGCGTGCGGAAGCAAGTGGGGCAGGCGCGCGCTGCCGCTGGCCCTTGCTGAGGCCTGGGCAGCGTGTGCCGAGGAGCCCGTCCCCTTTGGCCAGCTGGCCATTGGCTGGCTGGCCAAAGCAGGGGACGAGCTCCTGCTTGAGAGCCCCCTGCGCGCGCGGGCAGGAAAGCCCTGGCCTTGGAGCAGGAGGTGTGGTGGCGGCGGCGTGACTGCTGCTGAGGAGGAGGAGGAAGGCGGAGCTGGAGGAGGAGGTGGGTTGGCGCTGCCCACGGTCCCACCACTCCAGGAAGAGCAGGAGGAGGTGGGTTGGCGCCGTGGCCGGCCTCATTAGCGGCAGCGGCAATGGCCGGAGCGGACCCCCCAAACCAGGAACAAGGCACGGGTGGGGGCCCAAACCGGACCGTGACCGGGAAGGGCCCCCCCGAAACCGTGAATGGCACGGGGGCCGCCGGGTTATGGCAAGCCTACCCAAATGTGGACTTTTGACAACGAAATACTCACTCAGTTATTGAGGCATCTAAAAAACAGGATTTTGCTAAGGACTTATCATTGCTCTCCTTTAAAAAATTCCAGCAACCCAGAATTTTAACTTGAAACTGTGACTGCAACTTGGACAAGAACAAAAATACTCTCAAATTTTCATGTGCCTTGCACAGAGTTGAAAACCTTGTGGGATCCATCGGCCAGTTTCCTCTCAACCCCTCTCCTGGCTGTTTTGAGAGGGACTGCAGAGGAAAATGGGAAAGAGCTCCGTTTGGTATAGCTCTTAAGATTCCTGGGGTAAGAAACAGGGAGAAGAAGAGGCCCCATGGATCCTTTTATTAAGTGTTATGTGTTAAGGATGGTCCTTGGTTAGGAATGTAAAATCTCAATTATTCTTTCACCATATGCAAGAATAAATAATAGCTCTAATTTTCTTCTAACTGCAGGAGAAAACAAATATTTTGATGACATTCTCCCAATTTCCAAGTATCCTGAAGTGTTCTAAAGAATTATTTTCACACTTCGAGGAGTAAAACATACATTTCCTGCACAGTTTCTTGTGCAGAAAAAATGTTCTCCTGTTCAAATTTTTGTGGATAGAAAAAGTGTAGGTGTGTGTCTGTGTGAGTCAGTATCATGTAGTGGTTTGAGCAGTAGACTACAGCTCTAGACACCAGAATATAAGATGTATACAAAACATAAATGAATTCAGTGTTTAGGTTTCTGTCCCATCACCAAGATAGCTCAGTATGTACATGCAAATATTTCATAATAATAATAAAAAAAACACTTCCGGTTCCAAGCATTTTGGATAAAGAAGACTCAACTTGCTGAGAGAAACCTGCACAAACGTTTCCCTATTCTGTTATTTATTTTGAGGGAAAATAAAAAAATTTCTGGAAACCCATTTTTGACATGGGAAACAATAGATAATATATTTCCACGGCCATCCCTACATTGGGTACACTTTACCTGTTGCCAAATAAAACGTAAGAAACATTCAAGTAACATAGCAAAGCTTCTGGAAAATTCTTTCTTTCGAACCTAAATGACAAGTATAGAAATAGATAGGGAGGTGATCTAGTAGCTTTTATGATGTTATTTAAAGGTACCCTAAGAGTTCAGTAGGACAGCTGTCATCTTTTAACTACGTCAGCAGTAGCAATATGACTGATAGATATCACAAGGAATGACAAGTGTCAGTGGATGACTGCTGCTCTCATTAGCTCAAAAGGTTAGGAGAATCCATTCAGAATTTTGGTGAAATCTTAAAATAAAAATATATAGCATATTAGAACAATACATGGGGACAGTTTGCAAAAGAATGCTTAATGAAATTATTTTATATCCCTTAGGAATCTTCCTGGCAACATGTAAAAATGGCTGGAGGGAACAGAGGAGATTCTGTCTCTCCACTCTGAAAAATTTAGGGATGGGGAAGAAAACACTTGGAAAGACAGTGGGTGAAGAAGCTATGTATTTGTCTGCTGAGTTCAAATCTCAAGAAGGTACAACTTTTTCTTGTGGACAAGGAGAAAACTTGGGGTGGATATAAGAAAGAAATGCAGCTCTTACCTATGCTGGTAATAGGTGAAGAAACTTTAATTGTAATTTTGAGCCATTGTGAACAAAAATGGTGTAACATACATGAGATTATATAGATAACAGAGGAAACTGGAAAATGACAAAAGAGAGAGTTTTAAAGCAATATTGAGAAAGTTCATGAGTTTCATAATTTTAGAGGTGAAAGTCCAAGTGTTGCCTCTGGTAATGGAGGGGCACACTCCCTCCTTTGTTTCCTGGTGGAACAGGCTCAGAGGCCCCTACACAAATTATCTTTGAGTAACTGTCATTACCATAGTAGATGACCCTAAATCCAGGCATATTGAATAAAGAAGACCCACAGAAACTTTAATAGGAAGAGAGAGACCTGAGCATATTCCCTTCAAGTGGGAAAGAGAATAAACTGCAGGTTCCTAAGCCTAGGTATTTATTATTTGATAGTATGTTTTTGTGTGTTTTCAATAAGAATGTGTACCCTCTATACAAACAATAAAGAACTTATTCTTTGAGCATCCCCTATCCCTCATCTCCTCAATCCAATCAGATGGAGGAAGAAGTGGAGAGCTTCAACTGCAGCTGGTTCCCCAGCCCAGTTCAATGGCCAGCCAGGTGCCCAAGTAATTCCCCACTGATCCAGAAATGAAAAGGACGAGGATTTGGTACCGCAGCATTACCAGAGTCTGCAAGAATGGCACAGTAACCCTGGTGGCACAGTGGTTAAATGCCGGTAGTGCAGTCACTCACTCACAGACCACAAGGTTGTGAGTTCAATCTCAGCCAGGAGCTCAGGGTCGACTCAGCCTAGCATCCTTCCGAGGCCACTAAAATGAGTACCCAGCTTATTGGGGGCAATTAGCTTACAATTGTAAACTGCTTACAGACTGTTTAGTGTGGTATGAAGCAGTATATAAATGAAGCTGCTATTGCTATCCTCGCAGTGAGCCAGCAGCTTCCTCAATGCTTTGCTTTGAGTCTTAAGAGTAAGGCTGTGTGGGAAGTGTAGGGCTGTCCAGGGAAACCACCTAGGTTGAAGCCTAATAAATTTCCCTGGTTAGACCTGTGCTTCACATATAGCCTGGTTCCTCAGACACAGAGTCAGGCATTCAGGAAGCTAGCAAGACTTGGACTATTGTCATCTCTGCCACCTACCTCTTGGAACTGGATGGGAAAACATGGGATGTTGTGGGAGGGTGGTGGTGGTGGTAGTTGACAGCCCATAGGAAGCTGCCACCACTTCCAAATTCTGCCTCTGGAGATTTTCATGTATAGGTTCAGCAGCTCTCCAGAAAAGCAAGGACTCTGTCAGGGCAGGATTGTAGGGTGTCAATTTTGTGACACTGTTGGCTAAGACAGTTTCCTCACAGAGGTTAATGACAGGGCTGGCCCTGTGTAACAAATTCCAAAGCCAGTCTCAGATCTTCTGCTGATCCCTTTAGACTTTCTTCTTTTCTCAGGATTCTTCCCCCTGTGAGGACTGGAAATCTTTAATGAGGCAGCCTTCTTGCATGAGGCCTTGCATTCTGTTGCTGGCCTGTTATTCCTCTGGTACTCCCAGCAGCAGTACTATTTCAGTGGGGCTATGAATCTGCTCTGGGTTTTCATCCAGATTTCTATAAGGTATCCAAAGTGTTGAACCCTATCCTCAAAATAGATTAAGTGTCTTGGATATGTCTTTTAAAGTTCAGGCAAAAATTCAGCACAGGTTTATTGTCTCACAGACTAGCAATCTCCTAGTTGTCACTGGTGGCCCCTGCCACTTCCTTTGAGGATCTTGAACCCTGAGTAAACATTCTCCCTCTGACTGAGGTGCAGAACTAACCCTCCTAGCTCTTTGATTTCTTCTCTTCCTTGTTGGCGTCTTAGTCACTATTTGATGCTGAATTTTGATGAAACTTTCCTCTTGTCTGTGGTCTCCTCCAAAGGCCTTGCTTATCTGTATACAAAGTAAGGGCAAGGACATTCTTCATGGCTTTCCCAGGATTTGTCTTCAGAGCTAAAAGCTGTCTCATACATAAAATGCTATAGGTACCTCCTGCTCCCTGTCTGGAATGCAGAATATGAGCCACATTGCACTAGTCTTCATAGAACAGTGTTGCTGACTGTGAAGTAAGTACATGGTTGACCAAGTGTACTATAGCAAAAGCTTTGTGTCAAGTGTTTATTATTCAGCTATTTGCAGAGGGGAGTAGCAATTAAAAGTCATACCATGTTTCAGATTAGAAGAGCTGAATTTTGCAGTTTCCATCATCTAGAAACCATCTAGAGACTTTGTAAGTTTCTTTGGGGACTTATAAAAATCTTTATTGGTGTGTTGTTGCTTTTTTCCCCTCACTAACTCACTATATATGCAGAACAACATTAAATATTTCAGTTCCATAAGAAGAAACCACATGATATGCTTTGCTTATAGAGTTGCACCATTCACACATACCCCAAATCAAAAAGGACTACTGTATATTTTTAAAGTTAATATCTGTGACAGTATTGAAGGACATTTAAGCCAATGCTTTCTGGTTTGGATTGTTGCTGTTGTTGTTGAGACAATACCTATTTATCAATACGTGTTTAATAACAAGCAGGAGAAGGAGGAGAAGTATAGTGATAGCACAACTCTAATATTTTCATCGTTCTTGTACCTCCAATAGGTTTTCCTTTTGACCCGCATGACCTCATCTACAATGCAGTTGGCAATATTATTTGTACACTAACATTTGGTTATCGCTTTGAATACCACAATAAAAACTACCTGAAGCTTATGCGTTTAATTGAAGAGATCATGAAGGGAGCAACCAAAATCTTGCCCCAGGTATCTTCATGAGTTTGATTGGAGATTAAAGAGGATTAGCTATCTGGGATTTGGCTGGGAAACACACAAGACTTCAAGGTCCCCAAGGTCTCTCTGAGTCAGCCTTTCAGTTGCAGCTAAAGCCTAGTTCTTTGTAAAAGATTTTGGGGTCCTGGGGACTTGGCCCTAAACAAGTAATGACTCTCACCACTGAGTTTCTCTCTGCAAAGGTACGAAACACAAGCACCACAGATGACATTCATTTCAAGACAGGTTGCAGTTTGGTTAGATGCTTTTGATCAGAAAACCACTATAGATTTTTTAAAAAGTTTAGACGTAGACTCTTTAGCCTGGTTCATCTTTTTCTACAGCTTAGACATTAGTACGTAGTAGTAATAGTTGTATTCTCATCCACCACAACAACACAGATAATATTGATATTTGTGTTGGTGAAGACCAGGTTGAGGAATGAAGATAAAATTAGATTCAGACATGTTACATAAGGGCATTCTTATAAAGATTGATCATTTAGAAACTTTTTGACACAATGCAATTTCAGTTCAAGTAAAATATCTTATTAATATACCGCTTTGATTTCAAAATGTACTCATGTATCTTTCTTCTTTGATTATTACTGCACCAGATTATGTCTACCATATCCTGGTTATCCTATATTCCTGGACCTCAACAAAAATTTAAGAAAGACTGTCATGATTTCTGTACTATTGTAAAAGAGATTGTGAATGAACATAAAAAAAACAGAGATCCCATCATTCCAAGAGATTTCATTGATGCATTTTTGGAGGAGATAGAAAAGGTAGGAAAGTTTTTATGGACAAAGAATGTCTGAATATGTTTTACAACTTTTTTTAAAAAATTAGCAAATTATTGATGAAAGAGTTTTGCTGTTCACTTGAATTATACGACTCACAGTCATGTTAAAAATTGGACTGCAATCTACTTAACTTGTTTGAATAACATTTTATATTATAATTGGAATGGGAGTGAGGAGGAGAAATGGATTCTGTTGCTCATACTAAGAAGATGGTTCAGCAGATTGATCCTGTCTTATATTGGAAGCTTAGCAGTGTCGCTCCTGGTTAATACTTGGATGGGAGACTGCCAATGAATACTAGGTGCTATAGATTGTATTTCAGAGGAAATAATTGGCAAAACCACCTCGGAATATTCCTTGCCTAAGAAAACCCTTTGGAATTCATGGGGTTGCCATAAGTTGACAGGCGACTTGAAGGCACATACTCACATGTGTGTCACTAACAGGATGCAAGTCAGTGTGTCCCAGAGATCTGTTCACATGACCAGTTTTAAAATTTTCCATGGTCCAAGACACCAATTTCTTAAGATACTATCCCCAAGCATAGTTTCTTCTGAACTCTTTTCAGTTACATTGAATGCTGTAATGGTTTAAGCCAGGTTTCCCCTGTTGCTCAAACTTGATACCAATGTCTGTATTGATCTAGTTGTATATGATTGAATGAAAGTTTGACTAGACTTCCCTTAACCTCCTTCAGTCAACACTCTGAGTGTCTGGATACAGAGCAGCAGATTCCCATTCATACTTCATCTTTACATTCCTGGTTGAGTCACTAATGAACCAGGCTAGGGAACATTTCACACCCAGGTTTCTATATGTCTTCATCTTGACATAGGGTTGCCATTTGATATAGGGTCCCAAGATTGTCCTGGAAAACCTGGAAAATCCAAGATTGGAGGAACTAAAAAATATCCCTGCCAGCTGGGCCAGTCGAAGCAGTAAATCCTGGATTTCTCCTTCATCACAGGCTGATAAGTAGGTTAAAATGTGGCAGTGGCAATGAAGTAGAAAACAGTGCAAGAAGACTGGCATTGATGGTTGCTACTGCAGAGGCATAGTATTGCCACATTTTTGGATTTCTTCCCCCCTTACCCTGACAGGCCAGAAAGTAGGAAAGGAGGCAAGAGATGGCCTTGTGTTGTGTGGTGATTGTGTTGGTGGTTTAAACCTAGGGCTAGGCAGCATGGTGGAATTTCGCATTGAAGCAGCTTTGAGACAGTAAGGGGAGACTCTTTATTCTCTGGGGCTGCTTGCAACCTTTCCTCTCTTCACACCAGCTTTGGGGGGCGGGGGAGAAGAAGAAAAGAGCTCTTTGGCCTGTTACAGACTGCCAAAATAAAGCTGCTTCAGGTCTCTTTGGAGGTATGCTGTTTAAATGATGCATGCATCCTAAGAATCCGGAAGCTGCACCAAAGCTGCACTCCAGTGCTTAGGAATGGAGTGTGGCTTTGGCGCAACCTCCGGACTCTTAGGACCCATGCATCATTTAAATAGCATGCCTCCAAAGAGACCCAAAGCAGCTTTATTTTGGCAGTCTGTAACAGGCCTTAGTTTGTTACTGATACTGATATTGAAACATAATGTAGAAAATGTGTAATGATTAATGTGTTAAATTTGCATAACCAGAATGCAAATTAATAATATTCTGCTTTGGTCAGCACCTGGCAGCTGGCACCTTTCTAGATCTTTCTAGCTATCACCAAACCATGACACTAAAATCATTATTGCATGGCTTTCCCCCTAATTTAGGCACAATCTGAGACCGTGTAAAAATTATTCTGAGCCACTGTACTTTGCAGCTTCTCCCTACAGCATGGAAAACTGAAAGTATTTGTTCTAATTTTCTAATATGTCTGTATATTTTTCAGGGGCAAATGTGTTTTATTGACACTCAAGGCAACACTGTAAACCTGAAAAATAATCCGATCCCCACCCCCAAACATTTAATGTATCTTGTGTTTACTGTGAAAGTGTATGTATTATTCAGAGACCTCCATGTTCACAAGAAGATTAGCTCATTCTGTTGCTGGCTTTTAATATTCATTATTGTAATTCTGACACATTCATAGTTTTTCAAGTATAAAGGAACATACTTTTCTGCATACTGAATTGATAGCATAAGCCCTCAGATATAAACCTACTGTTTCCAAGTATTTCCCCAAGTTGAAACCAACAAGACAGAACAACAGTAAAGCAACACGCAGGGCTTTAACTAAACAATAAAGACATGGAACAGCAGTACCTAATAGATGCCAGTGTTACACGCATACAGAATAAATATGGAATCAATTTGTTTTTTAAAATTGATCCATTACCAATAGTTTGTTAAATTTTGAAGAATCATTTAAATGGAACAGCACTACTTAGTAGCTGGATGTGGTAATCATATACAGGGTTTCAAAATAATTTTTAAAACCATTGTTTTAATAGTTGTAATACAAATGGTGTTAATAGTTTGAGTAATATTATTATTAATAATAATAATAATAATAATAATAATAATAATTTTTATTTATATCCCGCCTTTCCAATTGCATGATCAAGGCGGCTTACAAGACAAGAAACAATAAAATACAGATAAAGCATCACAATATAAAAAGTTTAAAAACATCATTACTAGGGGTAGGAACGGGAATCAATACAAATCACAATTCACTAGGGGCAAGAAAAAGACAATATATTGCACTAATCCGGGGTCGAAGAACAAGAACAAGGAGCAGAGAAAGAACACTATTACCTAGAGTGAAAAAGCCAGCTGGAATAGATGCGTTTTTAATTGTTTCTTAAAAGAAACTAAAGATGCAGAGGAACGGAGCTCTATAGGGAGCTTATTCCACAATGAGGGGGCGGCGATAGTGAAAGCCCTCTGTGAGGTCCTCACCAAATGGGATTTAGGGACCTCTAACAAATTGGTCCCAGATGTTCTGAGTGTGCGGGGCGGATTATATGGGGAGAGACGGTCCTCCAAGTACCCTGGGCCCAAGCCATTTAGGGCTTTATAGGTCAAAACCAACACCTTGTATTGAGCTCGGAAGCGAATGGGTAGCCAGTGGAGATCTTTTAAAATAGGTGTTATGTGGTCTGTCCTGGAACTACCAGCGACCAGTCTGGCTGCCATATTCTGCACCAATTGAAGCTTCCGGGTTTGGTACAAGGGTTGCCCCATGTAGAGCGCATTGCAGAAGTCCAATCGAGAGGTTACCAAAGCATGTACAACAGTTTCAGGGTCAGGTAATATTAATATGCCATGATACTTTAATTAGTTCTTTTGGGGAGAAATTGGGGGTGGACATTTTTTGTAATTCTAATTGCTTTTTTAAAAATTAAAATGATGCCTTATAAACAATTGATGAATTGTTTTTCATAAAATTAAAAAAATATATATTAATAGTAATATGATAATGTTAGTACAGTACAAGCATTTCAAAGTTCTGCTTCTAGAATTAATATGAATAAATTAATTCCAAAAGTTCTCTCTCTCTCTTTCTCTCTCTTTCATTTCTTTCTTTTGGTTACATTTTCTTTCCTCTTTTGGTTACATTTTCTTTCCTCTTACCTTGCCACAGTCATAAATACATAGCATTATCTTACAAACATTTAGCAGTATTGGATGACTTACACTATCATTACCAATTTTTTAAATTTCCTTCAGGCTAAAGGGAACCCAAAGACCAGTTTCAATGAACAAAACCTTACTCAAATTCTTCTCGACCTCTTTGCCGCTGGTAGTGTAACCACAGCTTCTACCCTACTCTGGGGTCTTCTTGCCATGGTCCTTCATCCTGAGGTTCAGAGTGAGTAATCATCTTTGAGGGAAATGGTATCCTACCCAAGACATTAATGTATGTGTCTGTTGTGTGCTTTCAAGTCATTTCTGACTTATGGTGACCCTAAGGCAACCCTGTCATAGGGTTTTCTTGGCAAGATTTGTTCAGAGGAGGTTTGCCATTGCCTTCTTCTGAGGCTGAGAGAGTGCAGCTCGTTCAAGGCCACCCAGTGGCTTTCATGGCTAAGCAGGGATTGAACCCTGGTCTCCAAAGTCGTAGTCTGACTGCAAACCACACTGCCACACTGGCTAACATTCACATTCATGACATTGATATATCACCCATATTTGTCTTTTATAACTTTGAGGTTGAAGTCTAGAGAAGTTCCTAGTTAGGGAATGCTATTTCAGTTATTATTATTTTTAAATCACTACCACAAAAATAAAACCTTTGCCTTATAGAAATTGTGTAGGTTGGTTCATATGGCATAGAAATGGAATTGACACCACAACTAGAGACATGTGAAATCAACAAAAGTAAGGTGTTTATTAAGGGAATTCTGTACATTATGAACAAGAATGTCACTTTGCCTTTCCTGCCCAAAAGAGTTGGCATAGCTTCCATTTACTCAGATTGGTCCCAGCCACACTCTCATCAAGACACTGCAGCATTTGGTATGTACAGTACTTTGAAGCCATTTTGTTGTGCACCACATGTTCCAGATCATTCTTTTGTGAGCACAGCTTGGGTTGCTTTTTAGAAAGATGGTGATCTGCATGGCTGCTCTTCCTGCTCTGAGCTCTCATGGCCTAGGCAACTAAGGACATTATTGCACTGCTCTTTCCCATCTTTTCCTCCCACACCAGACACGGGATATAAACCTTAATATGCAGATTTTGTCACACACCTCAGTGCCCAGGCAGGAAGCATCCCATACCCAATCCGTACTTCTGCTGCACCTTGCAAAGAAGAGAAAAATCCCATTCTTTCAAAAAGTGTGTGAGAAGTCCAGATCAGGTATGGGATGCCCGGATCAGGCACAGGATGCCTCCTGCCTAGGTATGGAGGTGTGCAATAAAATATGCATATTAAAGTTTACATCCCATGTCTAGAGCAGGAGAAAAGGGTGGTGCAATAATCTCCTAAAACAAGTGGCATGCAAGGCATGATTTGGGGTTGTACTGCCTGGCTGACCAAAGAGAAAACGGCAAAGTAGCACCACTCCAGCCACACCCCACATCATGTGCAATGAAAGGACTTGTTGTTGTATACCAAATGCTCAGAGTTGCTCTGTTGGGACAGGGTGACCAGATGTCATAACTGCAAAGGAGGACATGGCACTGCAAAATGCAGGACATTCAAGTAAAAGGTAGGACATTATCAAATAGAAGCTAAAACCACAAATATAAATTTAGTTCACATGGTTTATTTACACTTACATTATATATACTGTATTTTATTAGGTACTCAACCATATTTTTTGATGAACTTATCCTTTTTAAAATGCCATGCTAGCTTGGAATATACTTATAGAACTCTGAGCAAAACAAATGCTTAACATTATACTTTATTAGCAACAAACTTTTGACTTAGTCTACATTTCTACACCACCTTCAGGAAAAAAAACACTCACTTTCTCCCCTTTTCTTTTGTCTCTCAGATGCAGTTTTTCTGCAGTCATTAGGATGTATTGCTGAAGGCTAAAGGTTTTGGTCCTGTTTATTGCTTGAGGAAAACTAACAAGCCCTTTGAAGTAGTGGGGTAATAAATATGTCGAGCTACCTCTTGCTTGTCCGACAGGTTTTATGGCTCAAACAGTGGACAATTTGGCATTCCTCCCAGACCATCCACCCCCCCAGGAAATGTAGGACATGCCTGGGGAAAGGAGGACTTCTAGTCACTTTATGTTGGGAGTGCAATTGGAGCTCACTTTCACTGTTTCAAGGATACAGTCTTTTCTAATGACTCATGCTTCCTCATAATATGTCCAAAGTATGACAGCCTCAATTTGGTCATCTTGGCTTCCAGGGAGGGTTCAGGTTTCATTTATTTGAGGACCCATTTGTCTTTTTGGCTGTTCATGGTATCCTCAGCACTCTTCTCCAGCACCATATATCAAATGAATTGATTTTCTTCTCATCCACTTTCTTCACTGTCCAGCTCTCGCATCCATAAATAGTGATGGGGAATACAATGACTTGGATGATTTTAACTTTGGTGCTCAGTTATATATCTTCTAAAATTAAATATTCCATAAAGTGATTCCATTCTACATCTTACAACTGGAAACAATCAGAGCAGGCCCTAGGGAAAATGGAAACAAATATTTCCCCCTTCCACCTCTCATTTCCCATCTCTGGGTCTTTGTATCTTTAATACTGCTTTAACTGAAAGAGTGAAAGTCAAAAACACTCCATTCTAAGCTGCTTAGAGGATGGATGGATTGATGGATGGACTATATAGATAAAATATTGGAGTCCTACATGTTTCTACTAAGGAGTAAACCATATTGGTTCTATAGTGCTTATTCCAAGGTCAGAGAGAATAGCATCACAGCCTAATAATACTAAATGGATTAACATTTTCAGAAAGAGTCCATGAAGAAATCGATACAGTCATTGGCAGAGTAAAATTACCCACAATGGAGGACCGGTCAAATATGCCTTATACTACAGCTGTGATCCATGAAATTCAGCGTTGGGCTGATATTGTACCAGTTACATTTCCTTATATGACACATAAAGATACTGAGGTTGGCGGGTTTGTCATCCCTAAGGTACAGTCCTTGAAAGATACCTTTCTATTTTTTTTAAAAAAATGTACAGTTGCTACATCACAGTTTGACTATTCCCATGAGTAGGCTTGATGCTTGCAGTGAAACAGAGACCACATTCAACTAAATTTCCTGACTGTGTTAAATAAAAAAGTCTACAATTCATTTGGAATATTTTAGTTCTGCATCAATTACAAGAGATGTTGATGTCACTTAAATCTCTGATTCCTTTGACGTGTTATAGGATATGGGGAGAGCTCAGTCAGTTGTTTTCAACCAAGACGCATCACAGAGAGCTCATATATCTGATAGCTAGATGAATAGATAGATAGATTTCTGTTCCACCATTTAGTGGAATGCTGTATTGTATTTGCAATGTGGCATAAAAGAATGCAGAAAAATAAACAGAAAGTACAGTGAAAAAAATCCAGCAGGACCAGCAAAAAGAATTCAGAATAAATGTCTTTTCTTTTGAAAGGCTGAAGGAAAAGAGTTATGCTTCTTTTCCTGGGGACAGAGTCCAAATAGCAATGAAAAACAATTCAGTTGGACCTGACAGTGTCCCTGAAAGCATCCATTTCACATATCTCAACACTCCTTCTATTATCAGTCTGTATGTTTTCAAGGCATGTAGGGTATTTTAGAGAAATAAAATGTACACAAAACAATGTGCATATTTTAAATTTTATAATTTTTTAAAAAATACAAACAAATACATTTTAGTGAATAGGGGAAATATGTAAAGGTATGGTAATGTTAATAAATCAGTTTGTCACTTTAGGAAATATTTATTAGAGATGCAAATGAATTTCCATGCCAAAAAGTTTTCCACAAAATTTTACAACTTCTTAAGGATGAGAAGAAAATACAGGCAGGATTTAGAAGAATGCAGGAAAAAATGGGACTGTGAGTTTTTCATATTCTGTGCTTTTTTTATTTATTGGTTCTTTTCCTACTGAAAAGACCTTCCTCTCCAACCTCAGATACCACAGGACATACTTATTCTACTTTTTAAAGTCTTTCTGGACTGTTTTAGGACAGGAGATGATTTTTTTTCAAACAGAAAGTAAACCAGAAATTGACTTCCATTTTATTTCCCAGCTTAAATTCAATACCAAGTCAGCAGAAAATAATGCCCAGCTTGTGCAGGTCTGTTTCCATCCCCTACTTATGTCTTTTTAAAAACTGTATGCAAAGGTCTATCCCAGCCTTTCCCAGACTTTGGTCTTCCAGGTGTTTTGGACTTCAACTCCCAGAAGCCCAAGCCAGCTTGGCCAGCAATCAGGAATTCTGGCAGCTAAAGTCCAAAACATCTGGGGGATGAAAGCTTGGGAAACACTGGGCTGTTCTCTAACCTTTGTACCCATTCAAAGCCTCCCCAATGCAGCGTCAAGTCTCAGGAGGGGCCAGTGTTGCCACTGCTTCTTACCAGGAGAAGAAGGTATGGGAAAAACCAGCTCAGCTCAGCTCAGAAAGGGAAGAAAATGGTAGTGTGCCCACAGTCAGAGCACACACCACAATGACACTTCAGAGGTTCCAGGTGCTAATCCATTGGTCTTGTACCATGGTGGTTATGGACTACCAAAAAAACCCAAACCTTTTTACACTACAATATTAAAATAACCAAAACAGGATACTGCACTGGAAAAGCAATGTGTTAGCTAAAGGAGATCATGCAGCCAAAAGCTCTTAAAAATGAGTACAGCATATGCAAATCATATACCTGTGGCATCTTTGAGTATTACAGGAAATGTGGGGTATAAATCATCCTCATATCCTAATAGCATCCTGACATCCTAAAAGCCACTACAAACTCAAGTAAAATAATCCAACCTTAATAATGTGATTTCAGTGGAATTTCTCTCAATTAAAAGAGTATTGGATTGCACTTCTAAATATAAAATAATCATTACAATAGACTTATTGTGAGCAAAGTATTCAGGATAGAAGAACTGTAATAAACAAAAAGATGCAATGGTGCAAAAGAAATGCTGCCCCTCCCACTTGTGCGAAAGCTCTGAGCATGATAGAAGTTTAGTTTCCAATGTAAGGGGTGGGCGGAAATTCAGTTGTGCCTATTCATGAGGTCAATTGCATATGTGTGTTCTATTGGAGTGTTGAACAGGAGTAAGAAATTTATTTAAAATTTAATTTAATTGCAAATAGATTTTCAGTTTGAGAGCTTACGTAGGCACACAATGGGAGGCAACACAGGAAAAACAGACAGCTCTTCCCTTTTAAAGTAATACATTGATTAGATTACATTGTGACAAAAGAAGTATTGGATAATATCACCACACAATTCTAATCTTTTTGTTTCTATCCCATTTCAGGAGACCATAGTCACCACTCATTTGTCTGCTGTGCTGAAGGATGAAACAATATGGGCGAAGCCACATGAATTTTACCCAGAGCATTTCCTGGATGCAGATGGACAATTTCTCAAGCGCGAGGCTTTCCTGCCTTTCTCTGCAGGTAAATGCAAAAGGACGATGGTTGGGATACGTTGTCCTGTCATCACAATGGACTAGCAGGCAGGGTACCGGGAGTTCAGAAGTCAAAGGAGCCAGCAGAATCCAACATCAATCAGTCCAAAGGTCAGGAGCACAGTTCACACTAGCAGAAAACAAGGTCAAGGAACAGTCCATAAATTGTAAAGTCGGGTCTCACCATAATGCAGGCTTCAGAAAGAAATCAAGTTTGTTTCCAACAATTGGAGGGGGAAAGCCCATGCCTTATAAAGAACACCAACTCAACCCTGTCCTCCTTGTAGCCCATATTTCAGGAGGATGCTTCTTTGCATGTAGCTTCTTCTGTGGGGGAGGGACTGGGTCTACTCTAGACCCTAAAGCCTTCTCCTTTCTTGGGGTGTTATCTTTCCTACCTCCTCTTCCTGTGGATCACTCAAGTGGCTGTCAGACTGAGATGGCTGTGGAAAGTCAGTTTCATCTGTGGAATCCGAACTTCCAGGAGGGGGGTAGATGTGTGGATTTGCTTCATTTTCAGAAGCTGAACTCTCACGGAGGGGCATACGTCAAGAGAGCATGAAACTGATACTGTTGTCCTATGAGCCTGAAGAGACAGGCCAAAAAAGCCAGCTTTCATGTGGCTTGGGGGTGTGGTGATTAGATGATGCACCCTCCAAGATGTACGTAAGATGCGCCAGAGCTGCACCCAGGCCGGGAAATCCCTGGCCAAAAAGGAGCAGTTTTTTCCTGCTCCAATTTGGTCCTGAGACAGAGGGTGTCCTTGGGACCGTGGTGTGTTGTTGCTGCCATCCTGAGGCATCTTGGGCAGGGGTGGGGGCTTGGGTCTAACCCCCCCCCCAGGTGCAACACCAAGGACAGAACCCCAGGTGCTGAGACAAGTGATCTGAAAACATAAGTATTTACATTCGCCTTGCCAAGCTTCTTCCATACAAGAAGCAAATTGCACTAAAAATAAACAGACATATCA
This sequence comes from Sceloporus undulatus, assembly GCF_019175285.1. Lineage (NCBI taxonomy): Eukaryota > Metazoa > Chordata > Lepidosauria > Squamata > Phrynosomatidae > Sceloporus > Sceloporus undulatus. Next base: position 39,307,438 of record NC_056526.1, read on the forward strand.
GATTGTTTGTCACATGATGTGTGCTTTTGGTTGTGTTTATCCAGTGTCCATTCTTGTAATCCTAAACTAAATCCAATTGTTAGTCCCAATTAGAAGGGACCCATTAAATGAATGGGATTTGTTAAACCAGTTCCAGTATCAGTTCCTTCTGTTAAATTGCTCTAGTCTATTTGGGATTAATAATTGGGTAAATTTCATGTAAATCAACTGAATTCAGTCTTGATCACAAAAATCACCTGAACTGTGGGTTTGTTGTTATACACAAAATGCAGAATTTGGGCTGACCTGAACCAATTGTAGCATAGTCATTTACATTATGATCTTAGCACATATTGCAAAGACTGGTAGTTATGTCCTGATATTTGTTGGAAGTCAAATTCAGCCAAGAATTTAATGTTCAGCAAATTCTTCTCTTTCCTGGCAGTCAGTTTCACTGTCCAAAAGGTAGAAGAAGCAACAAAGGGATCAACTGTTTTAGATCTGATCCTAACCAACAGAGATGACCTGGTTAATGGGGTGAAAGTGGCAATATCCTTATGTACTGGGGGTGATCCCATGCTCAGGAATAGTAAAAGAGAAGGAAATTTTGAATGGATGGTAGTTTTTCAAAAGGGGAATCCTGAAGACACAATTTCAAACAGTTCCAAGGTGTCTCAAGAAACCAGGATGGATTACTAAAGAACTTTCAACTGAGTTAAATTTTAAAAGGAACATATATAAGAAATGGAAAAGGGGGGGGGAGTCTCCAAAGAGGAATTCAAACAGGTAGCAAGCACGTATAACAGTAAAGTTAGAAAAGCTAAAGCACAGAATGATCTCAGGCTTGCTAAAGAGGTTAAGAACGATGAAAAGGGCTTGTAGGAAAAGGAAAAAGAAGGAAATGGTAGGGCCATTGTGTGTAGAAGACTGCACAATGCTAACAGAGGACAGAGAAAAGGCAGAACTACTCAATAATTACTTTGGTTCGGTTTTCTCAGAAAAGGAAAAGGGTGCTCAACCTGAGGATCATGGAGGAGATGATGCAGTAGAGGAAATACAGCACAGAATAAGTAAAAAAGTAGTACAGGAATTCCTGGTTAACCTAAATAAATTTAAGTCTCCAGGACCAGATGACTTATAGCCAAAGGTATTGAAAGAACTGGCTAATGTAATATTGGAGCCATTGGCAATAATCTTTGAGAACTCCTGGAGAACAGATGTCCCAGCAGATTGGAGGAGGGCAAATGCGCCGTGCCATTTGGACGTGGTGTGTGAGTCAAGTCATCATTACGCACACTGTGTGGACGGCACTGTGTAACGATGGTGCCCCCGCACATGTACTAGGGTTAGGCAGCATGTGGTTGGTGTGTGCTCTCTAACCCTAGTATTGCTGGGAATGTGCCGCTTTATGGCGGTGTGTACTGGCCCTTTCTTAATATTGATGTCAGGCTAACATGGTGGTAATTGTTTGGCTCCTCTTTTCCCCCTTTTTGAAGATGGGGACAACATTTGTCCTCCTCCAATCTGCACGGTGAATTCTTTGGTGTTATTTCTTTTGCTGTACTGCATATAATATTTAACTTCCTTTTTCCATAGGCCACCATGTATGCATTGGAGAATCGTTGGCTAAAATGGAGATTTTCATCTTCTTCATTACTCTCATGCAACATTTCACTTTTTGCATTCCTGAAAACTCTCCTAGACCCTCAGAGAAAAGAATATTTGCCCTAATAGCCAGCCCATTGCCATTTCAGATCTGTGCATTTCCCAGATAATACCTGAGTTCTTGTGAGGTTGGACACAGCAGAACATTTCTGCACATGGAACTCCACTACAGCTCCCCTATCTCCAGAACTCACCATGTCACTTCACTCTGATAGCCTACCACCAGCCATTCCATTCTTGGTGGAGAATGGAGAGGATCAGAGGAGCATGTGGCTATGTCCTCATAGCTAGACTCAAACCAAGGACATCTTATTCTGAGATCCACAAGAGTTTTATTGAGATCTGAGCAGATGATGTCATCAGGTTGTATCTGGCTATAGGAAGAGAGCCAGAAGCTTCTGATCACCTTTGCTTTCCAGGCTCTACTGCTAATATCAGCCTAGATTCTAATCTCATTAGAAACAGCTTGCTTTAAAACCAATTGGCAACTGCTTATAATGGGGATAGCCCTTCAAATATTCAGCTAGATAGTAATTTCAATCAGGACATTTCTGTATGAAATTACTTTTCCCAGAGTATATCTCTTTCATTGGTTAGAGTGTAACCCACATCAGTTATGATTTACCAGAGCCTGGAATGTTAATTATGAAAATTAATTGATCAATGGTGGTTGTTAGCTGTGGCAAGAGTGATTGGATGCCTCCAACAACAATATTTGAGATTGTTGAGTTTATGAAATAATTGTCAGTTAATTTGTTCTTTGAAATGTTAGTTTTTTGGAACAGAACCTGGAAGTTGTCATTGTTTATCCCCCTCTTCCCCAGCACATTTTGCTATTGGATCATTCTCAAAGGCTCTTTCTATCCTTTTAAAATTGTGTTACCTCAACCTAGTACTGTACTTTCTTCCTGGTGGACTTCAATTCCCATAATGCAATTATTACCTAGGGATGGCAGGAATCCAGCATCTCTGGAAACTGTCAGGTTGGAAAAACTGTTTTAAAGCATTTCATTTTACAACCTGTTCTATTAAACTGTGTTGCTGTTCTGCAATTCTGCTGTCATCTTTTCATCCTCCCACGTGTATACAAATACTCATTTGCTTGTTAAAGGTTAACAATGAGTGATGTCAAAGGTTAATAAATAATGATGTGTTAATTTCTACTAAAGAAAATTGATCCACTACAAGGGCAGCAATAAGTAGTTGGTTACAAAGATCAGTCAGTGACTCAAGTGTGGAACAATTTTGATCAGTAATCTTTTGAGTGCCTCTGCAGATACAAAATATTTTTCTGCACAAGGGAATCACAAAAGCCCTTCAATGCTCTGTCAAGGAATGGTGTGGAGGCATCCTACATATATCACTGCACAGATTGGGACCTCAGTAGCCAAGGAAATGCTTTGTAACCTATGAGACTAAATACCCTAAGGGCACCAGATCCTGTTTGATTTTGTAAGCTAAGCATGGTTAGCCCTGTTTAGTATTGGTATGGGGGTCTGCTAATGAATATCCAGGGGCTGTAGACTATATTTCAGAGGAAGGAACTAGCAAAAACACCTCTATTCCCTGTTTATGAAAAAATGTATTACTTAGGACTTTATCACACTGGAAAATTGGAAGGAAATCTGGGGTTTAAACAGTGATTATCCCAGGCAAAACGTGGTATTGCCCATAAGATTTTTACACACATTGCTATTAAACAGGCAATAAACAGCAACTGAATTTAACAAATTCAGGAAATTACTGTATGGAATCCCACAGCTGGACATGCTAAAGGAAAAAGACACCCAGGAAGGATGGGAGTTATTGAAGAGGGAATTCAAAAAGCACAATCATAAACAATCCCATAGAAGAAGAAAAATGGTAAACTTCAGACAAAGCCAGTGTAGCAGCACAGCAATCTCAAAGAGAAAGTGAAAAGAAAAAGGAATATGTATAAAAAATGGAAAGAAGGACAAATTACCTAGGAGGAGTACAGATGTATAGTCCAAGCTTGCAGGATCAGAAAAACTAAAGCTCAGAATAAGCTGAGATTGGCTAGGCAAGCAAGAAAAGAGTTTTTCAGATACATTTGAGGCAAGCGAATGACCAAGGAGACAGTGGGCTGCTGTTCAGTAAGGATGGTAAAATGCCAACAGATCACAATGAAAAGGCAGAACTTCTCAATACCTATTTTGCTTCATTTACAGCAGCAGATACATTGGCAAGGGAACAAGATTACAAATTCAGATTGATAGGGAGTTAGGTAGGAATCACCTAGCTAAACTACAGTACTGAACCCCCAAATTAAAAAGGAACCTGCTGATGTACTTACTGAACCACTTGCCATCATTTTAAATAAACCCCGGAGAACAGATGAGGTGCCAAAGGACTAGAGAAGGACAAACTCTTCCAAAAAAGACAGAAAAAGGTAGATCCAGGAAACTACAGACCTCATCCTGAATTCAGTACCAGGAAAAATATTAAAATGGATTATACAGCAGTCTGCCCGCAATGACCAGCAGGAGCCAGCAAGGGTTTGTCAGGAACAAATCCTGCCAAATTAATCTTACATCTTGTTTTGATCAGGTCACTAGTTTAGTAGATGATGAGAATGCTGTGGGTATAATTTATCTGGATTTCAGCAAAATATTTGATAAGGTACCCCATAATATTGTGATTAGCAAGCTGACTAAATATGGAATAGATGGGAATGCTGCCAGATGGCTCCATAATTGGTTGGAAAACAGTGCTCAAAGAGTCACCATTACTGGCTGTGCTTCAGACTAGAAGGCTGTCTCAAATGGAGTGGCTCAGAGTTCTATTCTAGGGCCATTACTCTCCAACACTTGTATCAATGGCTCAGATGATGGGGTGGAGGGAATCCTTTTCAGTCTTGCAGATGACACAAAACTGGGAGCAATGGCTAATACATTAGAAGTTGGGAACAAAAGACAAAAAGGACCAAGAAGAAAATTAAGTAGAAATTAAATCAAATTAAATGGAGACAAATACAAAATTCTACATCAGACCACATGTGGCCCCGCCCCTGGAGGGTGGAAGCTCCACCCCCCAGCTTCGGCCTCCCAGTCGTCTGAGGGATAGCAACCCGGCCCCCGGCTCAAAAAGGTTGCCTACCCCTGTCCTAAAGGAAAAAGTCACCCAAGAAGTGCAGGAGTTGTTGAAGAGAAGTTGCAAAATGCACAACCACAAAAAAGCCCATGGATGAAGAAAAAATGAATTAGCAGAACTAACAAGATTTACCAGATACTAAATGGTGATTGCGAAAAGAACCTGGGATGTAAAAATGTCCAAATATTCGTTAAATTCATTTTATTAATTTATTTTGAAAGAGGTTTAGAGAAATATGTTGGTTTGTGCATTAATAACTATTAATTAGATGTGCATCAAAAGTGAAATTTGAATTTTCCTCTCCATAGCACACCATTTGAATTCCTCAAATTGGAGGGGGAGGGGAACAGTTAAAAGTTTTAGGGGATAATGCACTTGGTATCTGATTGAGAACATAGCAGAAACTGTGCCCTCAAAGTTTTTACAAAAAATAACATTCCCTTGGTATCTTTAAAGACCTCTGGTATGACAAAGCAAACATTATATTAGTGAAGTTCTTATCCAGCAGGGAAATAACTCCACTAAATGTTTTTGCAATTCAAATTTTAGTCACACAGATTTGAGCAGTTTAAGTCCTGAACTGAATTACCATGATGATGTTGATCTGGTGAGTTATCCTTAGTTTTATTCTTACCAGAGTCCTTGCTGTATTTTTTCTAGTAAGGTGCCATTCCTAGGAACTTTAACAGTTCCAATAAAGTAGTCACGGCATTATTTTGGATCACAACAATCACTAAGGCATGAACAAGAAGATAATTTCTGGACCTCTAGGAGTCCAGACCAGATGAGAGAGTGATTTCAATGGAGAGATAAGCTGTAAATTTGGTGAATTAACGGACAACCATGAGAGAAATGGAGTTATAGGATCATTGTCATTGGCAGCTGGCCATGCCCCTACCAACCTGAATCTCTTTCTCTGGGAGAAAGGTGGCATAGAAATGAAATAAATAAAATAGGCATGCCTATGCTCCTTCCTTTATTTCTTGCCCTTTCCATATCCAGGTACACATACGTACCCTAGAAAACTATACATTGCATATAGGCCTTTATGTTTTAGCTACCATATTGGATATTTTCACTAGATTTCTGTGCATCCGTGCCAGGGAAACAACCTCATATAAGTATGTTCTCTAGTAAATGCTTTAAACTGTCTTATGTTTCGTCTCTAAAAAACAATTGATACTGTTCTTGTAATACCATGGACAATAGCTTATTTCTTTCTCTAATACTATTTTCAGTAGGGCTCGGTATCTCAGACTTCAAATATGCAATCAAGTATTAGGTTCATGCATTAGGCCTGAATAACCACAGCTTTGTCAACCAACACAATCTGATGGCCTGCCTTAAGCTGAATTTTCATATCTTTAGTTAATGGCATTAAAAGCAACATCTTTCCAAATGACTTCCAGTCATGAAGGAGCTTGAAGAGGTGAAGACAATAGTTTGTCTTCCTGATTGTGGACCACTGATCCACCCAAAGGCACTGAATTGAAATGTCAACATCTGACAAGCAAAGGACATGTTTCCATGTTGATGGAAAGTACTCCAGAAAATGGCTGTTTTGTACTTTTAAATATCCCTGACTGTCTTTAGATCCAAATTCAGGATTTGCATGACCTTCTCCTGGGGCATATAGCAGCTTCTTCCCCTTTAGGTCACATGCACATAGACAAGGCATGACAGAACGGAGCAAGATAAATGTACTGTATATAATCAACTATAAATAAAAAATTTTAGGCCCAAAAATTGACCCTAAAATCATAAACTGACTTATATACAGGTCAATACAGTATTACTGCTCAGAAAAGTCCTGAAAGAAGCTCTGGCCCAATGACCCACTCTTCCTGCTTCCACAGTGATTTCTGAAAGAGCTGCTGATGCAGGAAGTGTGTGTGAAAGAGGTGATTAACCTTCTTAATCCGATGTTAAAACCTTTTCTCCCCATCCTCCTCCTCTTCATCTAGATCTCTCCTGCCCACCAAACCTTTTTTCCCTTCCCTTCTCAATCTGATGTTGAAAACTTTTCTCTCCATCACCCTCCCTCTCTGACCGCCAAACCCCACTGCTGTCCAATTCCTTTCCTTCTCAATCTGATGTTAAAACCTTCTCTTCCCATCCTCCTCCTCCTCCCTCTCTGGATCTCTCTGGCTACCAAACACCCCATTTCCCCCCAGTTCCTTCCCCTTTCAATCCAATGTTAAAACTTTCTCCTCCAGCACCAGGGAAGTGGTGTTGGGTGTTCAAGAGATGTTCAGAGAAGGATGAGGAGAAGGAGGGAGGGAAGTGGTGTTTTCCCCTTTAGATCCTTTGTTACATGCCCCTAAATTTTACAATCAACTTATCGATGGGTCATATCAAAATCTATTATTTTGGCCTCAAAGTCTGCCCTTGAACTACACATGAAGTCGTACACAAGTATATACAGTAGCTGACTGCTTCATTTATTCCCTGCATGCTTATTTCTCTTCCAACCAAATGAGAGTACAGCTACCATTACAAGGTTGGGCAAACTGCATACCTCCAGATGCTATTTGAATTCACCTGCCATTATTCCTCATCACTGTCTACTCTGGATAAGGCTGATGGAAGTGGCACATCTGGCCATCCCTGCATCAGAGCCTCGTTTGGCACCTGTATTCAGAATACAGGGAACAACTAAGCCCTTTAACAGGCTTCTTCATACATCCATATTTCTGATGTGTCGAAATTCTATGGTGAGACACTGGTGCATATTGTAATCAATAAGTCATGCCATATACGTTAAGAGGAAGGATTATCACACTACAATGTAACAGAGGATGTATTACAACAGAAAAGGCATAGTAATCCTTTGAAGAGTACACACATAAATGTGGAAGAAGGGACTATGCTCCTCTGATTTGACACTTAAGATTATTTTAATTAACATGGAAATTATTTGGGACATTACTATGTCATTGTCCTATTGTTCTTGTCTACCTACTACAGAACATATTTTGTAAATGTATCAATCTCCTCAAATTGTTTTAATCCAGAGTATATTTTGCAACAACTCATATGCTGTCTGGATGAATTAATATGCATAAGCACTCCTCTTTTTAATGTTTCTCCTCCAAACTTCTTTTTAAACTTCTGTTCAAACAGAATTTATATTAAAAATGCTTTTATAAAAATGTTAGTCTTTAGGGTACCACAGGACTCTTTACTCTTTTACATTTTTAAAATTAAATTCAAAATTAGGAGACACTTAAGCATGGAAAAATAATATCACACAATAGTATTCTAGAGGTGTAAATGACAGTCTGTGCTTACTAGGTATTATGGGTGGGGAGGTCATATACCATAAGACACCTTTCAATTATGATATAGCTTTGATTTAATGCAACAGCCTTAAATATACTTTCTTGGTGCAATCTCAGATTATGTGAGTATGTTGTCAACAGGATTCTAGCCATAGTTGTGTCATTTTAGAAGTAGAACGTACTAAATTATAAGCATATAGGATTGCTGTTTTATGCAAGGAGAGACTAAATTTTAGTGGGAACAGTATTCACGAAAGTTTTTGTATGCTTCCAAACCAGATCTGATGCTTTGGGAAGAGTCTAGCTCAGTTCAAACCATATTCAAGACACTCATCTGCTTCATGTATGCCCTGAATGGTAGCCACATGGCTCAGTTTGATTCAGAATTCATGCAAACCAAATGCTCAACCCTATTGGTTTCACACTTCTTTCCATACAACACTAACAGTGTTAGAAGGCACAGCAAGCCACAGTTTGCTAGCCTTGAGTCTCTATAGTGGGAGAATGGTGGGATAAAATAAAATAACAACAACAACAGTCAAGATTTGTGGTTGTAGGTTCAGTTAATTATTTCTCAGCAAATGTAGTAAAGTCTGGAGGGAATACATTTGCATGTTCTGCTTCCAAAGTGTTATTTGTCTGTTTCTGTATAAGATCTCTCTTTTCCCACAAGGGACAGAATACAAATTATTGAAATTATGACCCTTACAATAACAACATTTCAATATTTTCTTTACTTAATTAAAAATGTGAAACTTGCTGTGAACCCTTCTCTAAGGAGTTTAGAACACTGCGGCTAATTTTGGCATTAAAGAGAAATTAAAATGAATTTAAAGCATCCTGCAAATGAAGCAGAAATGGCAATACTAATGATTATCACATGCAATTGTGCAAATGAAGTGATACTGGAAATGTATTATCGCTGAAATCCTGAAAGTAAAAAAGATGTGCATTAATGCTTCTTTCTGACCACTTTAATGGCAGGTTTTGTGTGACGTTGTGTGAAATTGTTTCACGTAATTACATAATAATAATAATAATAATAAATTTTTATTTATATACCGCCTTTCCAAAGATCAAGGCGGTTTTACAACATCGTTAAAAACATCCATAATACAATAAAAAAACCGACAATAAAAACAGGATGAAACAAAAATTACATATCCCCCCAAGAAATAAAAATCTCAAACTAGCTTCCAATGCTGTTGAGAGGTGAGGGGGGAGTACTTCAGGGGTCAGGGGTATACCTGCTGGAATAAATATGTCTTCAACCCCTTTTTGAATTGGTTTAGCGAGGCGGCCGAGCGGAGCTCGCCGGAAAGCGAGTTCCAGAGCTTAGGGGCCGAGATAGAAAAGGCCCTCTGGATGGTAGTAGTATATCTAGCTTCTGGAACCCTTAACAATTGCTTCCCGGCTGACCTGAGTGTACGAGGCGGATTGTATGGAGAGGCGGTCCTCCAAGTACCCTGGGCCCAATGCATTTAGGGCTTTATAGGTAATAACCAACATGATTTTTTCAGGATATTCACAGGACATACAGTGCACCTGCGCCATGTGCGGATGCATTTTATGCATGGATGCATTTTACGTGGCTTCCAGCGTACGCGGAAGCCGCTTGGGGAGGGAAACAATGCCACTTCTCTACGTGAACACACCCCATTATTTCCTCTGGGGCTCGAGCATAGGCGGATTTTTCCTTACGCGGGAGGATCTGGAACGGATCCCCTGCGTAAGGAGAGGACCCACTGTACTCCCAGTCTTCGTGCAATAAACTCCTAAGAAGTGTTGTTGCCTTACTTCCTGCATCTTCCTATTGCTAATGAAGAAAAGCAAAACAAGTAGAGCAGAACAGTCCTTGCCCTTGAGTTGCCAGATCTGAGCAGCAATGTCAATAAAATTATCTATTTGGGGTCTCTAATCCACAGAGTTACCTTAAGTCTTCACAATACACAACAAGAAGAAGATCTTTATTAAGAGGCAATGTTCTCAAGCCAACCTCAGATAATGAGAACACAAAACAAGCATTCCTCTGGACTCCCCAAAAGGAGTGGCTGGGAAATCTGGGTATTTCTTTGCAAAAGAAACAGTACTACAGCTTCATTATCGCTGGAAGTTACTTCCAAGTTCTGCTTTCTCCCCTTTTCATTGGATATTATATGTTAAAACATTCTAAACATATACATTATATGGAGTCGAAGGCTTTCATGGCCAGCATCCATAGTTTTTTTGTGGGGTCTTTCAGGCTATGTGGCCATGTTTTAGAAGAGTTTCTTCCTGATGTTTCACCAGCATCTGTGGCTGGCATCTTCAGAGAATGCTTGCCTGGAAAGGAGTTGGGTATGTATATACTGTGTGATCCTGTTATATGTTATATGTTAAAACATTTTAAATTTATATTAGAAAAATATTTAATATTTCTAGATACACATGTTCTTTTAAACTGTATTCCTGAGATGTAGAACTTAACTGACATTTAGTATTGTAGAATCCTGCGTTTGAAAAAGCCTTAAAAGCCTTATCTCATTAGAAAAGAAAGATGAAACAGAGTGGGAGAGCACAAACTTTCTCTGTGCCTCTCCGCATGACGTCATACCATTTCCATTCTACTCCTGAGGGAATACAAAAGCTTGCCCTTTGTCATACTGGAAAAATCTGTTTGACAAAAGGCACACTTTTATGACTGTCTCCCTCTGAAAGGAGAATGGAAGTGCTCCAATAGCATGTGGAGAGGCATGGAGAAAGACAGTACTCTCCCACTCTGTTTCGTCTTTCTTTTCTAATTGATAAGGCTCTTGCACTCCAGTGCTGGAAAGATAATTCACCATCCATGGTTGAATGGTGAGAAAATTTTACTTTAGCTATATAGAAACTTTTATTTTATATCAATTCCAAGAAAATGTATTCTTGGAAATATGGTCAATTATGGTATGTAACCAAGAAAGCCCCATGATAGGGCTGCCTTAGGGTCACCATAAATTGGAAATAACCTGAAGGCATGCAACAACAACAACAACAATAAATACCCCTTGTTCATCTTCTATGTATGCCCTTACTTTGTGGTTTTTTGCTTGTTTGTTTGTTTGTTTGTTTCTCATTATTTATTTATTTAGAAATTGTACTTTGAAAATCTAATTCTTTTTTTAAAAACCAAAAACTTCTAAGCATTGCTAGAAACACAGCTAGTTCCTAACCATGTATGAAGGGATTTGGTGTCAACCCATTTATTTGGCATATTAATTCCCCCTCCCACCAATAGGATTTGCTAGTTATTTCAGTTGTGCCTTGCCTAACATGATCGCCTGCTGCCCATTCCTATGTGCAGGAAATATAACACACACACACACACACACACACACACACACACAAATCTAAACCCTACCTAATCTACACAGGCTAATTAAAAACTTGATAATTGGAGTTAAATCCAGATGCAATTGTTCATCATTTGAAGTGTTAAACCTCTGGCACACCTTTGAAGCAACCATTTTAACAGCAGACCATATTGCAGCAACAATCTGAAGAAGAAAAGAGGAAGAATGAGGGTATAAAAGAGAAGGAAAGGCTAGAGCAAGTGAAGCAAAGCAGCTAGTGAGAAACAATAAAGTGGAAGGAAGATGTTTACTTCTGAGATTCCAGTTTCTGTCTTTTGGTTGTGGGCCCAGGTCTCTGCCTATTGGAACACTCTCACAACTTTATCCACTAGTCTCATACTGCTTGGCCTTGCTCTGCTGCTGGATTACTGGAAGCAAAGGAAGAGATGCAGCCGCTGCCCACCAGGACCCACCCCTCTGCCTTTCATTGGAAACTTGCTGTGGCTTGATACAAAAAATCCAGTTAAGTCTCTCATAAAGGTAAGTATTGGCTCACTTACTCCTAAGAGAAATGTGTGCTATGGAATGATAATACTAGCTACATCTTGAGAAGTGACTATTCCAGATTTAAAACATCTAACAATACATTTTCCATTGTGTGTGTGTGTGTGTGTGTGTGTATTGATCACAGAAAGAAAAACAGCCAGTAAACACAGCAAAACTTATATCAATGAAATCTGTTAAATCTCTCTCTCTTTCTTTATTAGTTTCTGAATGGAGCAGCTTTAAATACATTGCACATTATGGAAAGTGATAACCTTAGCTTGAGGCAGGCCCTGACAAGTATCTGTAACTCTGAAGTGTCACATTCAAAAGATTAGAATGGCATCTCCTGCCACAACAGCAATGTATGTCCGAAAATTATAGCAAAAATAAATGGGTAAATCCACATAGAGATATATACTTCCCTTAGTTGAAAACACTTCAGCTATTCACATTACTTCTCAGAAAGGTTCCCTTTAATGACTCTTAACCTTTCATATGCCCCTTCTGTTTGTACTTTGCTTACACATGAGCAATTCTTAGGTCTGAATATACCAGTGAATGCCATGACACATTTGTGCACTACTTTTACTGGTAGCTCATTGGCAATCCCAGGAGCTTCACCTGCCAAGCATGTCATTACTTCATCACTTTCTTACTGCTGTGTTGCCTTTGTACGGTTACTGGAATCATTTCCATCCACATTTTCCAGCCCAGTTTCTTCCAGATTATTATTATTCATACATCAGAAGAGCCTTCTAAAGCTTTTCAAAAGCTTTACAAGGATCCTTTCACTTTAAACCCATTGCCTAGTGCATTTGCTGTTCCCCTCTGAGAAACACGCCCCACACTTTGGGAGCACTTCTTGCCTGCTGCTTGAAGTGAATGATACTGTACTAGAAAAGTCAGTCACTAGAAATATACAAATCCCAAGTCATGTCAAGTTAAGGCATCATTTATTGCCAAGTTGAGTCCAAGTCAAGTGACTTGAGTCTGACTTGAGTCCAAGTCTGACTCAAGTCCATATCACTGGCCTTCTGTGCCCCATCCCAAGAAGGAATTTAATTTTCATAAGTCACATTTATGCATGTATAAACTACTAACCCAGGATGCTGGCCAAAAGGAACAAAGTAGATAAAGTAGATAAAGATGATACCCAAAAAATTAAGGAGGCAGTGGTGAAGATGATGATATGGAGTGTTGGGGTGGGTGGTGGAGAAAAGGCAGAACATTGAGAAATAACTCTACATCTAAACATATAAGTAGTGTATTATTTTGGGTAATGGTTGCCAACAAAATTTGCTGGTGGCAGGGGGAACTGGAAAGACTGCTCTGCCAACAGTAGAGAAGGCATCTGAAACACAGAGCATATTATGTTAGATTTCTGTCTAGTTCCAAACATCATTGTCATCCAGTTCTAATCCTTTTGAGCTTTTCTGATGCTTTTTTGTGCTTTTATTATAGAATATTTGTTAGTGAGAGGGAAAAGAATAGTAATTCAATTTCTTTGCAGGCATAGTTATGAAAATATGTGATTCAGACACAGTGAGGGTGAAGATTTCTAGAGTAGGGGGACAACATTTTGGATCTTTCCTTTTCCTTTTTCCTTTTTTTCTTTTAAATTAATCTTGAAAATCTAGTTTTTCAGAGGGACTTTAAGGTTGCTATATATTTGGATTTTACCATATATATTAGTCTGCACTGTGAAAGTTCTCTGTTTTAGTTGAGCTTTCCCTTTCAGGTTTTTTTTTAATATATTGTAGTTGCAAAAGAAATTTGGACCAGTCTGTTCAGTTCAGGCTGGATGGCAACGTTTTGTTATACTCAGTGGGTTCAAGACAATCAAAGAGGCACTGGGACCTAAAGCGGAGAACTTCATGGAGAGGCCACCAATCCCACTGTCGTGTATGATAGGTCGTACAAAGATGTGTGAAGGTAAGTGTTGCTCATGGAACAAACTGTATATTTTCAAACAAAATCTAGCAGGGCATTTAAAATTACTGACAATATTTGCCAATAATAAATGTATTTTGGGCAATAGGTAGATTGTGCCTGATTGGGGGCTCTTGTGATGTGTTGATTTGGATTTGGTTCTTAACCTATGTTTAAGTTTGGTAATATTTAATTATTTTTTAAACTTTGTAATCAATATTTTAGCTTTGTCTTTTTAAAACATTGCAACCCACCTTGAATCCCATTGTGGAGAAAGGTGGGGTATAAATCCTGAAAATAAAATAAAATAAAATACAGTAATGGATTATTTCTGTCTGGGCATGGCAACAGAAGTATTCTAGGTAGAAGTCTAGTTCTGTGCATTGACTCTCAGGAGAAGTCCATGTTGAGCTCTTTTTATGAATCAGAATTATTGGTGCAGTGTCTATTGTGTTGTGGAGACAGGCGTAATCCCTGTTTATTGTTGTGCTGGCTGGTGTCACTGTCCGTGAAGTATTCCTTGAAGTGGAGGCAGTGAAAGAAGGTCTCTAGATCACCACACAAATGCATTGTGTGTGTGGGTTTGGAGGGGCAGAATGATAATGGGCCACAGCCCATTAAACTTTAAAACTCTGGAGCTCAGTGGAAGAGAAGGCATGAGTGGGCTGAGGCTCAGTGGGCAGAGAAAGGAAAAGCCTCAGGTGTTGTTGTTTTTTATTTTATGCTTTTAATTTTTTTTTTAAAAAATCACATCTTATCAAATTTTCATTTTACCTAAATGAAAATATGTCAATGCAAATACATTTAGGCAGAGCATATGATGTAGCAATTTAGAAGTATAATTTTTAATTTTGTTAGTTGTTTATGTCACAACTATTGCCACTACATTCAGTGATATACGGGAATTACGATTTTTGAGTAACAGTACAAAAAAAACATTATTAAGGATTCTGTATGGTGTGGTATGAGAGTAGGTCAATGAGAGGTGATACCATGAGTTACCACACCAGGTGTCACCAACTCTAATGATGGCACCGGCTAAGATATTGTTGCTAAGATTCTTGAAGTTTATGAAAATAAGACGGGGAAATGGAGCAGGGCTCTCTGGGGTACAGTTAGTAAGAAAGGGGGTGGTTGGGAAAACAGGAAGCTCCATTTGTTATATTAAGTACAGGCCAGATTAGACTGGATACATGTCAACTTCTGCCAAATAGCATATCTACAGTTGACAGGGAAGTAGGTTTGTCAGGATGAATATGGTATAGAGCTCCTACAGCTTTAATCACTAACAGATCAGATCAGGAAGAGATATCATAAAGTTCAGTCAGATGAAATTGTGGCATGTCTCTTCCTGCACCTCCAAACCAGTAGGTGCTGCACCATCAATCCCAACACAACTATGGAGATCAGGGGTGGTGAAGAGAAACATCTGGCTCTCTTGTAGCTGGACACACAGCACTGAAGGCAACATCATTGCTGTAGATCCAACTACATGAACAGAGGAGGACATTTCTCCATGTTCTTTCAGCCCACACAAGCCTGCACATGGCCTAGTTGAGGGAGGATGCAGCAACCAAATGGTGGGGTGAGAGTGGATGATGTATTTTTTCCTGATGAAAATTTACAGTACCTCTTCCTGATCGAAAAACTGTTAACGATTAAAGCTAAAAGAATTCCATTCCATATCCACCTGAGCAACCATTTATTGCAGCCCTCATGAGCTCAAAGATTTGGTACAATCAGTTGGGATTTCTTTGTAGCATATCAAAAGGAAAAACAAAATTAGTAATTTGGGGTGACTAAAAGTTTGATGAAGAGGCAAACAGTGAATTGTCAATTTTTAATTTTTTTGGTATATTTTCAGGAATCATCATGGCAACATTAAACAATGGCTGGAGGGAACAAAGGAGATTTTGTGTCTCCACCCTTAAAAACTTTGGTGTGGGGAAGAAAACACTTGAAAAGCGAGTATGTGAGGAAGCTTGGTATTTGTGCTCTGAGTTTAAATCTAAAGAAGGTATGTCTCATTCTTGAGGATACGGGGAATGTTGGAGGATAATATAAGAAAGAAGTATGGCTCTTATGGGTATGCTGATAATAGGGGTAGATAATTCTAATTTTGATCTTGAGTCCATATGAAGAACAAAATTATATATGTGAAATAATTTTTAATAACAGGAAACTGAAGAAACAAGCATTGAAATGAAGATAGAGACAGAAAATCCAATAACATATTGGGACTACTCCATTTTGACATATGTTCTAGGCATGAAAAGGACAAGCATCCAATCAAAAAGTATTCATAGATGTGCACCAAATATAGTAGGCTGAGTATCTGAAGGATATTAATCTGTTGCCCCTTGCCATTTTAAATATTATTTCCAGAATTGGTGCATGTTGTTGGGTTTCATAGTTCTGTTTCAAATTGCCTCCATCTTTCGTTGAGTGATACAGTGATTCACAGTCAAGTCAAGTCAAATAATATACAAATGATTCATAGGAATTAAGGAAGGAGAAATGTGAATTGGGTCCCATCTTGGTCTTTTGACAGAATGGAAATACATTACCCTAGGTCCTAACCATGATAGTCTGATTCAGTAAGAAAAGAGGTCTTAGTTTCAAAGGTGCTACAAGATCCCTTTACCTAGGTCCAATGATTTGTCCCAACTGGTGTAGTCCAATGAAATCAATGGGAAACAAATTCATCACCATTATTTCATTTCTATTGATTAATGGATCTGTTCTATAAGGAGATTGAAAAAAGCACCTTACCACTGCCAAATTCAAGCTTCATTTAGACTGTACCCTGGTGTTATAGCATGGCTTTTGTCCTCAAAACCATCATCCAGGTACAGCCCGGCTCCAATGCCGGTCCCTGAACTCACTTCAGCGGCTATTTTTCAAAGTTGGGGCTTCCCAACTTTGAAAAATGGCCACCAAAGCAAGTTTAGGGACCAGCATTGGACCCAGGTTGTACCCAGATGGTGGTTTTGAGGACAAAAGCCATGTGATAACATCAGGGTACAGCCCAAATGTAGCTTGAATTCAGCAGCGGTAAGACACTTTTTTCAGTGGTGCGATAATCTCCTAACACCTTTCTCCCAATATGTGTTTTGGAGCTGAGAGGCTCAGGATGAGTCTCACTCCTTTCTCTACATGAAGGAAAGAATAAGACCTGGACACCTCATATGTCAAATACCTGTTCTTTCTTTCTTCCCATTACATGTGTCACTAATTTCCCATGTGCAAACTATTTGTAGCCTAACAAATTATTCCAGTTTTATTTTTACCCATAGTCCTTCCTGTTGTGTTCTGAGCACAACACCTGAATATTCACTTGCTGATATGAGTTTTTAGCCAAAGCTCTTCAGGTTTTATTATTATTATTTATTTAACTATCTGGATGGGCAAAGGGACTCTTGACAGAACATAAAAGTCACTCACATCTGAATTCCTTATGTGAAGAAATGAGCCACTCAAATTCCACAACTGGAATAGGCTCTATAAGTTTCTTTTTGGTCCTTAAAAATTGGTTTCTAGATGTTACTAACTCAAAATCTATGCTAGGTGAATAGCAGTACATTATGAAAGATTTCAGTCACTCAGGAAAGACCCACATGATTTTTTTCTGCCATAACTTAGTTGCATTTGGCTTGTAGTTGTGTATGAATCCCTGCTCAACCATGGAAACTGACTGGGTGACCTTGGCTAAGCCACTTTCTCTCAGCCTCAGAGCAATGGCAAACCCCCTCTGAAAAAATCCTGCCAGAAACACCCCATGATTAGTTTCAACTTCAGTTGGAAAAACTTGAAGGCACACAACAATGAATGGTATACTCTACAAACAGAAAAAAGTGACAGTGTTTAAGGGCATCCATGACAGAATGTTTTTCTCTCTCTGCATCCAATGATGGTGATGGTGGTGGTGATACAACTCTAATACAGTTTTACCCCAGTTAACATAATCTCTGATAAAGACATTCTTTTTTAGAAAGAGTGGCCTGCAATCTGGTCATCTCCCCTGCTGAAAACAAGATCAGCCTTGACCAGAGATAATTTTTTAAAGGTGGTTCACAAATAGTATATGACCTATATTAGATTATCATGAGTGATAAAATCCATGTCACCCTTATACTGGCGGCATGCTCAGCCCCAGGGACATATAGCCATATGTGGATCGACTGCCCCCAAATTAATTTCTTTTGGCATGAAGTGCTCGATCAGATTGCTTTCATGACTAAAGAAAAAAAATCAACTTCTGCCTAGCCCTCTTGTTACTTTCAGTCTATACTATGGGTAATAAACATTTAAGACACAGACTGCTGATTATTTTTCTCTTGCTGGCAGCTCAACTTGAAGTGGCTAAAGCTTGGAAGACAGGACTTGTGTCCCTAGATAATTGGTGGAAAAGAGTTTGTCACCAATGGCTAATGGAGAAGCTATCAGATAAAATGAAATATAACTTCTTAAATCAAAACCAAGAATCTTTTTGTGAAAAATTGCTTCCTTTTATTGATCTTGTTAACACACATAATATAACTGTCCACCCACTATCCTACCATTTGTTATTATGGTCTGATATTTTTCAAACAATTGTGTATAGGATTATATATGTGTGGTGCTATTGAATGTCCATTTTTATAATTTAATATTTTGTGGGTTTTGCCATCTTTTATTATTTTATTTATTGTATATTTTTAATAAATTTAATATTTAAAAAAAGGAAAGTATTTTCATGCTTACCCAACTCATCTTTTCTTCCTTGCCCTTTGACTGTCGGGAATTTTTTTAAGGAGGTTAATTGGAAGGATGGTGAAGAAGGGTTGGAGAAACAGATTTTTGATGTGGAATACAATAAAGCTTTTGCTGGGGGGGGGGTGGATTTTGCTCCAGCCAATCCTACACTAACCATATGTACCTGCCTACAACTGGCAAGGAGAAAAGTAGCTGCCCCCAGAATACCTTACTGAGCAGTCATGAACACCAAAACACAGGGAACGGGGAAAAGCAGATTAGCCTACCTCACTAACTACACCCAGCAGCAGCACCAGTCCACCAAAATGCAAACTGAAAGAAAAGTGGAAGCTAGATAAGGGGAGGAATCCCATATTGCCCTTTAGAAGAACCTTTTGGCTGATCTCTAGAAGGTTAAAAATGTTTTTGTTTATTTATATAAGTCTTATCTAACTTGGTTTCACTTCATGTATATATCGAACAATCTTTTGCAGACCAAGGCGGATGGCCTTTACTCTGTTCTCATTCTTCTTGATTTGTCTGCGGTCTTTGACACTGTGGATCAATGTCTCCTAGTTGATATACTTTCTGACCTCAGGTTCTCAGACTCTGTTCTTGATTGGTTTAAATCTTATTTGTCAGATAGATCTTTTGCTGTGGTCACAGGTGGTCAGACCTCGTCCTCTGTTCCCTTATCTGTTGGAGTTCCCCAGGGCCCTGTTTTGGGTCCCCTGCTGTTCTCTCTTTAGACATTGTCCCTAGGAAAACTTATCAATTCTTTTGGTTTTTCCTATCATCTGTACGCCAGTGACACTCAGTTGTATCTTTCCACCCCTGACCCTTCTCCAAGTCTTGAACTGCAAGTTTCATCTTGTCTCACAGCTGTCTCGCAGTGGGTTTGAAGCTCAATATGTCCAAGACGGAGCTTCTTATCTTTCCACTAAGTCCACACTTCAATAATCCTTTTCTGTTTCTGTTGACAACATCTCTATTTGTCCGGTCCAGGAAGCCCACATTCTTGGTTTCATTTTTTATTCTTCTCTATCATGTATCCCCCAGATCGTAGATTCTTTCTCTACAATATTGCTAAAATCCATCAATTTATCTCGGCCTCTACTGCCAAGACTCTGGTCCACCCTCTGGTCATCTCGCAACTAGATTACTGTAACCTCCTTGTGGCAGGGCTTCCTCTCTCTCACCTCCGTCCATTGATTTCTGTCCAGCATTCAGCTGCATGCATTATTACATTCGCCCACCACTCCAACCATATATCTCTTTTATTGTCATCCCTTCACTGGCTCCCCTTCCTCTTCCATATTCAGTATAAGCTTCTGTTGTTGACTTTTAAAGCCCTGCATGGGCTGGCCCCTCCTTATATATCTGAACTTCTTTCTCCTCACATTCTCGCTTGGGCCCTCCATTCTGGTAGTCAAGGTCAGCTGTCTCAGCCCAGGGTTTTCTCTGCCCCGTCCCGGAGTTGTCCCTTCTCACTTGCTGCCCCTCACTCCTGGAACCTCCTTCCCCACAAGTCTCAGGGGTCAATCACTTCTTTAACCAGTTTCAAAACTGAGTTGAAGACTATATTGTTCAGGGAAGCATTCCCAGGCATTGTGTGACTGTTTATCCAATTGTTATCTGATATTTTATTTTATTTGATCTCTGATGTTCTCAGTCTGTTGCCTCCTTATTTTATCTAATTCTATCTTGTATTACTATCTATTGTTTTATATGTATTTTGTAGAATGTACACCATTGGCAGGTTTCATTTTCTTTGATTTTATTGTCTGTATGTACAGTGCTGTGTAAATCTAATAATAATAATAATAATAATAATAATAATAATAATAATAATATATCAGTTTTTTAATTTAAAGCTTGTGTGGAAATATATTGAACTGCTGTTCTTTCTTGTAGATTAGGAACCTCTACTTCTTCTTTCCATGTTATTCCTGCCACTGATGCCAAATTTCTGGAACACATTACTTCATTAACTGAGGTATACTGTACCTGTATCTTTGTTGTTCTTATATCTCATACAGGCTCTCCTTTTGACCCCCGAATCCTAATCAACAGGGCAGTTGGTAATATTATAATGTCACTAATAGTTGGTGATCGCTATGACTACCAAGATAAAACCTTCCTGAAATTTATCCATTTGATTGAAGAGATCTTGAAGGGACTAACCAGAATCTTGCCCCAGGTACCTGGATGAGTTTATCAGCCATTTGAGATTTGGGGAGAAAACAACAAAGACAGGGATTTGGGTGACAATATTCCACTTACAGAACATCCTCTCCAAAAAGGCCCGTCCGATTCAGTTTTTGTCATCTTTTGGAACTAGCAAATAATTTAGCTTTTTTGAGCCTCAGCACTGATGCTCAAGCTTTCAGCTGCTGTATTATTACAGCACAAAGATGTGTGGTTCTCTTAAAATGTCTCTTTCCCTCCCTCCCCTATTTTGAATGGATTGTTTTACTATTTACATTGTGCCTTGCCTTGAAAATTAGAATGAAATAGAAAGTCAGGTCATAATTTATTTCATAAATAAAATACAACATTCATTTGAAGAACAGATCTGACATTCATTCCAAAACAAGTTCCATTTTGGGTGAGTGATCAGAAAACAATCAGGAATTAACATTTTAAGAAGTAGGACCTTTTACCTGATTCAGTATTTTGCTCCAGATTACATTTTTGTTTGTTTATATGTTTGTTATCATTGTCATTAATAAAGCTACAATGACATGATGATGATGGTGATTGTTATCATCATGAAAAACAGGATGACAAATGGTGATAAAATTGAGAAAGAGAGGCAAGTAATTAGGAACTTTATTGCAATGCAACTTAATTTCAAAAGAAATTGATAAGTACTATCCTTCTATTTCAAAAGATATTAATTTATTTTATTTCATCTCTGTTATACCAGCTTGCGGTTGCAGGATCCTGGTTTTCCTACATTCCTGGACCTCATCAGAAAGTTAAGAAACACTTTCACGATTTCAATGTTATCCTAAAGGAAATTGTAAAGGAACACAAACAAACCAGAGATCCCACCTTTTCCAGAGATATCATTGATGCATTCTTGGAGGAGATAGAAAAGGTAGGAAGATGTTTATGGAAACAATTCCCTTGCATTTCTTTTTTTATTCCTTTAAAATCCAACTGATTACTGATAAAAGAACTTTGACTGTTCAGTGTAAAGGTTCTAAAACAACAGCTAAGTCATATTGGCAGGTCATAATCATTGTAGTGGTGGTTCTTTGGGGTTTTCTCAGCAAAATTTGTTCAGAGAGAGTCTGGCACTGTCTTCCTCTGAAGCTAAGAGAATAGGACTTGCCTAAAGTCACCTAAAGGTATGAAAGCGGGAATTTGAACACTGATCTCCAGAGTCATAGTCCAAAGCTCAAACCACTAGACCATGCCGGCTCTCATAATCATGGTATCCTTTCATTAAAGATGGACTTGATCAATTCTATTTAATTATCATAAGCAGAAGTGAGGGAAGAGAATCAGTTGTGCATACTAATAAGATGGCTGAGTAGTCAGATCTGAAAGCACAGATTGCTTATCTGTAACTGTGATTTGTTCAAGTGGTCATCTCTGAACTCATACACATGGGTCACTCTATACCTGTTCAGCACATCTTTGGAAACTTCTACAGTCGAGTGATATCCATTTAATTTCTTCAATTCCAGTTGTGACAGATTCCGCCTCAATATAGCATCCTCTGGAAGCTTGCTGTCAAGCATGTTGTTAATTTATTAATTCAGACTTTCTGAGGCAAATTGGGTCTCCCCTTCTCACCAAGAATCACTCTTGGACAATGCTGGGATTGACTAGAGCATAGATATACAATTGTAAAGTAGCAGAGACACTTCTCAACCAATGTATATACGTAGTACCTTTACTTACAAAAGCTTTGGTATATAAAATCAATTGGAAAAAAGAGAGATGCAAAGTTATAAGGAGCACCGTTAAGCATAGCCGTTTATACTGTACATAGTTGTTATGCAAGTAAATATTTTATGTCCTTATAACAGAAAAATGTACAGCAAAGTTATATGTCTTATGCAAGCTATAGCAAATATTATTGACGCAAAGATATATTTCTCAGTAGACCAACCTGATCTGTACCTCAGGCTAGTGACAAATTTTCTGGCAAGGAAAAATTGTCCTTTTATATTCTGGTTGGACTTTAAATACGGTCACTACCAGACATGTGCATGACTTGACAGACTTCAAAGCCACAGGTCCATAGCTTTGATAGTTTCCAAAGCCTTCTTTTCATACCTAATAATAATAAACATGTAATATATGTTCCTTATCCTTATAAGGCAAGATACAAATGTGTTGGCATGATTAATACATGCATGCAGCTGCTATATTGTCCCCTGCGTGCACTTACACAGATGAATTTGCTTACTCAGGATTTACAGTATCAGCTGTGAAATATTGCCCAGTACCACTTCCTCATTATTTTTTAATGAGGATCATATATCTTATCTGTTATTCACCTGGCAACAAATTCAAGTTCAAGTTCATCTTTATTACTGTCATAGTAAGTAAGCAAATTCATCTGTGTAAGTGCATGCAGGGGACAATATAGGTCATACAAAGTACACTGGGTCAATTAGTTTAGCCAGCTGCATGCATGCATTAATCATGCCAACACATTTGTATCCTGTCGTATAAGGAGCAGGAACATATATTACATGCTTCTTATTATTAGGTATGAAAAGTCTTACCAAACTTTTTTATGTGTAATGTTTACATATGTGTTGCGTTAAATAAAACTGTTCTAATTTGACCTATGTTATTTCCTTATTAAAATTCCTTATACAATTTCCTTATGTTAATATGTGAATGTATGAATGAAAATATGCACACTGAATAAACAAAATGTTTTTATTTATATACTGTGTCAAGTGTGGGGAGTGGGTGAAACCTCTGCATGTAGATGTAAAGGGTGGTCTCAAGGGTAAAAAGTCTGAGTGCCATTGAAGTAAAGAACCTCTTCTACTTCATGATGTAATTTGGGGGTCATTCAGACTATCTTTTGCACCAAATTGTAACCCGGATTAAAAGTGGGAAGTTCCCACGGGCATCGATTTTAACACACCCAGTTCAAGGGTTTGCACACCAGATCAAGGGCAAATCGCCCTTAGAGCGGATTTTCAGAAAGTGGATTTCCCCCCATTTTTTTGGAAACCCCGTTTCTTCCCTGCTGCCGGCAAATGTGAACTTGGCCCCAGTCATGATCTGGTCAAGTTCAGGGGAGGAATGCCTCCCCTCTCGCACCGGCTTTTTGCAAGCAGATTTTTCTCTCTTTTTTTTTCCTGTAATTTTTATTTTTGACAGATTATGCAAATTCTTGTGCTACAGACTGATACATATTGATAGAATGTGTATGCTTGTGCTACATTTCCCTTTTGTTTGCTTGCTGCTGGGTTGACACGGCAGCCAAAATAAAAGCAAAGAAGCAAAGGCTTCTTTGGGGGCAGATCAGGGGAGAAACCCCATGGAAAGGAAACTTGATTAAATTTGACAGAATATGCTAATCTTGCCGTTAGGTTTTTTAAGGGGGGGGGGAGCACTCAAGCCATTGACGAATGGCTTCATGACAGAGAAAGGAAGGCTTCTTTTGAGTCAGATCAGGGGGTGGGAAAAACCACATGGAAAGGAAGGCTTCTTTTGGGCAGATCAGGGGAGAAACCCCAGAGCAAGGATGCTTGTGGTTTGGAGCAGATCGGGGGAGAAACACCATGGGAAGGAAGGTTTCTTTGGGGGCAGATGGGGGAGAAACACCAGGGAAAGGGGCTTGTGGTTTCAGGCAGATCAGATGACAAACCCCAGGGCAAGGAAGCTTGTGATTTGGGGAATTCCCATGGAAAGGAAGCTTGATTAAACACAATTGACAATTTGACAGAATATGCAAACCTTGCCGCTAGTTATTTTTAAAAAGAGGGGGGAGCACTCATGCCATTGACGAATGGTTGCATGACACATCACCATTGACATCATTTGATTGACAAGAAGGAGGCTTCATCTTAAAACACAATTTCGGTGAGTGTGAACATCTGCAAAGTAATTTACACCGATCAGGGTAAAGGTAGTGGGAACTTCTTACTGGGGAGATTCGGTATTGGGGGGGGGGGTACCAGATCTGCCCAGGTTTACCTGGGGCAAATGCCCCAGTGGGAATGGGGCCATTGTTTCAGTTACACATGCATTTATACTTGTTTAATTTCCTTCAGTCTAAAGGGAATCTAGAGACCAGTTTCAATGAAGAAAACCTTATTCATGTTTTTTTTGACCTGCTTGGGGCAGGCACTGAAACCACATCTTCCACCCTACTCTGGGGGCTTCTAAAGATAGTCCTCCATCCTGAGGTTCAACGTAAGTAATCATCATTGATAAATATGGAGGCTGTGATGGAACACCAGTGCTATTCCACCTATGTTTCCTTTTTATAACTTTGAAGTTTGAGTAGAGATGTGAGGGCCCAGAGGAGAAAGAGTGGGGGGAAAGTAGGGGGAAAGGTGTTTAATTTTTGTTTTGCTTTTTTCTGAAGCCTTTTTTAAAAAATGAAAATGGGATTAATGGCATACTTTCTTTTAGAATTATGAATAAAATATAATTTAATATAAAATATAAATATAATATATAATATAATAGCAGGCAGACTTTTTAAAAATACGATTGCCTTTTCTCACTCCTTTTGATGGGAATGAGTGCTTTCCACTCTATCAGTCTTTCACGCCACTCCATCCCAATCAAACTCTTCTAAACTCCCATCCTCCCAAAAGAGCCAGACAGAGCTTAAACTAATTACCAGCCCATTGATCCCCTTCTAATCCACTTCCTCTCAATCTCCTCGGCTTCCAAAAGAGACAGCCAGGTTTTAAACCCCTTTCCAGCCCATCGATCTCCTGGCTGGCTCTTTTAGGAGAACAGGAGATCCAGAGGAAGTGGACTGGGACAAACAGGAGTGGTGTGATAGACTGCTAGGATGAAAAGCAGTTTGAAACCTGGTTGGCTCTTTTGGAAGGGTGGGAGATTGAAAGGAGATAAATTGGGAAGCATTGGGATTAGCAGATCAAGGGGCTGGAAAGGGGTTTAAAACCTGGCTGGCTCTTTTAGAAACTCAGAAGTTTGAAAGGAGATGGATTGGATGAACAGGAGTGGTGCAAGGAGATTGATAGGCTGGAAAGTGGTTTAAACGCTGGTTGAGGCTCTTTTGGAAGGATAAGAAATTGAGAAGAGGAGGAGGGAGCAGTCTAACTACCGGTAGTTAAGCAGCATCTACAAACCTGCAAATAGTCAAAACCATGGGTGTCAAGCCCCTCCCTAAACTACAAATCCCAGGATTCCACAGGGGACAGCTATCACAGTTAAACTGCAGTAATCGTGCTATAACAGTGTAGTGTGATATTGGCCTCAGGAGACATTTTGCTTCAAGCGTAAAAACTCCAAGCTCAGCTGCTTGAAGAAAGTATGTAATATATTGACGGTGGAGTCCTACATGTTTCTACTGAGAAATAAATCCTATTGGGTTCTATAAAATATGCTTCCATGTCAAGGAGAATAAAGTCATAGCCTAATAATACCAAATTAATTAACATTTCCAGAAAAAGTCCATGAAGAAATTGATACAGTAATTGGCAGAGTAAAATCACCCACAATGGAGGATCAGTCAAAACTACCTTATACATCTGCCGTGATCCATGAAATTCAGCGTTGGGCTGACATAGCACCGCTTACACCTCCTTATATAACACGCAGAGACACTGAAGTGGGCAAGTTCATCATTCCTAAGGTACAGTCCCTGTAATATATCTTTTTTTATATAATAAAATCATAGTTTCTAAATCTTAGTTTGGTTGATAGTGTAAAATGGCTTGATTTTTGTAGTGGGGTAAAATATCATCATCATCATCATCATCATCATCATCATCATCATCATCATCATCATCA
>NC_056526.1:39333980-39344911 GCF_019175285.1 Sceloporus undulatus
ATCTCCTAACAACTTTTCAGAAACCATAGACTCAGACATGGGGCAGGGTGTTATCAATATGCTGATGACACCCAAATATATTTCTCTATGTCTCAGTCAACAGCTTTGACGACAGATGGTATTTCTCCTCTCAGTCAGTGTCTTGAAGTTGTAATAGACCAGATGAGGAAAAACAAGCTCAAATTGAATCCAGACAAAACGGAGGTACTTACAGTAGGGGCCCCCAAACCAGACATCAAGTTGCAACCTCCAGTTCTAGATGGGGTCACGCTCCCCTCAAAGGACTGTGTTCACAGTCTGGGTTTTGCTTCTTGATTCATTGCTCCAGATGACAAATCAGGTAAATGCTTCGGATGACACACCAGCTGCGCCCTTTCCTGGAAGTAAAGAATCTAGAAACTGAGACTACCCTTGTGCCTAGTCCAGAAGCTCCAATTACAGTGCACCCACATAATCGGTGACTTTGAACATATGTTTAAAGCGGCACATCTCATTCGCATGAATGGGGAGTGCACCCATGGCACGCGCTTGTCACCGCGCCGCCGCACCACAGCATGCACGAGCCCCATTCATGTAAATGGGGCTTGAGCATGTGCAGAATTCAGCTTACTGGGGGGGGGGGCTCCGGAACGGATCCCCCGCATAAGCCAAGGGCACGTTGTAGTACAAAATATGGCAGCCAGGTTGGTCACCGGAAAATCCAGGAGTGACTGAATAACACCTATCTTAAAGTCATTTCACTGGCTGCCTATTAGTTTCTGGGCACAATACAAGGTGTTGGTTATTACCTTTAAAACCCTGCATGTCCTGGGTCCTACCTATCTAAGGGATCGCCTACTTCCGTATAATTCACCCCGCACCCTCAGGTCCTCTGGATGGAATTTATTGCAACCTATAAAGACCAGACTAACTGCAACCTCCCAGAGGACATTCTCTGCTGCCGCTCCCAGATTCTGGAATGCCTTGCCAGAGGAGATCTGTCAAATTTTCAGTCTAGACAGCTTTTAAAAAGCTGTTAAGACAGATCTCTTCCGGCAGGCCTTCCCCGAATAGAACAATCAGTTAATGATTTCTCCCCACCTTAGGTATCATTCTACTATTTCCCAGTAGACTGTTGTTATTATCAGTATTTTAACAATTGACTTTAAATTGTAATGTGTTTAATCCTTTGGGGGGGGGGGGTTAAATAAAGTATTGTACAGACTGTATGTACTGTATATTGACTGTTTTTTAATCATGTAAGCCCCTTTAATTGCTCCTGTAGCAGAAAAGCGGGGTATAAATAAGTCTTATTTATTTATTTATTTATTTAACGTTGTTTTGTTTCTCTCCCACATTAGGACACTATAATCCTGAATAATTTGTCTTCTGTACTGAAGGATGAAACTGTGTGGGAGAAACCCTATGAATTTTACCCAGAGCACTTCCTGGATGCAAATGGACAGTTTATTAAACGAGAAGCCTTCCTGCCCTTCTCTGCAGGTAAATCCAAGAAGAGGATTGTTGGGGTATTTGAAGAAAGCTTAAAAGCAGTTGTTGGTTTTCAAAAAAGTAGATTTTCAAAAAGGTGAGAAGTTGGAGGTGGCCTTTTTTAATTGCTTTGAAAAGAGAGGGAGAAAGAGAAAAAGCATGCTATAGACTCAGGATTTTATCACTTGAGCCTCAGTCTCACCTCAGTCTTGTTGCAATTGCATTATTTAAAAAGAACAGAAACATGCCAGTTTTGAAGCTTTTATTATCACACCTGTCTTCAATAGCATGGTGGGGATGTTTGGTGCCATTGACACTCTCCTCTGCATTTTTCCTTAGCCTCACCTTCGTGACCCTATGCCCTACACAGCATGCCTTTCTGTTTCTAAAAAAAAATTGTAACACAACTCCAGAGTTATGTGAACATGCTTTAGTGGGGAAAAAAGTAAAGAACAAGGAAAAAATTGGAGGGGAAAAAGAAAACAGGATGCTTGGGGAGAGTGGAAAAGGAAGAGACTGACACAACTTGACTGCTCAATACCGGGACTGCCACAGACTACCACTTATTACGCCAATGGCATAATGGGATGGCAGATCAATTGCCCACTTATTGATGGGTTTTCCCATTAAATAAAAGATGCCCTGTAATGATGCTTCAGAGGCAAGGCAGTAACAGGTCAGGCACAACATCGTGTGATAGGTTCCGCCAAATTGCTACAATTGCAGTTTAAAGCCCACATGTGATGAAGTCCTCAGACATGTTGTTATATTAAAACCACATCAAAACATAATTGATCTGATTACTTAGGTGTTTACAAGCAACTTCTCAATTTCTTGGTTACCTGACAAACATTGCACATTGCATTAGCTACAAACAGACTGATTACAAAACTACAAATCCCAGGATTCCATAGGATGTTCCCATGGCAGTTAAAGTGGAATCATAGTGCTATAAGTGTATAATCTGAAAGGGCGTAAGGTTATGTAGCTGCTGAACTAAAGGAGAAACAAGCTTATTGCACAGCGTTCTGGCAACGTTCTGGGGTACTAAATGAGAACAGAATGAAATGTACTTTATCGCACAGCTGGGTTCCCTTCAGTGCTCATTGTGTCTCTCGCCTGTCCCAGCAAGAACACTTCTAGATCGGTCCAGGTGACGCCAGTGCAATAAGCCAACCCATTCTCAACCCATCCTTGTGTTCTAATTGGCTAGGACAATTTCCTCCCCTCCCATCCTAGAAAGTCTACAATATCTACTGTTCTTCTGAGTATGACACAAGGAGGGTGCCACAAGTAGTATTAAAATTTAATTATATTTTTATTCATGTAATACTTTTTTTTCCAAGAAAAAGAATTATCACAATGTAAACATCTCCATAGAATGTTTTTAGATGGAGAATTTCTTCCCCCTTGTATACTGCACACCTAATAGACAAGAGAGAAGCCAGGGAAAGGTAGCAGCCCTCAGGGCAAGCAGATGTGTGTGTGTGTGTGTGTGTGCGTGCGCGCGCGCGTGTGTAGCAGGCAGGAATGCCTCTGCCTGTGTGCATTTCCCTGCAGCCTCCCGTTTTCCAAACTTTCCAAGTCACAGCCCTTCTCTCCCTCCAACCTCAGCGCCTTGGACCAGTCCCCTCCAAAAATGGGGAGTGCAAGGTTCCCCCAAAAAAACAGAGGTGTCTCCTAGCTGGCTCTCCTCCTCCTCCTCCACCGCCACGACTCCTTCCCTTTGGCTCCATCTTGCCTTCCTCTCCCTACCTATTTCTCTTTATGGGCGGCTCCAGTGAGCCAGACAGGGTGTCTGACCCATGAAGTGATAAGATCATAGAGTGATGTCACTTACTTCCACAGTACTAAAATCCTCGCTACAACAATTCGCATGCGCAAACTAAGGACTGCTTGGGAACAATCTCAGCTATAGTACCAATAAAACAGTATATGCAGTGCGATAAAATGTGTTCTCATACTGCTACCATCATTATAAATTATCGAGTGCAGTAACACCCATTCCCATATTGTTTCTCCAAAGAACGTTTCCAGGACTCTATGGGAACGTTACAGGTACTGGTGCGATAAACTTTAAAAATTGATCAATGTATTCCTTGCTGTTGTTGCTTTTGTTGTGAACACAGTATTTAACTTCCTTTTCCTGTAGGTCGTCGTGCCTGCCCTGGGGATCAGTTAGCTAAAATGGATCTCTTCATCTTCTTCACCAGCCTTCTGCAACATTTCACCTTTTGTATTCCTGAAAACTCTCCCAGACCCACAGAGGAAAGAGTATATTCAATGACAGTGACTCCAGCCCCATTCCAGATCTGTGCCATTCCTAGATAATGTCCTGAGCCCTATTGCTCATAGAATCATAGAGTTGGATATATGTCCCAACTAAAGCAGATATCACCTGGATTACTGCAACTCACTTCTAGTGGGACTTCCTAATTCCCCCCTTACCCCTCTAATTTCTGTGCAACGCTTCGTGGCCAGGATCATCTTCGTTGTCCGTCATTTTCACCATGTCACCCCCTTGTTGTTATCCCCCCATTGGCTCCCTATTCCATTCAGAATCCAATACAAAATCCTTCTCCTGACCTTTAAAGCCCTTCATGGCTTAGCTCCCTCTTGTTTGGATCTGAGTATGGGCATGGATGTGGTCAATATGCTAATTTAGATTGCCAGTGTCTTTTCCTCCATTACTGTAGGTTAGAGCAATCCTGGAGCAGATAAAACCAGCTAAAATTAGTATGAACCAGTGAGACTGCAGTTTCAAGTAAACTTTTTTGGCCTATTGACATCACAAAGGTGAAAACCTTACCTCTAAATATGTTAAAGAAGCTTGGCACAGGGTGCTGCATGCGTAGTGGTAGATAGATATAGTTGCACTTGGTTCAGAGGAACTTGGGAGGAGACGAGGTGGAGCTTGAAGATTAGTAGCTAACTAGTAGAATGTTTTGCAAATGCTTACTTGATTGTAACCAAATTGTATAAAAGGATTTGAATGCCTGTTAATACAGCTCAATCAGCTTTGTGAAACTATTCACCCAACTAGCCTCATTTGCACAGATGAATTAAAGCTTTGTTTTACTCGATTCCTGATTCGTCTTTCTTTTTGGCTTAATTAAAATGGAGAGGGTTCTCCCGACAACAATTTGATAGTTTTTTTGTTGTCTAGCAAATGGGGATGCCACTTGCTCCCTAGCAGTTGAAGCAAAATATTAGGGGATTCGTGACAGAAGCAAAGGCAGCTGAAGTGTTGCTTCTGTGCTGAAAGTTGAGAAGAAAGGGGAGCAGTAAGTGTCATGGACCTTTATGGGCATACCTAATCTAAGGAACAAGTATATGCTTCAACTGAACATGTGTTGATATGTGAACAGCCCTCTAAAAACTCCCCTGTGAACAAATGTACACCCCGACACAACAACAACAACAACAACAACAAAATGTTTAAAGCTCACTTCTGTTTTATATTATTGTAAGCCCATCTTGGGCCCCACAGCAAGACATAAGTAGGGTATAAATTGAATGAATGAATGAATGAATGAATGAATGAATGATCAAAGCAGAAATATAAGGAGCACACCTTCTTCCTCACATGTTGATTTTGAATGTCTTAATATAATTATATTCATCCAGGTTGTATGAGCGGAGTGCCCTCTAAATCTTGCTGAGAGTTGTAGTGTATCAGTCCAAAAATGCTTACAGCTTCCACAAAGCTTCAGATCAAATTACTTCATGAAGCTATCAAAATTGTAAAGCAGCTTCCCAGTTGTCGCCTGTGAACAACATTACCTTCAAGTAGATGCTATAGGTAATAACGCCACCTTTAACATTATTGGTATCCAGGTGTAGCTGTGACTAATAAACTACACATAAGGATGAGGTTTAGTAAAGGATCACATTCAGTGATTTGATACTCTGATTTATTACTTCAGGAAACATAAAGTCTAATGGTAATTTGCACTTGGCTTGCACAGTGACAGTTATAAGCATAACTATGCAGACATTTCCATTTATCTTGAAACAACCTGGAGTTTATAGGGATGTGGGACAAGTGTAAAAGAAAAACATCCATCTTCTCTTGGCCTGTGCTGGTTCTCTGAAATCCAAAAGGTGAAATGCTGAAGGAGGCTTGTGAAGAAGAGGAAAAGCTCCATCCTGGCTAGTTGTTCTGCTGCACAAACACGGGGACCTGGATGAAGAGAAAGATAAGGACACCTAGCCAAATTGTCAATCCAATCCCAATCCATTACAAGGGGGGGGGGATCCGGCCTTCTCCCTCCACTTGTCCCTTAGTCTGAGAGTTCTTAACTTAAGCTGGCACAGTTTACATAATAGCCTTCACCGCTACAAACTTCCACATGAATTATTTGGCACTGTCTATCAAGTACTGCCGCTTTGCCCAGTTTGCACACAAATACATAGATTCGCCCTCCACCGCCCCACCACCCAAATATAAATACAATGGACCCTTGCCTTACACGGGGGATCTGTTCCAGACCCACGCACCCCTCGTGTAAGGCTAATTCCACACATGCTTGAGCCCCATTCATTTAAATGGGGCTCATGCGCACAGCGACGCGGTGGCATGGGAGCATGTGGGACACCACGAGAGCACGCCCCATTCATTTGAATGGGATGTGCTGCCCCTTGCGCCCCACATGCTTCCCGCAGCTTGAGCACATATACCACGGGCGCACTGTATTTGGCTTTTCCTTACAGTGTGTGTGTGCTGAGATACCATGGACAGCCAAAAAGATAAAAAATGGGTCCTTGAACAGATCGAGCCTGAAATCTCCCTGGAAGCTAAGATGATCAAACTGAGGCTGCCATACTTTGGCCACATCATGAGAAGGCATGACTCATTAGAAAAGACAAGAATGCTAGGAAAGGTAGAAAGTCATAGAAAGAGAGGAAGATCACACAAGAGATGGATAGACTCAATCAATGGGGTCATAGGCCTGAATTTACAGAATCTAAGTAGAATAGTGGCGGACAAAGGGGTCTCAGTGGTGTCTCATCCACAGGGTTGCCATGAGTCAGGTCAACTTGAGGGCAGTTAACAACAAACAACAAGTATTTTTGTGTAAGAGAGTGACAGATAAATGAGGGCACCATAGCATTATATGGTCCCATGACAGAACAGGCATGGAAAAGGAGATGGGGGACAGTAAAATTTCAGCTTCTAACAAGCCCCAGGAGGAGGAGAGGAGTCATTTAAGAAAGAACAAAGTTTAAAAGTAAATAGTGAACCCCCTCTTTTCCTTCTTCTCCTCCTTGCCAACTTGACTACATTCTGATGTTGCTTGACTGCACATGTCCTGATTTTCATCTGAGATATTGGAGGGTATGGAATTGGAAAAGAAGGCAGTTGAACTTTTCATTGCAGTCCTCCCATGGCAGGGTTGAAGGACAGAGCTTCCACTGGCAGACCAAATCTAAAATCCTGCCCCTTCTCTTTCTCCCCTGATAATTGCAGGTGGACTGGCATTTCCTCACCCACATTATGCCCACTGACCAGCCCTCACCTCCCCGAAGAATCATACAAGCGTTATTGAACCTTTACACGGGAAATCATAATGCCACATAGGTAGGAAAGGGGGTTATTAATGTATTCTGTGTGTGTGAGACATTACAAAAGAGCATGTTTTAAATGAGGGTGAATGAGAGAAGAACAGAGCAACAATGACATAATGCAGTAACCTCCTTCTGGGGAGCACACTATTATCCTATTATAATTCTGTTTTACATGTACTGTACTTGTAACAAGGCCCAAATATAAGTCTTACATTTGGCCAAGGAAACGGCCTGCCAGCTGTTTAATACTGTTTCACCTTTGTTAGCAAAGGAAGAGTTTATGGTTTCCAGAAAATTTCCCACCCAGAGGTTGTCTAATATTAACTCCACAATACCAGTTCTGCCTCTCTAGAAAGTACAGTCCAATTTGATTCCTCAGATGGAAGAAGCTGAACTAAATGCTCTGAGATGAAAAGAATCAGCTTTATCCATTAGAGAACACCTTTTCTGCTGAAGGCGGGAGAAACAGAAGCCCTCTCATTCCTTGGAAACTCACCTGGAATATTTCTTAAAATCACTCAGCCTCCCCCCACTTTTGAGTTACCTGCTGAAAAAGGCAGGAATGCTGCTTGCTTGGCAAACTGTCCATTGGCATCCAGAAAATGCTCCGGATAGAACTGATGTGGATTCTCCCACACATCTTCATCTTTTAGCACAGACGAGAGATTGATCAGGACTGTGGTACCCTAAGACACATCCCATTATTTTTATCAGAATAATGTCCAAACAATCATGTTTCCTTTTTATCTAATTAGTTCACCTCCAAAGAAACCACTCAGGGACACTTTTTTATTCCTTCCTTAACAGTGCAAAATAGAAAACATGAACTTGAGTCTAGCTGCGTCTTACCCATGATATTAGAATCCCTAGCCTTGCATGCCTACATCATAGCTAAGCAATATTTCCATTTATAATTATTAATGGTCAAAGCTTTTTTTTCAACAGATTTCTTGCAATGTCCAAAATTAAGTTAGCACAGATAAATAAAAACAAAGGGACGTATGCCATCATCAAAAATCAATTCCCCAAAGTTCATATTCCTTATTTTAACCTCCATACAAAAATACAGCACAACTAAAATTTATTAAACTGTAAACCTGTAAGCATAAAAAGAACTTTAAAATTAACTCTTAGTTATTTTTTAAACACGGGGAAAGGAATTAGTTGTGGAGTCAAAGATGGCATAGTGGTTTAAGTGTTGGACTACAATAGGGCAAGTCACATGTTCTCTGTCTCAGAGAAAGGCTATGGCAAACCTCCTATGAACAAATCTTGCTATGAAAACCCCATGATAGGGTCACCTTAGGGTTGCCATAATTTGGAAATGACTTGAAGGCACACAACAACAACAACAAGTTATTTGTAACCTTTTTCTTTCAAGTTCTGTCTTTCTACTTCTATTCTTCTACTCTTCATCCCATCCTACCTTCGGGATAAAATAGCCTTCCAGCTCTGTATCTTTATATGTCATGTGGGGCAATCCAGCTGGAATAACATTCCCATATCGTTGGATTTCATGGATTACAGCACGAGTATAGGACATGTTTTTCTGGTCTTCCATTTTGGGTGACCTGTTCTTGCCAATCACCATATCAATTTCTTCTTGAACCTTTCCTGGAAAACAATGTTACAACAGCCTTCAATGCGGCACAAAGCTAAACAGTGCAGAGTATGGGAGAACGCATTGTATATCTTTCAACACTATTTGCTTTTTATATCAGTGCTTGATGGAAAACAACAGTGATATTGATGTAGGGTACTGAACAGCTTGAAACAATCTGCATCCCAGAATACAGAGTTATATATACATTCATTAAATTTGCTCACATGTTAGAGCCTTTTTTCCTGGAACGATAGCTTTTCGTTCTTTGGAATACCTGTAACCCTAAATGTAGCTGCTGTTCTGTAACTGGGTTCTGTTTCTCTGTTTAGATATAGATACAGATATATGTATGGATACAAAATTATTTATCATCCAAACTTTCACAAGTAGAACCAGAAAGATTACCATCATTTTACAAAAAACATTTACAATAACCAAAATTTAGAATTACAGAATAAAACCTCTTAGACAGTCCCACAAATAATATCACTCAAAGTATCATCAACTGATGTTAAGAAGTTGCAAAGGGAAAAGGGTATAACATTACCTTCTAAAAGCCCATCTGTTATTCCCTAATAGGCATTATAAGAGTATTAAAACTCCTACATTCCAGAATATTAAGACCAATTACAAAATAAAAATAAGAATCAAATAAAGAATCTGCCCCATTTTCTTTACACACAAATGGAAGAAAGACTTCTTCTGAAGATATAAAATAGACTCTAAATGGACATAAGGTCTACAGTAGACTCTAATTGGATTCTAGAAGGTCTAAAATACTCTAAATGACAGAAGACTTTGTGCACAAAGAAGGCTTGTAAAACAATTCTTCACAACAGCACTTACTCTGGACATTGGGGTAAAGGATCATGTACAACAGTCCCCAGCGCAAGGTAGCAGAAGTGGTCTCTGTGCCAGCAGCAAATAGGTCACCAATCACCACAGGAAGGTTATTGTCACTGAAAAGGCTGTTTTTATCATCCTTTCTCTGAGGAATCAATATATGGATAAGGTATGAGACAGTGAAGAAAGCTGATATGAAAAGAATAAAGTCATTTGAAATGTGGTACTGGAGAAAAGATCTACAAATACCTTGAACTGCTAAAGAGACAACCAAATGAGAGTGAACCAAACTCTCCCTGGACATCAGAGTGACCAAGGTGAGGCTACCATATTTTGGGCATATCGTGCAACAATGGAATCACTGAAAAAGACAATACCGCTGGGAAATGCAGAAGGCAGTAGAAAGAGAAGATAGCCACATTACAGGTGGAAAGCCCTGAACCCAAGTTTGCAAAACTGAGAAGCGCTGTTGAGGACCAGGGCATTTGAACATCTCTCATTCATAGGACTCTCACAGATTAAAGCTGGCTTGATGATAATTGACAATAAGCTCCTAATCAGGAATTTTCTGAAGCCAGAATTGGACATTACAGTTGCCCAAAGCTTGGAAGTAAAACATTACATTGTAGCATATTACTTGCAATAAATTTCCTTTTGGTGGTAACACCCTTTCTATATTAGTTCACAAGTAATGGATGCGGGGCCTTGGTTGCTTCTTTTTCTTCACCAGAAGAATAGGGAGTTCCTACATGACTTTCAGCAGAGTGTAGTTCCCACCCCACAGAAGTGATTTTTTTTTACTCCATGTCCGTGCTCCATGCAAGCAGGTTAGTAATATATGAAAACTCACTCTCTCAATCCATTCTCAGGCTTTGTATCTTTTCTCAGCCTCAAACTGCCAATGGCCTGTTTGTTTGGGCCCAAAGTAGCTACAAAGTAACTAATACAAATTAACCTTTCTAGAGATTGACAGCTGGTTTACAAGACCTCCAAAATCCATCTGCCAGGTGACAGAAGCCAAACTCACTACCCTCAACAAAAGGTTTTGAGATGATCTGCAGAGCTCCAAGAAAATCTGTATGCGGGACTCATAAAAAACATGCAGAAGTATTAAAGGTTCCTTCAGAGGTAAGATTACATTACACAAACTCTACATCTTACCTTCTCCATTTCTTCCAAAAAAGCATCAGCAAAACATTTCTTACATGAGGGTTTCAAACTTTCTTTGTGTTCCTTCAGAATCTCAGCCATATAGGCATAAAAGTTTTTTTGATGTTGAAAGATATGTACAAATCCAGGGATGCGCATTAAAAAAGGTGCTGCCTGAAGGAGCTGATAGCCAAAATAAGAAATAATATAGCCATTATTCTATATGCAAGAGTTACAGCCATTAAAGCATCCTGATCACAAAGTGTCTTGCCATTGGTGTTGTGTAACTTCAAAGAAT
>NC_056526.1:39347846-39385812 GCF_019175285.1 Sceloporus undulatus
TTGATTTCTTTCTTTCTGTTTTATCGGGGGTTTGGTCTGATGGGAGATTTTTATACTTTAGAACATTTGTATGCTAATAAAAATATTAAAAACAATAAATTTGAGAATTCCATAGCACGGAGCCATGGCAGTTAAAACAGTTGTCAAGCACCTTTAATCTGCAGTGGAGATGAAGCATCACACATCAATGAAGAAATATCAGATCAACAATTTTCCATCTTAAATTCTAACGTTTTATTTACTACTTGGACTGTTATCTACTTAAGCTTGCATGCCCTACCCACGTGTGCAGAGATAGGGCAACACAACCTCTTCCAACAGCATGACTGAAGAACTAGATGCGTCTACCCTGAGCCAGTCATTCTAAGGACAATCAATCAATCCATTAGGAATTCCAGTTTATCCAATGAGACCTTAGTGGCACAGCAGTTAAGCGCCACACTGGCACCACGATGTTTTTGAGTTTGATCCAAGGCTGCGACATTGACTCACCTTCCATCCTTTCGTAAGTCAGTAAAGTTAGTACTCAGCTTGTTAGGGGCAATTTGCTTAGAGATTGTAAATGACTTAGTGCTGAATTCACTATTAAGTGCTATAGAAATGTAATGCTACTGCTAGTTGCTAAATGCTGAGACAAATTGTGTAATTTCAGGATTGTTCCCCATAACATTTGCACTTTCATTCACTCAGTTGTATAATTCTTTTAACAAATACATTTTAGTGTTGTCTGGAGAAACAAGATGAACATTATCCTTACAGGCCTAATGAGTGACTATGCCATTGTTTAAATATTGAAAGCATCATACGAGCGACTTTTGGACCTTATCACACTGTTTTTTTATCTCAGAACCAGGATGAGTTCAAATTGAGTGATGCAAATCACGTTAGAATGTCATGTTTTCACATATTCACACTGGTAGCTTTCAATGGGAGCCCCTTCCATGGGACTTCCCGCGGGCTTCTGAACTGAATCCAGCTGGCTCCTCATTGTTGGCGAGTTCGCTAAATAAGTGGATTGATGAGATTCCAGTTGATGGTCAGTTCAAACTCACTGAGGATTTGGTCTGGTGGTGGATTCCAATCTGCTGGTGCCTTGACAGACAATCGCAAATCTCCCATGATGCCCTGTGGCATTTTGCCCCATTTGCTTCTGGTGGCCCTTTCCACTTTCAGGGCAACCGGGCTCTATTGGACTCTTTCCTCCTTTCCTCCCTGCCTCGTCTCTCTCCTCCTCTCTCCTCTCACACACACACACACACACACATATATATACATACACATCAGTCAGGTCAGGGGTGATGGATAGGTGCTGGGGCCGTAGGTAGGCAGAGGCAGTCAGGGGATGATGGATAGATCGCGTGGTCCAGGATCGGGAGGCAGAGGCAGTCAGGGTGGTGATGGGATAGGTCGCTGGGGCCAGGATCGGGAGGGCAGAGGCAGTCAGGGGGGTGATGGGATGGTCGCTGGGCAGGATCGGTAGGCAGAGGCAGTGGGTGGTGGGCTAGGTCGTTGGGGCCAGGGGATGATGGGTTAGGTGGCAGAGGGGGGCGAGATGGGGATACAGGAGCAGTCGGGATGATGGGTTAGGTGTCAGATGAAGAAGGGAGCAGATCGGGGTATAGGAGGATGCAGGGGATTGACAAGAGGATAGATATAGATATATGTTGCGGAAATACATGAGGGGATGACAAGATGTAGATATAGATGTGGATGAAATGGAGGGGGCTCTGACACGGAGGACCCTTTTGAATTTGGCTGCCAGGGATGGGAGAATAGAAGGAGGAAGAAGGTTACAGTTGTCATCCCATGATGAATGGAGGTAAATAAAGGGAGGAAGAAAGCTGCAGCTGGTCATTCCTGGAAAGTGGGCCAGGCTCCCTTCTTCACCCCGGAAGTGCAAGGTTCAGATGCCTTTCAGGGCCCCACTGAGCATGTGCAAGGGTCCCAATCGAATTGTTGATCCCCATGGTATGCACCGTGTGGTGGAAATACAATTTGCGACTCACTCCACTTTGCCTGAATCCGTCACATGACTTCCTGGATTCGATTCCCCCTCAGTCCTCAGTTCGGAAGGGCAACGGAACAGCAACCAGGTGTGATAAAACAGCCACATTATAATGTCAATTCAGATCACTCAAATCACACTCACCCCTGATCTTAGTTCCAATAACCTCAGTGTGATAAAGTCCTTTGTTTTCTGCTCCTCCAGGGAATAGGACATAGAGCAATGGATTCAAACTACAGGAAAAGAGATCCCACCTCAACATTAGGAAGAACTTCCTGTTAGTAGGAGCTATTCAACAGTGCAATATACCCCCTTCTTTGAAGATATTTAAACAGAAGTTGGATGATCATCTGTCAGGGGTGCTTTAATTCCTGCATGGCAGGGGTCAGAATGGATGGCCCTTGTGGTCTCTTCCAGCTCTGTGATTCTATGATCCTGATACCAGGAATTTCCAAATGTTCTAAAAACTCAGATAGACAGGAGGAACTCACAGCTTGTAAAATGTTGCATACACATATTCTTACACCTAGTATTGACAAACCTTCCTGAGAACTAAATTCGGAACACAAATGTTCAGCTTCTTTGATCACCAGCTGTTCCAGAGATTCCTTTCCCATCCCAAAGTCTCTCAGTGTGGTGATGGCAAACCTCTTCTGTTCTTTCCAGGCATGGCTATACTTTGCCATTATCAGTCCTGAGAAAAGTAGAAAGTAAAGGGACATTAAAAGGTAAAGTAATTATGAACCTATTGCCTTAGATACATATTTTATGAGAGAGTATGAACTGTGAGGAAGATCAACAGTGCCCACTGGAATATCTAGTACATTCAGCATGATATCAAGTAAGAACAGTGCTGCTGAGAGCAAATCACATTTGCTCCATGGTATTATTCTCCGTGCATTGGCTGATTCACACTGAACCAAGAGAACACAAGACTGAATATTAGTCAAAGTGAAACATGCCAATATTCCTATCTAGAGCATGAGATGTGTTCATGATTCCATCATTATAACTAGGCATTTCTAAAGCTCAAGAGTTTTTTAAGCAATAGTTTTTTGTAGGTTTTTTGGGCTATGATGCCGGCCATGAAAGCCTTCAACTTTACATTTTTTTAAGCAAGTTTGTCATGAAGGAAAATTGGGCTTGGTTAATAGCATAAAAAGAGAGAGTTTGTGTGGTGTAGTAGTTTGAGCAATGGACTATGACTTAGG
Organism: Sceloporus undulatus; assembly: GCF_019175285.1. Taxonomy (NCBI): domain Eukaryota; kingdom Metazoa; phylum Chordata; class Lepidosauria; order Squamata; family Phrynosomatidae; genus Sceloporus; species Sceloporus undulatus. The sequence continues at coordinate 39,351,063 of NC_056526.1, forward strand.
AGACCAGGGTTTGACTCCCCTTCTCAATCATGGAAACTCATTTGGTGACCATGGGCAAGTCAAACAGTTTCAGAGGGAGGCAAGTAGAATCCCTTCTGAACAAATTTTGCCAACCCCCCCCCCCCCATTATAACCCCATTGCCTTAGGTTCACTATAAGTCAGAAACAACTTGAAGGCAAACAGCAACAAAGGTCATAAAAATAACACAATATAAACTGCTGTACTGCTTAAGAGTTTTTCAAGAAAGAGAAAATATCACCCATCTGTATATTTAACAACTTCATCAACTTATGCACAGGCATTTCTGACAGCTTTCGTAAACTGTAGATCAGACAAGAGAGGATCAAGAAAGTTCCCTGTTGAATACAATTCAGGATCTAGCTGGATATCAGGCTGAGAATGAGGGTGCTAGAAGTTTTTTCCAGTGCTTGCCTCCAGTTCAGTGATAGTTGAGATAGTCCTGTCAGGAGAGATGCATGAATGAAGACCTGCTTCCTTGGACGGAGGATGCTCAGAAGTTCAGAGAGCTGGAGTCCTTGAGTTTGACAGGGTGATGGAGAAAAGAGCTCTTCTGTTGCAGGTGTTTCGAGGGAAGGCATTTGAATCCAAAGAACTGGATTTGAGACTTCAGTCTGTATGGGCTCCCCCTCTATGGAAGCCCACCCAGACACAGGGGTGCTACTTTCGAGAGCTCTTTCACACTACACAGTTATAGCACTTTGACTCCACCATGGTTATATCCTACTGAACTCTAAGATTTCTAGTTTGGGAAGGCATTAGAGCTCTCAAGCAGAGAATCTAAATACCCCAAAATTCCAATTCCAAGGATTCCACAGGATGGAACCATGTTAGATAAAGTGGAGTCAAAGTACTATAACTGTGACATGTGAAAGGGGCCCAAAACTTCTTACAAGGGTGCTTCAGCAACTCAGTTGTCTCCACCCTCAAAGTCTTCAAGGTCTCTAAATGAGGGCACTAATAATCTTAAGTCACAATACCTACTTTCAAAAGGGTCATGTAGGCATTTCATTTGATGCATGGATGTGCTTGATGGCTATGTCTCCAGGGGAAATACTAAGTATGTCACAGCCTCCAAATGGGACTTATGTTGAAGGAAACCAAAAACCAGATTTCTCATAGTTTACATCTGCAGTACTACCCTGTCAAATGATGCCTGTCACCTCACCCTTTTATCTCCTACTTCAGTAATTCAAGACTCCGGTCATACCTGGATTGGTTTCTCCATAGCCCAAATAATTGTAGGCAGCAAAATAGGGTCGATCAGCAAAATCCTCTGATTTACTGACTAAAGCTTCTCTCACAGTCTTGAAACCATTCAGTACCACTACATTCTTCCAGAAGTACTGCAGGCTATAAATGTTCCCATATTTCTTACTCAACTAAGAAAGAGGGAGAGACATAATATTATACACAGTACATCACATATCAACAAAAATCAACTGAAGTGAATAAGAATATGTTCTGCTAAATTATTCAGATTGCTTTTTCCATTACTAGTAGACCTCTGAAATTCAAGCATGCCTACAAGAGAACTGTTGGCAGAAATATTATTGTTTTGCTTATGGAGATAAATAAAGAGTATGTACTATCTGAGCCAGATAAAAACCTAGGAAGAAGGTGGAGAGACTAGCCAACAAATAATGATCCCGGAGAATTTGATACGTTGAATACTGGGAATAAGAGAACCAGAACCCACAAACTATGACAGAATAAATGCCAACAAATGTTTTGATACATTCATGAGACTGAATTAACAAATTTGCTAGAATTCATATTTTCAAGTATAAACTCCAGTACAGTGGAGTATGTGTTTTTTTAGATAACTGCAGAAAGAGAAATTCTGCACTGACTGCTGCAACAATCCATCCACATGCAGGCTCAAGGTCACTGTAAAAAATGACAAAAAACCAAAACATTTTGGCATAGGTTCATGGGCTATATATATAATTTTACTACTAAATAAATAGGTAAATCTTCCAGCTCTATGAATCTCTGATTAGAATCAGTATGTGTCAAATAAGACTAAAGGTTTTTAAATTAGTTTCAATGAAGAGTTACAAAACAGGAAGAATTTGTGCTTGCAGGCATTAACATCCATTGCACCTCAGATCAGGAAGACTTTAGGCATTATTTTACAGGATAAACAGGCCTTCAAAATTCTGATTACTATCAAGCAATTTCATAACACTGCCAAACAGGAATTGTCAGTTGTTTCAAGATTTCAGACAAAGTTCAAATCTGAAAATAAATAATCTAGATAGGTTATTCTTTGCAAAGGTAGGAGCACAAAGTGAATCGTAATGCAACCATTCACAGAAATAACTATTGTTCACTTTCTTTCAACTCCCAAGTTTCTACAGAACATTCCTATTAGTAGTATAACCAATGTTAGTTGTGCTTAAGGCTCACTAAAATTGCTTAGTCTCAGTGACAGATTTTGGATCAAGGATGAAGGCCAATTGTTTAAAAGGGTAACAATGTTAAATTATGCTTCGTTTGCACATTCACACTTTAATCAAATAAATACATGAGAATCTGCACTCACCGATGGTGTCTGTGTCCTAAGACATAGGAGTTTATCACCGGAGGGGGGGGGGTCCCTTGCAAAAAACGGGATTTAAAAGCTGGAAAAAACCCTGCAAAAACGAGCTGATTTTCACACATGTCTTTGTTAAACTGGTGTTAACTCAAACAGAAAGTAGACAAAAGCCACTCCTTTTTACTTTCAGGATTTTCTGAAAGTAAAAAGGAGCGGGTTTTGTCTACTTTCTGTCTATTTTCTGTTCGGGTTAATACCACTTTAACAACAATGTCATGTGAAAATTAACCCGCTTTTGCAGGTTTTTCTTATTTAAACCCCTGCTTCTGCACAAGATTTCCCCCATGTGATAAACTCCATAGGCAACAAGGGGAAAGATCTTACTCATGAATTTTTATAAACGTTTGTGTAGAATGAGCTGTGGGTGATCTATAAAGCAGTTGTGCAGAACAAACACAATTGCTTGGATAGCTCTTCTCATCTCCCGGAACTGTTTTGCTTTGATTCCAAATATGAAAGAATTCAACATCTCTTCCTTGAAGTCCACACACCACATCACACATTAATTCTCACTTTCCAGCTTAGCCACACAGCAGACTGAAGCAAGTGTGATACTTCGGCTCACAAAGCTTGAGAAGCACTTCAACAGCACAACAAACCTCTATGTCTGTGATTTCCAAATTGTGTGGTACATTCCCCTGGGGACAGTGAGGGGAAAAAAGGTACATCAGTGGGCCTTCACTCAAACTATTGGTGTGCAAAGAAGACAAGGGGAATCAGCGGCCTTTAGGAACATGGTGGGGATGAGAAGTCAGAGCACATGGCAGTTGGAGAAAAGCAGTGACAAAAAGGAGCTTTCACATTTGGGACCCTGCTTAAGTTTTGTGAGCTTTGTCAGAACTTTTCTGGCAAGCTAAAGCTATGCTGTTGCTCCTGGCTTCTTTTGTCAGACAGGGCAAGAGAAGAGGTAGCAGAAGAAACAAAGTCCGTGCTGGGGGAGATGACTTGAAGTTGTATGGGGAAGTCACATTCCTGAGGAAGGAAAGGGAGGAAAAAGTTTGAAGCCATCTGAGTCCCTCACTGCTCTGCCAAAGAAGGATTCAGAGTCCTTCCTCACTGTGGAGAAGCTTCTCCTTTTGCATCCAGTCACCTTGGGAGCAGCAACCAAGCAGCCAGTCAAGCATTGACCAAGAGGCCTCTCACGCATGCCAGCCTTTGCCAAAAGGCTAGTGAGGGCAACAACCTTCTCAGCTGCTGCTCAGTCACTGATCCTTCTACACCCAGTCATCCTGGGATCAGCAACCAAGCAGCCAGTCAACTGGCCTTCCTTTTACTGTAAAGACTGTCACTGGCAAAACAGAGAATCAGGCCTGGGTCATCACTGCTGCTGCTTCTGTTGTATTTACACATGAGAGGCTGAGGCAGAAAAGGAGGCAGTGGGGAGCTGGGCATGACTGAGGGAGACATCACTAGCTAGATGGCTTCTGCACACAATTGACCTATATCAAGATGGGTGTTGATGGCCAAGAGGAAAGGAAGCTGTAGCCCCCCCCCCAAAAAAAATCGGGGGACCACTGCTCTGTATCTTTGTTTTTCATCTTCCAGTTTAGAACCATTGCAAATCTATGAGTGTAGCAAGGGCCAGTTGGTTGTGCTATTTATCGTGTTAGTTATACAATATAGTAAGAAAAATATTTGGGAAAGTACAAGAATCCTGATGAATCAGAAGACCAAGGGCCTATCTCACTCTGGACACTGTTTCCATGGTGGGCAACCAGTCACCTATGGAAAGTTTTCAAGCAGGAGGATGCAGGAGAGGGCCTTCTCCATTGTGACACCTCAGTTATGGAGGCTCCAACATGAGACAGGTGAGTTTAAGAATGTTGGCGACTGTTGTGTTATGGAAATAGTTCTTCTCTTTACAACAAAGAAAAATGAGCTAAGGAAATGTTATGCTGGCTTATGTCACTAAGCGAAGTTTAGCCAAGTTGAACAAGAACAAAGATGGGAAGAAAATACAGGTAGGATTTAGAAAAATGCTACAATATTAGAAATAAAAATGTTCACTTCCCTAGTAATGACTACCAGCCACTGACAACCTCATCCATGAATTTATCTGAACCCCTTTTAAAGCAATCAAGACTATCAGCTACCACCACGGGCCAGAACTATCCTGCACACCAGGCCCAGTGTTCTTTATTAACAGCCATTCAGAAAAGAATCTCTTACTGGCACTTACCCAGGTCAAAGAAAGATGGACACGGTTCAAATCAATCTGTAACATGGTGCCAATGAAGGGCAGGGAGGTCGGCCCTGGTGGGTAACGGCTCCAGCATCTCCGGCGCTTCATGAAGTCGAGGAATAAGGTGGAAAAAATGACAGAGATGCCTAGTAGTGTGAGATTATTCCATAGGGAAATGAAAATTGAGGACAACCATTGCAGTAGATCCATGATTGTTCACTGCTCAATACATCACCTTGTATTTCTCTCTGTATTAGTCTCTCATTTCAGGCATCTTTTTTCTTCTTGGTCTCACACCAACTATCTGTATCTATTGTTCTTTCCTTTTATTTGTATGCACTCCGACCCCCAGGCTACAAGCTCTCTGTCTCAAATTTCTTAGTAGTCAATCTTTTAAAATAGCAAATGAAAATGCTGTGGCAATATTGTCCAGCCCCACGAAAATAAGCAAGAGTCATCCAGTCCAGCTTCCTGATGCTGCAAGCAATCCAAAGCTAAACCATCTGAAATTTCTTCATATGCATCACACTTGTAGGTTTTCTCCTTCAGCAGTTTCTCCTTATCCACATAAAATGGGCATGGGGTGGCCTGGATGTTCAGTGAAGTGATAATCCTGGTTGTCCCTCTACATTGCAGACTCCCAGACTCCACCCTCCTCAAAATGTTTCTATCCCTGGTTGCCCAGATGGCCCTGCCGTCCTCCAGATTCTGTTTCTGCTTCCTCTCTTTATCGCCACTCCCCACCACACACACACAACATCAGTTTCCAGGGTCAGCTGGTAATTCCCATGTCAGTAAGATGACAAATCTATTTTTATTCAGTTTCTAGGGTGCTGAACTTATTTAGAAATAGGTGTTATCAGCCTGCGCAGTTCCTTTAAAGCCCAAATTAAAACCTGGAGTGAATTCACTGCCCCACTGTCATGGGAGCCACCAGCACCACTGCATGTTTCTCTCCTCAGCCCTTTCCCAGCTCTTTACTTTCCAGCTTCACTTCACAATTTCCCTTTTACTCTCTACCAAAATTCTCAGATTGCCTAAGATTTTAAAACTCTCTCCAACAGTCTAATCACTGTTGTAACAGTTGCCAAGAGCCATTCATACCTTCTTTCCCACTTTTTTCCTGTGTTTTGATGTTGTTAGCTGCCCTTGAGTCAACTTCAGTTCATGGCAAATGTGGACGAGGCCTCTCCAAGATCCCCCCCCCATCCTCAGCCTCTATACTCAGCCTTTCAGATTCTTCTCAAACATACATTCCAAGTGGGAGAGATGTCCCATTTAGTCCTTTGGTACTTTGTGCATATCAGACCTTACTAAATCATAGAATCATAGAGTTGGAAGAGACCACAAGGGCCAACCCCATGCAGGAACTCCCAATCAAAGCATCCCCGACAGATGGCCATCCAGCCTCTATTTAAAGACCTCTAGGAAAGGAGACCCCACTACACTCCGAGGGAGTCTGTTCCACTGTCGAACTGCTCTTACTGTCAGAAAGTTCCTCCTAATGTTGAGGTGGAATCTCTTTTCCTGTAGCTTGCATCCATTGTTCTGGGTCCTGTTCTCTGGAGCAGCAGAAAACAAACTTGCTCCCTACTCAATATGACATCCCTTCAGATATTTAATAGGGCTATCATATAACCTCTTAACCTTCTCTTCTTCAGGCTAAACATCCCTAGCTCCCTAAGTTGTTCCTCATAGGGCACGGTTTTCTGCCAGTCGAGGTGGTGGGTCATGAGCAGTCAGGACACACAACCTACTCCAAAATATATACTTGAGCAGAACAAAATGACCCGTTTGTGAATAAAGGTACTGCTGTGAGAACTGGAAACCCCATTTGTGAACTGGAAACCAGTTCCTGGTATTGAGGATGGGGAGACAAGCACAGAAAGGGGTCACATTCTGCTCCAAAATATGCACCTGCACAAAATAATATAGCTGTCATTTCCCCATATTAACTACATTCTGCTGCCGTGGCAGCAAGGAAAGCTGTTCCTCTTGATCACTGATGGAAAAGTGACTGTGGAGGAGGGCTCACACTTTATCCCAAGATTCAGATTTGTGCAGTAACAACAACAACAAAACAAGATGATCCACAGTTATAAAATGGCTGCCATTTGAATAATGAAGCATCCAGGGGATTGGAAATCTGATCAATGGAATTTGGATGATCACAGAGAGGGGTCACACCCCAAAATGAACCTTTCCATGAAAAATATTCATTCTATGGGCAAATACACAAATGGGGCTGCTCTGTGCAGGAACAGGCCATAGAGAAGGCGAGGACAGAGGGCCCTGGAAGCCTTGGAAGAATGGGCAGATGAAACATTGAGGTGAGAGCAGGGCCCTATGGACACTATAGAGGGCATGGTCCTAACACACAGGTATTCATTGGTTGGGGTGGGGAGTGGTGGGAATTGGGTCAATCAGCAGCGTTCAAGATTTAGACCATTCTGGAAAATACATTCCAGGGGGAAAGGGAAAATGATCCCACTGCTTCTTCTTATCCCAACATACCTCATAGCAGTGAAGCTCAGATCTGAGTGTGCTGTTGAAGAGTGAAAGACATCCCCGCCTCTGAGTTCAACTGGCCTGAAAACTTATCCTTCTCTTTAGGGGTACTGAGACCAGATTGGAAAGGCATAACATCTCACCTTGAAAAACAAATTTGCATGTCATAGATGGCCACCGATTATTTCACTAAAAGCACCACCACATCTTCAGAGAAGTTCTAAGAGATACAAAATCTTTTCCTAGTCGTCAGGGGTCCCAGGAAGAACTCTGAGACAACCCACCCCAAAACCCAAGTTTTGCACAACAAAGATCTCTGCCCTCTGAAGGGGGGGGGGTGTGGTTCAAGAATGTGGTTCAGGAATGGTTTCTCTCACACAAGTGTATTTTGCTCAGAAATGGAAAAGTGAAGATATTCCAACAAAAGAAGAAGTTGTTGAAATTATACGGTGGAATGAAGATGGATAAATTAATGCAAGCGATAAGAGATAGACCCAAAGAACAATTTGTTGAGGAATAGGGGAAAGTAATTGAGTTTCTTGAATTAAATTGGAGGGAAATAGCGGTAATGAATTTGTATTAAGAATAATTGGAGATAGGATCCACAAAATAATCATTAAAAGTAAAAAAGTTGAAATGAAAATTAGTAAGACAAATATTGGTAGGAAGGAAGTCAGTATGAAAGGGATAGTATGAATGAAAGATGTAGAGTAAAGAAGATTTGTAGGCAACAAATAGAAAGGTGGAATAGTAAAGAAGAAAAGTAAAGAGGGTGATGTGTAAGTGTAGAAGGCTTGAGTATGTAGGAGGAAGTATATGCAAGGGTAAATAAGATAGGATAAGGGAAGGGAAAGTAAGGTTAAGATCTAGAGGCCAGAGGGGTGAAAGAAGGAAAGTGTTGAAAGTTGTGAAATGTAAGAACGGGTATATGGTAAGGTTAAAAGTGGATGGTTTTGTATGAAAGAAAGATGTGAGATAAAGTTGGAGAAGGGAATGAAGATCAAGATGAAAATATGAACATAAGAATTTATTTTTACATTTTGTAATATTTTCTTTACTCTTTATGTTAGTTATTTTTATGTACCTTTATGTATATGTGATGAATGAATGAGTGTGTATGTAAAGATTTGTATTGGATTGTTTTAATAATATTTTTCTAAAAATTAAAAAATTAAAAATTAATTAAAAGTTAATTAAACATTTTTTTAAAAAAAGGAATATAGTTCTAAGGCGTTCAGCAAACTCACGAGATGCTCTCAGGGAACCCTCAGAAACCTTACCTAGAGAAACCTCCCAAAAGAGATTCCCTCAAGGGGCACCCTAAAATCAGGGAGGTAACCCCCAATTCTACATAAAAATATGGCTGCCAAATTGTAGGGATTTGGAGTTCAGGAAGAGTCTCTAAGGGAGTCCAATAGACTTGTGAGAGGTTACCAGGAAACCCGCAGAATCCTCAGAACTTAGGGAGTGACCAGTAGTGGAACCCCCAAATCCCTCAAAGGTAACCCTAAAATCAGGGACATGAGATCAAAAATGTATTCCTCCCCCAAAGGTGGCAGGAGCACCTGTCACTTTTCATTTGACAATAAGTAGATATTATGCCTGCGAGTTTCCCACATTTGGAGAAATAGCAGGGGTCAGCACACCTGGAGTGCAACGGATGAGTCTCACCATGGGAAAGCCACCTTTATGATCATGGTGCCTCCCCTGCCAGGTAAGTATACTACTCCCATTCTTACATCAAGTGAATAAATGTACTTGTAATTACAAAACAAAACACAAATTATCTGCTATACAGTAATTGTATCATATGAAAGAAAGAATAGGTGAAATTTCATATATTCACTCAATGCAAACAATTTTTAAAATGCTCTTTCTCTGAAGAATGGAATAGATTAGATCTGAACTGGAAGCTGGTTTTGACTTGTTCTAATCCTGGGGTGGGCAAAGTCTGATCCCATGCCAAAAAACTGCAAAAACTGCAGTTCAACAGCATCTTGGGATGATCCACTTTGCTTGTTCATTGTCTAGTCCCTTTCAAATGTTCTTTGACTGGCATGGCAGTATCATGGGCAGGAGGGGGGATTGCTTCCCTTGTCCTTAAAAAATAAATGGTTGGATGGATAAACAGATACACAGTCGGGATTCAAATGAAATCCAGGAAGCACCTGATGATTGTGTTCCTTATTTTATTGTTTTTTATTTTCATTTTACCTTGTTATTTTGTTAGCCATCCTGAGAACATACATTTACTATTGGAGGTGCAGGATATACGTTATGTAAATAGAATTTACATAGAGAGTGGAGGCAGGAAGAATGTTGTAAAGCCATACTGGACACGAATTCCTAAAATGCCAATCTTGATCCTTAGCTTCACATACTCTGGATATTAAATCTTTATTACCATGTATATGAGAAGCAAGCCCAACCGTATGCAAAAATCTAGTTGTATCACAATGAGCTACTGAACAGAGGGAAATACATACTAAATCCAAGATGAGTGACAATTTCACTGGCTATAGGGAGCAGAAACATTGCGATATTGCATCAGGCAAGCAAAATATGCCCTCTAGTGTTGGATATTATTATATCATGTGCATATAGATATAGCTAAATACAGTATGCTCCTGCAGGTGAAAAAATGAAGCACATTTATAATTGTTGAGATGAAAAGGAAGTACTCAGGCCATATCAATATTCTCACCTGACTACTCTCCCTCCCTCCCTCCCTCCCTCCCTCCCTCCTCTTCCCCAAAATATGAAACAAGAGGAGCAGGGATGTAGCCAAGGGGGGAGGGGGTCCTTGGGGTCCAGACCCCCCCCCTTCCATTAGATAAAATGAATGGTGCGTGCTGACGTGCTGATGCACCCAAGCCCCATTATAATGATAGCACTTAGTCTGGACACACACACCCTTCCCAAAATCCTAGCTACATCCCTGACAGGAGCAACACTGAAGTTGGACAAAATTCAGTGGGGAAAACTCAGGTTAGCAAAAATAATACAATTTTCATGAGTAGAAGATACAGCATCAAAAGGGCAGGTAACAGCTGGATTCTACATAAGTGTTGATGCACTTGAAACCTATTGAAATTAGTGAGCTTGGAACATATCAAACTGTACAGTAGGAACAGGACATTGAAAGAAAGAAAGAAGTTAAAGAATCACAGGTGTAAGATCCCCTTGTTCTAAACTGTACAACAGTTTGCTATTTGAAAAGAGGTAATTTATTAATGTGCCTGAACATCCTAAAGGCACTAGGTCCTGCCTTATCTTGGAAGCTTAGCAGGTCAGACTTGATTAGTACTTGGATGGGATGCTGCCCATAAATACTAGGAACTGGCAAAACCACCTCAGAGTATTCCTTGCCTAAGAAAACTCTATGGAATTTATGGAGTCATCATAAGTAGACAAGTGAGCTGAAGGCACATACACATTTCACCTTCTGAGTCCCAAAGTCACAAAAATAACCCTATCCTGGGAAGAAAGCCCATTATTCTGTGTACACAAGCACATACAGTATCTAAATTGTGTATTGAAAATAATTCATGTTTCTCGTGGTTTGCAGATTTTATTCTTTTTAGAATTTTTAACTTTTCAGAACTAATAGTAGGACAGGAAGAAAGTAATAGAAAAATGAGGGACAGGCCGAGAAAGCCACAAGCTGTACAAGTGCCTGATTGTTTAAGGCTACATCTACACTGTTTGACACTGCTTTACCTGCCATGGCTCAATGCTATGTTTTGTGAGACAGTGATCCTTCTTTGTCAGTTAGCTCTGGTGCCACAACCAACTACAAACCATAGAATTCCATAAGATGGAGCCATGAATGTTAAAGTGGTGTCAAGCTGCATTAATTCTTCAGTGTGGCAATAGCTTGAAAGATACACTTTTCTCCATGAATATTCTCAGGTTTAATATACTTACATTATATGCATATCTTTCCTTTCATGCATGAGCCTAGTAACTCCCTTTCAAAACAATCAGTAGAAATGTTCAAAATAGATTATTTATGCCCAGGTAGAGAATGTTTATAAAGCAAATACATGTAGATTTTATGCCTTGCAAAAGGACAACTCTACAAATTGCATCTCATTGCAGAACATTATCAATACTGTCTATCAGTATTGACTGTATTCACATCCTCCTTGAAGCACATCATGTTTACTGAAAAGTAAGCCACACTGATTATACTAGGATTTTGTTTCAAATTTTTGCCTTCTGTAATCATTACTGCCTTGGGGAACTTGAATATCTACATTTATTCAGGGGCAAGTTCTGGAACGTTCAAGGGTCCTTACTTCTTAACAAGTATACATTGGATTGCAGCCTATGGCCGTTAAGAAAATCCTGAAAAGTTTTGTTGGTAAGTCAGTCTATGACTAATTTTCCTACTACAGAAGGGGGAAATATTTCATAATTAAATTGCTGCCCAGATGCTTCGTCCATCTGTTCTGATTTTGAATTCTCAAATCTTCTCAAACTCCAGTAGAATATTGAGTATAAAACTACCCAGGAGCTGCCACCTGTTGTTATTTGTACTGTAATCCCACCACCCTCATAAGCATCTCATTGTTGATCCTGTTTGGGCACTAATTCAAAATGTCCCCATTTCCCCCTGGCATTTTAAATTTAATTACAAATAAGAAATAAAGTTTTTGGTTGGATGGCTGTTAGCTACTTAAGAGGGCCACCTTGGCTTAGTGGTTTGTGTGTTGGACTACAACTCTGTGGAGACCGGGGTTCAATTCACAGCTCAGCCATAAAACCCATTGGCTGACCATGGGCAAGTAATATGCTCGTAGCCTCAGAGAATGGCAATGGCAAACCTCCTTTTAATAAACCTTGCCAGGAAAAGCCCACGATAAGCTTGCCTTAGGGTTGCCACAAGTTAGAAACAACTTGAAGGCACAAATCAGTAGCTCCTTAAACGAATATCATGTAGTGTTCTCATCTGGCTTTTCAAGGTACTAGTTGAGTCCTGGCTCTTGAAGATCAACCACCAGTTGCAGACGGCAGCTGGGAGAGTCTGCCTTCACTGTTTCTCCTGAAGGTAGAGAAGCAAAGCACTGTCGGCTGCCCTTTGTAGGCACTTGCCATCAGGAGCTGCCAGTTTAGTTCTTCTTCCCCACACAGGAAGGAGGCAAAAGTGTTTTCCTTTGGCATCAACTGAATCTCAAAGTTGGGGCTCAGCTGGATCCAGAAAATGCCAGCTATGTGGAGGGCCAGCTACATGCACCACTCTCCCTCCCAGCTGGGAAAGGGAACATCTTTAATCAATGATCAGAGAGATCAGCAGGGCTCCTCTCTTCTGTAGCATGTGTAGCTTGGGGAGGGAACAGGATTGGCTCAGGAGTGTCTGAAAACCAGCTGTCTCCCCACTTCACTGTAACTGATGGTGTTAGACTTCCCTAGGTGGTTTCTCTGTCTTTGCAGAATGTCTTTGGAACCTTCTATAACACTTTGATAGAGGCTGTTCTGCATAAGGCAAAGAGAACTGACTCTCAGCACATGTATTCCTGAACTCTGGAGCCATCTCACTCATTTCCTTGCATCCAGTGTCAAATAACCAAATAGGAAACACTAACAGGGAAAGAAAATGGGTTATGAGTGAACAAGTGCAAAGCAACCTGGTTTTCTTCTTCATGGGTTCTTTGCCATCCTACAGCTGGGTGGCTAATAATTCAACATGCCTTGAGGCTAGTACAGTGGGCCCTTGTTATCCACTGCGGTTTGGTTCCAGGAACCCCCATGAATAACAAAATCTGTGGATGCTCAAGTCCCATTAAACAGAATGGCATAGCAAAATGGTGTCCCTTATATAAAATGGGGAAATCAAGGTTTGATACTTGGAATTTATACTTTTTAAAATATTTTCAAGCTGTGGATGCCTGAATCAGTGTATAAAAAAATCTGTGGATAAGGAGGGCCAACTGTACTAGTGAGTGCAAGAGACTCTGAAGGACAGCTTCTCCACTAGGTTGCATCAGCTGCTTTTACCTCAAAGGCATGATTTTGTTTAGTCACTGAGGATTGTGTAGTCCATGTACTGTACTTGATTTATTTGTGACATTTATAGTCAACCTTTAATCAATGAGTTCAATGAAACCAGCAGTTTTAGAGTGCTGGGAGGGATGTTCCCCATCCCACTAAAAGCTAACACAGGTCAAGAGCCTATACTATTTCAGCATAGACTAAATTTAAGCCAGCCATTTGTGCAATTGATTGAACAATGGGTGCCAGGGACTTAAGCTCATCATTGTGCAATAGCCAATTGATTACCCACCCACCAAACCAAAGTAAGAGAGGACTGTGTTTATGCTTGTGGAGTTATTCACTGCACTGAACTAGGAACATGATTTGTGCAATTTCTGGGGAAAGGACAACTACTCACAGTTTTTACATATTGCCCCAATCAAAATTCCAGCTTGTTTTTGTCACCTGCTAAGTCAACTTCAACTTATGGAGACCCCATGAATGAGAGCCCCCAAGTCACCCTATCATCAATAGCCCTCCTCGGGTCTTGTAGACCCAAGGCTGTGGCTCCCTAGATATAAGGGTTTTTAGTTTTTAATTGTTGTTTTTATGCTTTGATATTGTGTTTTTAATATGTTATACTGTTTAATACTGTCTTAAGGGGGGAGGGATAAAGTGTTTTTAATTGTTATATTTTACTGTTGTCAACCGCCCAGATTGGTTTCCCATAGGGCGGTATACAAATAAATAAATATTATTATTATTATTATTATTATTATTATTATTATTATTATTATTATTATTATTAATTTCTTATTTTGAAATCTTCCTCTTTTCCTACTGCCTTCTACCTTACCAAGCATTATTGTCTTTTCTAGTCAGAATTATGCTAAAGTAATAGCAATAGCAGCTTCATTTATATATCGCTTCATACCACCTAAGCAGTCTCTAAGCAGTTTACAACTGCAAGCTAATTGCTCCCCAAAAGCTAGGCACTTATTTTAGCAACCTTGGAAAGATACAGGCCTGAGTCAAGCCTGAGCCTTGGCTAGTAATGAATTCGCAACCTTACAGTTTGTGAGTGGTTGCAGTACAGGCATTTAACCACTGCGTCACCAGGGCTCTCAAAGTAGGAGTCTCAGTGTAGTTATCTTTGCTTCTAGGGAGAGTTCAGACTTGATTTGTTGTAGGACCCATTTGTTAATTTTTTTTAGCAGTCATTATCCATAGAACTCTTCGCCATCACATTTCAAATGAACTGATTTTCTCCCTATCAGCTTTCTTCACTTTACAGCTTTCACAACCATACACAGAAATTGGAAATACAGTCGGCCCCTTATACACGGATTTTTTATACACGGTTTCAAGCATCCACAGTTTGAAAATGTTCAAAAAAAGTATAAATTTCAAATATCAAATGTTGATTTTCCATGTTTTATAAGGGACACCATTTTGCTATGTCGTTATATTTAATGAGACTTGAGCATCCACAGATTTTGTTATCCACGGGGGATCTTGGAACCAAACCCCAGCGTATAACAAGGGTCCACTGTATAATACATTGGCTATCCTAATTTTGGTATTCATTTATATATCTTTACACTTCAGGAATCATGTCTGGTTCCTTTCATAGTAGTCCTTCCAACTCCAGCAAGAATCATTTTGGCACGTAGATGGAAAGAAGAAAGCTTACCAAAATTGGAAGAATGGATTGTTAAAATTTATGAATTAGCAGAAATGGACAAATTAACAAGACTATTGAATAACGAAGATATAGAAGAATTTCACAAAGATTGGAAGGAAGTGATGGATTTTTTACAACAAGAAAGAAAAGAACTTTTTATAGAAGGATTCAAAGATTAAAAAGAACTAAGATATATCAACAATGTATTAATCATATTAAAGATACTAGACTATGATATGTATATAGAATATCAGAAAATAATGTTAAGGAAATGATTACATATGTTAGAGTTCGTTAGAAATAGATTTACTTATAAGTAGCGGGCACATGATAATAACACAATGAGAAATAAGGACCACAAAAGAAGTTATAAATTATATAATCTAAGTGCAAAAGAACAGAAGAATTGTTTAGATAAGTATAATTAATGTTTAGAATGTTTAGTAGGTAATGTAGGAGAATGTATAGTGTTGTGAAAAATTTTGTTGTTGTTGTTGTTATTAATGTTGTTGTTGTTGTTGTTTTCTTTTTTCTTTCTCTTTTTCTTTTGTGGTGTTATGTTTTAGTTATATATGAGTTAAGTTTTGTTAATTAAGTTATGTGTATTATTGGTTGTGTTTTATGTTTCATTAAACGATATAATCTTTAATAAAATAATTTAAATAGTTGTCCTTCCGACTCCTAGGCTTGTTCTAGTTTCTTTACTGTATTCTCCCTTCTGATTAGTGACTGAGCCAAAGTATGGAACATCTTGAACTATTTCAGTATCTTCATCATCTGCTTTAAATTTATATAAATCATCTGTGATCATTATTTTTGTTTTCTTAATGCTCAACTGTAAACCTGCCTTTGCAGTTTCTTCTTTGACTTTCAGTAAACATGCCACGTCTTTGCTATATTCTTCTGTTGAATGGTGTCATCTGCATATCTTGAATTGATGTTCCTCCAATTTTCACACCACATTCTTCCGAATCTAATCCTGCTTTTCATATGATATGGTCAGCGTACACGTTAGGTAGATAAAGTGACACAATACCTGATCTTTGTTAATTGGAAACCATTCCGTTTCTCTGTATTCTGTCCTAACAGTAGCTTCTTGTCTGGAGTACAGATTTCACATCAGGACAATCAAATGTCATGGCACATCCATTTTTTAAAAGAGTGATTCATGTTTGTTCATGACCTCCACAATCAAAGATTTTGTAGTAATCTATAAAGCACAGGCTATTGATTGTAAC
The DNA here is from genome assembly GCF_019175285.1 of Sceloporus undulatus. Lineage (NCBI taxonomy): Eukaryota > Metazoa > Chordata > Lepidosauria > Squamata > Phrynosomatidae > Sceloporus > Sceloporus undulatus. The sequence continues at coordinate 39,367,272 of NC_056526.1, forward strand.
AGCACTATTGGTATGCCATCTACTCTTGGTGATTTATTTCTTCCAAGTGCTCTTAATTTAGCTTCCACTTCATTTTCTAAAATTGGAGATTTGTCTGCATATGGTTCTTCCTCAAATTAATCTATCAACCTTTCATCTTTTTTATATAGTTCTTCTATTGTTTCCACCATCCTTTTATTTCTATTTTGTCATATAATGTATTCCAGATTAGTGCCTTAATCTAAATGGTTCTTGATTATCTTAGGCAGAACACATGTTGTTATGTGCCTTCAGGCTGACTCAGATTTACTGCAACCCTACCATGGGGCTTTCTTAGCAAGATTTATTCAGAAGTTTGCCACTGCCCTCTTCTAAGGCCGAGAGAGGCCCAGGTCAGCCAGAAGGCTTTCATGGTTGAGTGGCACCTAGAAGACATGTAGTATGCTAGTAAAAGAGAATGGAAGCTGAGTAGCCATCAAGGAAATCTTTATGAAGAAATATGCATTTTCTTTTGAACTTTTTAAGATTTCTTTTTCAAAGTTCCAGCCTCGAAGAAGACACAAAACTAGAACCCTATGGATGTCTACCACATGTAGAGTGCATGTGGCTCCAAATTATCCATAAGATCTGGGGGAAAAGGTTTATATAGTGGGTTAGATAAAATGGGGAAGCTAATTACAGAAAAAATAATGTCAGGTCAGGAAACCACTTTAACCAACTGGAAGAGGAGGTTTCACAACACAGTGCAAAACTGATAGTCACCAGAAAAGCTTGCCATTGCCCTGGCCCCAGTATGGTCATTGCTTTTAATTTTATCTTAGGGTCTGGACAAATGGAGTCTATGACCACTTAACATCATTAGGACATTTTGACAGAACACTTTCAGTTGCAATGTTAATTGTGGCTCTAAATTGTTCTAAAAACATTTATACACACACACCTATCCCACAGTTGAAATGGAACAAGAAGGGAGAGATTGCCAAGGAGAAAACAAAAAGGAAGGAGCCGCAAAGATGGTATAGACAAGATTAGGAAAACCAGGGAAAGTTCTGTGTCTCTTGATCTGCATAATCAGCATAATCTCATCCCATGGAACAGGGAAGAGCTGTCTTGTCAAGCAATATTCTATAGTGTATTAAAGGAAACACAAGAGGTCCTAAGCATTCCACCTTGAGGAAGGAATGCTCACTAATGACTGAAATCTCCCGACTGAAAGGAGGAAAAGCAGTTGTGTGCAGACTTGAATTGTCATCTTAGAGGTTGGTGCCTCCTTGGATCATACATCCAGAATGGGACAAAATATACTATCCATTCATGCTAATGCATAATGGAACAAATAATTCACTCAATGGAATAAAAAATCATAAGAATCTGCACAGAAAAACGAAGGACTTCAGGGAACAAGTTAATCTATCTTTCATTGATAACAAAAGCAAGTCACTCACTGTTCCCAGTGCTATCATGGTTTCATTTCCTCTGACTCTAAGAGTAGGATTTGCCCAACATCACCCACTGGGTTTCCATGGCCTATTTGAACCCTGGTCTCCAGAGTCATAGTCCAACACTCAAACCACTACACCATTGACTCTCCAGTCATTCTGGGTACCACATTATAAGGCATATGTTGGCAAGCTAGGGTGTGTCCACATGTGAGTGGCCAGGATTGTGAGAGATCTGGAAACCAAGCCCTATGAAGAATGGTTGAATGAACTGGATATATTTAACTTGGAGAAGATGAACAGAAAACATAATAGTGGCCTTCAAATATCTGAAAGGCTGTCCTGCAGAAGGTGGAGCAATTGGTTCTTGTTCCAGAGGGCTGGACTAGAATCAAACAATGCAGACTACGTATCAGGGGAACTGTCTTAACAGTGAGAGCTGCTTGACAGAGAAACAAACCACCTAGGAAGACGATGGCCTCTTCTTTGCTGGAGCTATTTATGCAGAGGCTGAATGGTCATCTGTCAGGGATGGTGTGGCTGCATTGGTAGTACTGCACTGATTGGAAGTTAGATTAGATGACTGTCAGAGTCCTTCCAAATATCTCTTCCAGCTCCTGAAATTCTACAATGACTTTGGTAATTTTATCATGCACAAACCACTATCCTACATCATCAATAAACATACTGGTTTACAGAGCAACATAACTAAAACAAAACAAAGCAAAACAAAACCTGGGGGGAACATTTTAAATCCCTCTTCTGATAAATTTACAATTCAATTTTTTCAGTGCAAGAGTTCCCTCTTCAGGGCAACATTTTATGAATATTCTTCTGTTCTCCATCATTTTCAAAGCTAGTAGATTAGTATTCAACCATGTTTTCTTCTCATTTGTGTTGTTTATCCATGATCAGTAGAGCTATCTTTAACAGAAAAAGTTCAGATCTTAGTTATTTTAAAAGCAACAAATCTTGACTGCTCTGTTGATTTCAAACCTATGAACCTGCCTGGAGAATTACATACCACTATCAACAGTTGTTTGGGATTTATAAGTTTTATTTTGTTAGATTTCCCCCCCCCCTCCATTTCCATCCTCCACCAAATATTTATAAATACAAGCAATAAATAGTTTCTTGTGGGTTTTTCAGGCTTTGTGACCATGTTCTAGAAGAGTTTATTCCTGATGTCTAGCCAGCATCTGTGGCTGGCATCTTCAGAGACTGTTGGCATGGAAGAGAGAGAGAGTACACACACACACACACACACAGCGTGACCTTGGGTAAGGAGGAGTGATTCCCATGTTAATCTGTGTATTGTTCTGTTGTTGATGGCCGGGCCTCAGGGCGGGAGGATATGCAAAAGAGGATTAGTGTCTGCTAATTGGTGATCATTGTCTGCTGGGAAAACCCCAAACTTCAGTGATGCAAGTTAAACAATTCCAATAGATTCTAAATGTTTGTTTATAGCTATTGACTTTTTCCTTTTCATTCAATCTTTTCCCTGGTGTCCTTCAATGACCTGTATCCAACTGCAATTTCTTGCAAATACATACCAGGGCAGGAACCACATAGGTATTTATAAAATGTGTGAGACAAAAGTAGATTCAGAAAAACAATTTGACCTAAATTCAGTGTCACACTGGCACTGCAATGCAAACATGATTTGGTTGCTTCACTAGGACTTTCTTCTTCTCCCTTTCTTTCTGCAGTCTTTGTTAATGTCTGAAATTGGCTCTGGTTTCCCACCCAATAGATTTTTGGGAAGAGAGAGATCACCTTTAGTTCACCTCATGGAAGTGAGTTGATGAATGCCGGTGGATTGTGTCCCTGAATGTTATGTGCCTTCAATTCAGTTCTCACTTATAGTGACCCTATCATTGGGTTTTCTTGACAGAATTTGTTCAGAAGGGGTTTGCTTTTGCCTTCCTCTGAGACTGAGAGTGTGACTTGCCCCAGATCACCCAGTGTGTTTCCATACTGAGCAGGAACTCAACTCTGGTCTCCAAGTGTCCTAGTCCATTGCTCAAACCATTACACAATGCTGGTTCTTCTTTAGTCCCTTACCTTTGACATACTAGAAAATGGTTGATTAGCAGTTATATGAGGGATATACTGAACCACTGGCTTTAAAATAAATTCAACAAATTCCTAGATGATGTATCTGCTAACCATTATTTATCACTGTTAGCTAAATGGAATCCATAAGTTCAGGATAAACAAATAGGAAAAGACTGTTGCTTTCATATCTGGGTTGGGTAAGCATTTGGTTCACTGCTGTGAGAAGGCGGGTTTCAATATATCCAAGGTCTTTTGCAGCAGCATTTTTCTTATGAACCTGGATTCAGTAAAACACATATTTTAATCTTGAAAAAATGAGAAGCGACAACTGTTTGTATTCATAGGGAACTGTATACAATTATCCCTTCTGAGTATGTTTTTAAGAAGCAACATCCTAAGAATGGGATACAAACAGTGCAATCCCATATCTGTATGCTCAAAAGTAAGCCCTGTTGTAGTTATTTCTTATTTAGGGGATAAGAAAAATGCTATGTGTTAAATAATTAATAAAACCACTACTTTTGGTTTCTCTTGGAATCTAGTTTATAAAAAACAGTAATGTGTAATCTGATTTTTTTTTTCTTTTAAATGTCAAATAACAGAAAAAGAGTTTTGATTTATGATTTCATGCTGCATTGCAGATATGAGGTTTGTTAATTTCCCTTGACTTTGGCTGTCTTTCTCTCACACACCCAAATGCTTGGCTGTTCTGCTGTGACAAATGGAAAACAGGGGAGGGGGATGAGATGCTTTTAAAAAAAAGCTCTAGCAAAGGAGCCACCAAAGCTAATAGACTTCTCTAGGTATTCTAGTTGCATCCTCTGGTTAGGGGGGAATCTTCTTCCCCTCAAAGGCTACAATCCTCATGTCCCCCTCACATAGAGTGATAAGAGTTGGAAGATGCCTCAAGGACAATCCAGTCCAACCCTTTGCAATGCAGGAATAAACAATCAAAGCACCCATGACAGATGGCCATCCAGCCTCTGTTTAAAAACCTCAAAAAAGAAGACTCCATCACATTCCGAATGTTGAGGTGAGGTGGAATCTCTTTTCCTGTAGTTTGAATGTGTTGCTCCTATCCTCTGTAGAAAACAAACTCACTTCATCTTCAGTATTACATCCTTTCAAATATTTAAACTGGGCTATCATATCATCTCTTAACTTTCTTTTCTCCAGGCTACACATACCCAGCTCCCTAAGCCACTCTTCATAGGGCATGGTTTCCAGACCTTTCTCAATTTTGGTTGCCTCCTCTGGCCACGCTCAAGCTCGTCAACATCCTTTTTGAATTGTGGTGCCCAGAACGCGACACAGCATTCCAGGTGAGGTATGGCCAAAGCAGAATAGAGTGGTACTATTATTTCTCTCAATCTAGACACTATACTTCTACTGATAAGGCTTAGAATCACATTAACTTTTTAAACTAAGCACATTTTTACCTTCTCCTTCTCCACCTATCCTTTTATTTTCTTCCTTCTTTTTTTACCTTCCCTTTTTTCACTTTCACTTTTCTGTCTTTTCCCTTACAGAGCAATGTGGGTTTTTTAAAAAATGCTTCCTTTGACCGTAATGATAGCTCTTCAAAAAGTGAGGAGTCAAGCTATAGAGTCATAAGACTTTCATACGAGGACACTCACATCATTTGGGAAGGAAGTATTAGCATTTTCCTCTCCAGCCATTATCCCACATCTGAGAAATCAACCCCACAACATGGCAATTACTTAGGTACACTGGCCACCAACATTACAAGAAAATTTAACAGCCAACATGTTGCATATAGTTGGGGGACAGCCAAGAAGGAGACACTGAGAGCCAGAAAGAGACGGCCAATACACCAGTTTCCCTACCTGGTCTAGAAAAATAATTTCAGAATATCTATCACCTTTCAGTGTTAAATATTCTCTCTAGTCCATTCAAAAGACTATGGAGGAAGGACCATCTTAAATCAATACAATTACAGTAGTGTGTAAACACTACACAATGGTTTTGTTTGAGCTAGGGAAGAAACACATTAAATTGCACAGATAAAACAAGGTTAAAATGAAGTTTATTAGGTTTTTTTGTGGGTTTTTTTGTTTTGTTTTAGTTTTTTTATATAAAACTGTTTGTGAAACAGCTATTTTATTCCCATGGCAGAGTGACCCCTGAAAGATGCACTAACCCCTTCTTAAGGCCTTAACAAGAGAAAAGGTTTTTCTTTTTTAAAACTCAAATGTTTAAAAATTACACAATGTACAAACAAACAAAAAGTAACCATGTGGTGTAGGCTGATAAATTGACATTCTCCCTTCCTTCCTTTGGGAAACAAAATACAGAGAAGAGAAGGGTTAACTGGATTTTCCTTGTCAGCTTAACACACACTGATTATGTCAACATTCAGACTTCCTGTTAAATGCCCCTTTCTGGTAGGCAAGCCAACATCCTACTCCAGACTGCCCTTTTAAAAAGGCAGCATCTCCTTGGAATGATGTGGGAGTATTTGTCAAGGCCAAGACGGTCCAAATCCCCCACCTTTTGGTACAGACAGAGTCATGTATATAAGGTCAGAATATGAAGCTAGTAGAAACCACTCTTATTTCACAAGCCACATGACACAGGAGTCTTCTGACGCTTCTCAGGCTTCCTTTCTTAATAAAATAAATAGTGTTTCTTAAAAAGAAAAATCCCCTGTTCATACGTACACAAATACAAACATTCTATCCCCTGCAACCATTCACTCCCCCATCCCCACTGCGAATAACTTGCCAGCAACAATAACAAAGAAAAAAATCTGTATTCTTTGAAACCTGGGTTTTCTTTGTGGAAGATGGAGTGAAAAGACAAGTTTGATTAAGCAAGCTCATTAACTCCATAATCCTTTTCTGAAACTAGATGAGAATCATTTGCAAAGGCCTTGTTATGAATTTCACTTATTATGAGCAACTTGGAACATACATGAATCCTAAAAATTGAATTTAATGCATAAAAAGGGATAGCGCACCTTTCATTTAAAACAAGTCTATCAAGACTAAAAATAGATCTTTTAATATATATATATCTATATATATATATTTTATCCCTCCCTCTTTAATTCCCCCACCTTCTCTTCTTTTTCCCTCCCCTTCCCATAGTCACTATGGAGATTGTGTCCATGAAAACAGCTGGTTCAGACTCCTTGATCATATTCTGTGATGTTTTCGGTCAGTTGTGATGAAAGAGTTGATGAAGGAAGTGCTGGCATTGGCAGGCACATCAAGAGAGGGGCATGACTGCACAGTGGGAAAGAATCAATTGAATCTTGAATGTCCACCGCTTTCTTATCTCAACAGTCTAACCTGCAAGGGGAAAAATATTTCCATTAATTTCCTTTAATGTCATTAAGGTGCTAAATATTTCCATTAATTTCATGGAATTATTAACAGCATGGCTCAAAAGAATTTTGAAGTAACAATATCTTCAGAAGTTCTTAAACCTGACTGAACCACTTATGCAAATTACTAATCATTACTGTTCTGGAAACAATACACTTTTCTAAAAGAAGTCATAAAAAGAAAGTCATCCTATAGTGATTACACGATAAATGTAAAACACAAGCATTTCTTTTGTCTGTGTTTTCATGTCAGAATCCCCTTCATTTTAGTGCTGAGTAACAAGAGCATCTATGCTGGACAATGAACCTCTGCTTTAGCCTGCAAATATTTTTTTTTTCAATTTCTGAAATTTCTATGAACAATTTTACAATTCTTTAAAAACAATTTGGAACTACAGAAATGGATTGGGGCATGGACACCTGTCTAATAGGGGGAACGTTTCATCTCTCCACAATTCATATGGCTCTGTGCTATATTCAGATAGTTTTTTTAAAGGCAGTTTATATTATCAATTTTGAGATCTAATGATCAATTCTTAACAACCATAAATATGTTTCAGAGAAATGAGATAGATACAGTGGTCTATTTCGGCATATGTTTAAAAATTCTGTAAAATTTGAACCCATGAGAAGTAAAAAAGTGATATGAAATATTGTTTACATATCAAACTAAACTACAAAGAGCAGATTCCTGGAAATTGACAGACATTTTCAACTTGAAATGGACTCTCCATGCCTACACGCTTCTTGGTTTTCAGCCTACTTATCCCTGGAGAGCTTTGGCTAACTATTTGGAAGAGAGAGAGTGAGAGAGAAATTCCATAGGTCCCTGAACACCTGTGATGCTAGCAAATCATACCTGTGATGTTGAAACACTTCTACAGGCAGGAGGTACTGGCTGAGACAAAGTAAGAAGGCAGAAACCCCTTCTTAATCTAACTTTCCATGACAGATATACATCAGTACACCAGTGCTTTCTATGAAATCCAGTCTCCATTGTCAAAATAAACACTGGAAAGACATATCATTTACTCATGAGGACACAGACATGGTTCACAGTACTGCCACTGCCTTCATGTGCACAGGAGGAAAAACAAAACTTCTGCTTCAGGGAAAATAAATGAATGCTCTTTTAATACTTAAACCAGATTTTTCCCCACTCCACTTTCAACAGGACATGAGACATGAATTACAGAAATGTGTAACATTTGATGTTGTTGGAAAGAGGCAGAACTAGAATATTTGCTCTAAGAAATCCTATCAAGTTTTGCAAATAGACAAAATACTTTGGGCAGGAAGGATTAAAAGTTTATCTCAATCACAAACTGTCGTAGCACTGGAGATACACCGAGTGCACATTCAATTCATGTTTTAGCAAATCCTTACCTTTTTCCTGTCTGCAAAGAAATATGCCCCAATTTTGGCCATACCACATACCCATCACACCCTTTTGTTCCAGATGAATTCGGTTACCACGATAGGTTCATGGCCAAACTCAAGTTGGATATAAAATAAATCCCACTATTTTGAGGAATTCACATGCAACCAATAAGTAATAGGGAAAAGCAAATCTTCCACTACAAATTCTTCACTAGTAATTGCAGAACTCATAACCCAAAAGGAACATCTCCTCATAGCTATCTCTAAAGCATGTACCCAAGGCCCAACAAACTAACAGAAAAAGTGCAAGCAGACCTTAGAAATATCATCACGATTATTTCAAAATAAACAATTACATTGATTACATTAATTTTAATTAAATAATTCAAATTCAAACTCAGTTGAGTTACTGCTGAGAAGGGATGACTTCTGTCCTCCTGGCATAAGCAGTGGAACGTACTGTGCCACTACTACTGCATGCGTATAAATTAGCATTTTAAATAATTCCCTTTACATAGTATCAAGAAAGCCCATTCACAGATCACTTGGCTAGAAACAAATGCAAGGTGTTCAAAAATTATAAATGCTGGAAAGAGGTTGGAAAGTAATTTCTAAGATAGTGAGAATGAAGTAAAGGCTTCTCGTGAATCAGCTCAACTCTAGCATAGTAAAAATAATCAGGATAATAATAATGGTTAAAAAATTATAAAATCAACAGCATCATTATCATCATCTCTGTTTCATGCTAATTCTCCCAGAAATGTTTAATTATTTATTTGATTTATTGCCTTTCTTCTAAGACTGTAAGAGATCTGTCACAGGAGAAACTGAAAATTCCCTAAACCTGACTAGTTCAACCTTTTATTGGGATTATTTGCAAATGGCAAGGATATACAGTGGGCCCTCCACATTTGCTGGGGTTAGGGGCACAGGACCCTGGTGAAAGTGAAGAGAACACAAATAAAAATCCACTCTTTTAAAACATGAGAGAACACCTGTATAGGAATCTCTAGGTTCCCCAGTGCAGCTTTGTGGCCTACATCCAGCAGAGGTTGACTACAGAATTCACTGGAGGTCCTACATGTGCCTAGATAACTGTTTTCTCCCTAATCTCTCGGTTTTCCACTGTGACTCTATGGTCAACTTCCAGCAGAGTTCATTTTGAAGACCTAGCAATTCTTAGAGAGAACTATTAATCAAATACATGAATAATCAAATCTGCAAATGTCAAAGCCACAAATGTGGAGGGCCAATTGTATATTTTTGACGGGTTACCTTTAGATATCTAAAAAATATCAGAAAAGTTAGAATAGAGTTCTAAAAGTAAAACATAGCTAAGGGCATAGGAAAAGAAATTGTAGATCATATATAAAATCATAGCTTTATTTAAGTGCTATTATATTGTTGGTACAGGACAGGTGAAAATTCAGTTAAATTGAGGACTTACATACTTTTTACAAATGAAAAAGAAATAAATTTAAAATGCCCCCAAACCAAGGAGGAAGGAAATTAGAAGTAAATGTTTGTTTTCTATCAGGAAAGCTTTTCAGCCACGTTAAGCTCTGGAGTCAATTTGCAATTTATTTCCTTTTTAAAGAAGACCTGGACTAAAAAAAGGGAAAAAAGTCAAAGGTCCCCCCTCAAAAACATAGTAACATGGTGAGATTACCCCGCACACAATTGTGGATTTCCCCCACCCTAAAAAGTAAAACAAAACAAAAAAATTGATTGCCTTGGAAGGTCTTGTTGCTTCTATTCTTCTTCCAACACCTGTTGTCTTTCCTGGGATTTAAAAGGCAATGGCAATTCTGATCAGCTTTTTGCTTCCTTGGGAATTCAAAGCATATTGAGGTCATATGCAAAAGAACATGAGAAGCATCACAGTGGATCAGAATAGGCCCATCTAGTCTAGATTTGTGATACAGTGACTAACATGTTGCCAGTGGGAAACCCACAAGCACTACAGGCTCCTATCCACTTTGAATGTGTTCTTGCACCAGGCTGGACACAAAAGTGGTATCTGCCAGCTGTCTTGATTTATTGGTTTCCCTCAACCATGTCTGTGAGCTATACTGAAAAAATTGGCCATTCGCCTTCTTTTAGATTTGTATAGACCAAACAGAAGAAACCTGGTAAAATGCAGGAGTCATTGATGGTACCACAGCCCTTCAGTAAATAGAGTAGTACCAAAATACAAGATGAAAACCACCATCCTGAAGTAAGTTATTGTCCTAGTCAAAACCTCTGCACAGTAAGACTACTCCTTCATACCAGAGAGTAGGTGGAAGGGAAACCTCCAGAGTCCCTCCCTCGACTCACCTGTGCTTGCTTTATTTTCATTCCCACGAGACACTTCCCCCCTCACCCCCGCTCGGACTGCTCTGTGCTGAGGCTGCCTTTCACCATCTTGTTCTGCAAGGAGGGAAGAGAGCAAGGGGGGAGGGGCTGATGTCCAATATGCCAAAGATTTGGTGAAGTGGAATGAGAGGATAACGAAAAGTAAGAGATGAAAAGAGGAAAACATGGAGGATGAAAGAGAAAGCAGCATCAGTACTAGAAACAAACAGGCAGGATTTCTGCATGACAGCACTGGTACTATTGTGAAGCAAGAAATACACAGAATTTAGGGAGAAGATAAGAGCTGGGCGTCCTGCATAATCACAGAACATTCATACTGAGCATGAAAGGACATTAAAAAACTGAGCTTGTGTTTCTTTTTAACCCTTCTTTCTTGAGTATTCTGAAAAGACAGTTTGAAAAAGGCTGTTAATCCCTAATTTTCCCTTAACCATTTATTTCAGAAATGCCAAGTTACTTTCATTTTCATTTTGTGGAGGTCCTAACCAAATATAGCTAGTTTTCAAACTTACCTAAAAGAATTAATATATGATAGAAAACAGGTGTTAACACTTCAAAATACTTTTGAGCTAATACTTTACTGTATATCCATCAATTTTAAAACTGCAACATTTTTCTCCACTAAGACCATGCTTAAGAGGGCAAGACAAATGCCTTCTGCTTCCACTGGAACAAAAATCAGATTATAAAACCCAGGTATATGTAACCAATGCAGAAAATAATCAAAAGCACCAAAATGTCAGTTTTACTCCTTTTTTTAAAACTATCTCTTATGACTGCTAAGACTGGTTTGAAAGTATACACATAGGCAGAATTGGATGAAATCTCCAATACCAGAAAGGAGCTCTGCAGAATTACAAGTTATTAATGGACAGGGTTTCAGAGTCCTGTAGTGTTTCCTTTCACCTCTTTATCCTTATCAAAAACAGAATAAATAATGCAAAATAAGAAAACCTATACCAATTTTCCTGATGCACCTAATTTATGTGCAGGAACTCCATTTTTATTACACAGTTTTGCTTTCTAAAGTTCAAAGTACACACAACCTTATTTGAGAATTTTAAAAATGAGGAAATTGATTTTTATTGAATTAAGATTTCTGCCCCACCAATGGCACAACCTTCCTGCGGTAGTGGGATGCTCCTGTGAGGCAAGAAGATACGCTGACAGTAACAGTGCTGCTGGTAGGATTTCCCATGTCAGACAGCTTTTGCTGAAGAGCCAGACTAAACATGCCAAACAGGTACTGGGCAGCAGCAGTAGTGAAGGGTGACACTGGGCAGAGGATCTCTCAGAGACAACACCAGTGGCACCACAGCTAACACTTGTTAGTACTGAGAAAAAGGAAGCATGGTAAACCTCTTTTTGAATATCTTTTACCACAAAAACCCTATGAGGAGACAATCCAAAGTGAAACAAAAGATAATACCCCAAAATGAAACTTCCGGTACAGATGGCACTCAAAAAGCTACTGGGGTATAGGGGGGCAACTACAAGTAGCCCTGTGACTAATGATGCAACTAGACTCAAGCAGAAAAAATGTTCAGTTATTGGCATGCTCAAAGGTGAAAGGAAAGTCTAAAGTTGCTCAATATGTATTAGAGAATCATGAAATGTGCAAAGCATGAATTGGGGGTAAAGACATAGTAAAACAAGACATGGAACATATATACCCATTGCAATACGTGGGGTGATGAGCTAAAGTGGGCAGGAATGGGACCCTTTTGAGTTAAATAATTACACAGTATTTTACTCAAGAAATTAACATTTAAGAAAAAATAAGGTAGCATTAATAAGGAGAGACATACCAAAAGCAATCAAACAATATATTAAGTTTGATCAAATAATATCAATAAGAGTTCAGGAAAAGCCATTAATATAACCATGATCCACATTTATGCTACAAAAGCAGAAGAAGAGGTTGAAAGATTCTGGTGCTGGAGACCAGGAGAAAATGGATCACACATCAAAACAGGACTTGTTCTTAATCACAGGTGACTGGAATGCAAAAGTAAGAAAGAGAGCAGAATCAAAGACTGTAGGAAATTTTCTTCTAAGATGAAGAAATGAAACAGGAGAGTGACTGACTGGATTTTGCAGGGACAACAGTTTGTTCATCATAAACACATTCTTCAAGCAATCCAAGAGGTGACTGTATACATGGACATCACCTGGTGGCCAATATAGAAATCAAATAAGATTACACATCTAGAAGCAGAAAATTGAGAAGCTCCATCCTCTCTGCAAAAACAAGACCAGGAACAAACTGTGGTACAGACCATGAACTACTAATAACAAATAAAATATAGCCTGAAGGACATCCCTAATACATTTAAGGTAATGTAAATACAGTATATACATATATTTGCGCTAGTAATCCTAATTGTTCTTGAAGCTGGGACATAGCAGAGATTCTGGTGATGTGTTGCCCACACCATTGCTCAACAGTCTCCCTTTCCGAGTTGGCTGAGTTGGGCTTGACTATTGGGTATCCCCTCAGCTTGTTGTACCGGGAGACTAGAACTCCATGTGGAGACTGCTTTATTGGGAGCAGCTCAGGATTTCATGTCTGCCATAACAACTATGAGTGTGTTCCAATATCTGGTGCCACCCATGCTGCAGAACACACTCTGGACTTAGTTTTCTGTTCTGGGTGAGATGACAATGATCCGGATGTGGAGGAACTTTCTGTAGCTCTGCTATCGTGGACTGATCACTACCTGGTGCTGTTTAGACTCACTGGAACACTGAGCCTGTGTCTCTGCAGGGTGTAGGACTGATTAAGATGGTTCACCCCAGGAGACCTACTGATCCAAATGGGTTCTTGATAGTTCTTGGGGAGTTTCCTGTTGCCTTGGCAGGTGATCCTGTCAAAGCCCTGGCTGATCTCTGGAACAGGGAAATAGCCAGGTTGGTGGACACCACCCTAACCATCCTGTCTCATGAAGTGGAGCTAAGCGAGCCACCTGGTTCACTAGAGAACTGGCAGTGATGAAACAAGTGTGATGGAGACTAGAAGTAAGGTGGTGGATGGCCTGGAGCAAGTCGAACTGAACAAAGTCTAGAGAGCTCACTGGAAGGCAACGGTGGCAGTGAAGAAAATATACTTCTCTGTCACGGTTACATCTGCACAGTGTTATCCGACAGAGCTGTTTTGAGTAGGCAGGGGCTATGGTCTGGTTCACAAGAAGAAAACAAAGACCACTCAACAAGCCCACTGAGACAAATTTTCAAGACACTTTGCAGATAAAATCACTCTGACTTGGATACGATAGTTGAGACAAGGCCAACGGATGTAATCCTGGCACCTGCTCATCTATATTATTGGAAATATTTCAGTTTGTGCAGCTTGAGGATGTGGACAGGATCCTTGAGACATGAGAGCCACCACATGTATACTGGACCTTTGCCCTTCCTAAACACCAAGAGGAGGATGGGCCAAGTAGTTAAAGCGAATGGTGAATGCCTCACTGCAACAAGGGAAATTTCCATCCTACCTAAAAGAGGCTGTGGTGGCCATTATTTTTTTAAAAAGAGCCTCCCTGGATCCTACTATTCTGAATAATTATTGTACAGTCTCTAACACTCCATTTTAAAGCAAGGTTTGGAGCATGTGGTGGCCTCCGAACTTCAAGGGTTTCTGAATGAGACAGATGAAATCTAGATCACTTTTAATTGGGCTTAAGGCATGGTTATGGGACAGAGACAGCTTTGGTCACCTTGGTAGATGAATGAAACAGGGAACCAAATGGGGCAATGTGTCCCTGTCGATTATGATGGACCTCTCAGCTGCTTTTGACACGATCAGCAATGGTATCCTTCTGGGCCAACTGTCTGGGATGGGACTTGGGGACACTATTATGCAGTGGTTCTGGTCCTTCCTGGAGGGGTTAACTCAGAAGATGGTGCTGGGGGATTCCTGTTCAAAACCCTAGCTGTTGATCTGTAGGGTCCCTCAGATTTCTGTTTTGGTCCCCATGCTGTTTAACATCTACATGAAACCACTAGGAGAAGTCACCCAGAGTTTTCAGGTACAGTGCCACCAATATGCTGATGACACCCAACTCAACCTCTCCTTCCCATCTGATTCCAAGGAAGCTGTCTTGGTACTGAACCCATGTCTCGTCCGTAACTGACTGGATGAGGGAAAACAAATCGAAACCTAATCCAGACAAGGCTTAGTCCCACCACCACCACAGGCTCCCTTGGTGAGGACATGAGAGCCTTCTCAGTGGCTGCACCCTCTCTTTGGAACTCTCTCCCTTGGAAAGCTAGGCTGGCCCTCTCCCTGGTTTCTTTTTGCCAGCAGGAGAATATCTTTTTGTTTAAGTAGTCTTTTAATGTGTAAACTGGATGTTTTCTTTTTCTTGTTTAACTTTTATATGCCTTTTAAATGATTTTATACATTTAAAAAAACTTATAGTCAAGGTTTTTAATTGACTCACCTGGAGTGGCCTTGGGTTTCACTCTAGGAGAAAAGTGGCATACAAATGAAAATAAATAAATAATTGAACAGGATTCAAAAGAAAGAGAAGTCTCAAGGGATGACAGACAAAAGTCTTCAGGCTGTTAAGGACCAATGAAAAGCAAAAATAAAAGGGGACAAAAATGGAGTCAAAATGCTAAATGTAACTGTTTGGTGACTTGTATGCAGAAACAAAAATAAATACTGTAACAATCAATGCAGAGATACAGCAAGTGACAACAAAAAGTGAAGAGAAGAAACATCTTCCACGAGACCCACGACATCAAAGAAAATTTAATCCAAAAGTGGGGATGCTCTATGGCCAATGGGGGAACACTTTACCTGACCAGGTAGAAATAAAAAGACAACAATATCTAGGAAAACTATATAAAAGATATGAAAGAATGACAGATTCATTCAAGGAAGAACCATATGAAGATGAACCTTCAATTTTACAACGTGAAGTGGAATCTGCACTTGGAGAACTCAAGAGAAATAAATCACCAAGACCAGATGGCATACCTGTAGAACTGCTCCATTCTACATAGACAAAACCTACCCTAGTTCTAACTAAAACCTGGCAATAAATATGGAAAACAAGAAAATGACCCACAAATTGGAAATGTGCAATTTAACTCCAAATCCCAACAAAGGGGATCGCAGGACCATTGTATTAATTTCCCATGGAAGCAAAGTGATGTTCAAAATTCTACAACAAAGACTTTGACAATATAAGGATCAAGAAACACTAGATGTTCAAGTTGGATTCAGGAAAGGCACTAGCAATCGTATAAAGCCTGTGCTTTATAGACTGTAGTCAAACCTTTGGATGTATATATCAGTGATTCCCAAACTCTGACTTTCCAGGTGTTTTAGACTTTGACTCACAAAATCCCAGACCATTGTCCAAGATAGCTGACACTTCTGGGAACTGAAGTCCAAACTACCAGGCAAGCCAGAATTTGGCAATCACTGGTATAGATCATGAAAAACTATGATTTACTCTTAAAGAAATAGATGTTCTACAACTTTTCATTGTCCTGCTATGTAACCTGTACTCAAGACAAGAGGCTACTGTTAGGACAGAAACAAAATGGTTTTCAGCTGGTAAAGGGGTCAAAGCAAAGCTGCATCTTATCACCCTGTTCAACCTGTATGCGGAAAAATCTCATACATAAAACAAGATTACACTCAGAGAAAGAAAGTATGGAAATTGGAGGAAGGAATATCAACAATTTAAAATATGCAGATGACATCATACTACTAGCAGAAAATAGCAAAGCCTTGGAACAATTACTGGAAAAAAGTCAAGGAAGACCAGAGATGAATTACCTAAGTATAAAGTAAATGATGAAGACACTGAAATAGTTCATGCTCTTCCATACTTTGGCTCAGTTTGTAATCAAAACAGAGATTACAGTCAAGAAATCAGAAGAGGACTAGGACTTAGAAGGGCAGCTATGAAGGAACTAGACAGGATCCTGAAGTGTAAAGATATATAACTGAATAATAAGTATTAATCATGCCATCATATCTCCCATTTTTATGTACTGTTATGAAAGCTGGACAGTGAAGAAAGCTGAAAGTAAGTCAACTCATTTGCAAAGTGGTGCTAGAGAATAGTTCTACAGATGTGGCCTGTTAAAATGTTTGTTGTTACCCGCCTCGATCTAATACAGGAAGAGGCGGGATACAAATAATAATAATAATAATAATAATAATGAAAAAGACTATTATTAAAAAGTCCTAGAGCAAATCTAGCCTGATCTCTCCCTAGAAGCCAAGATGATTAACTGAGACTGTTGTACTTTGGACATATCATGAGAAGAGATAACTCACTAGAAAAGACAATAATACATGGTAAGGCAGGAGGCAAACCACATTACAGATGGACAGACTCAGTCAAGAAAGCCATGGCTCTGAGTCTGCAAGGCCTAAGCAAAGCTGTTGATGGTAGGGTGACTCAGAGGTCTCTCATTCATTGGGATGCCATACGTCATAGTCCACTTGATGGCAGTTAACAATAAAAGATTTCTGCACCCATTTCATCAGTACCACACAGAAGGAATTAACATTAAATTAAAAGAAAATGCTTTCTAATTTACTGACATAAAGTGAATTTCTTCTCTAAAAATGAATAGCTGGATCAGAAAAGTTACGTTATTTTGTATGATGGTAAGAGTTTTATTCTTCCTAACGTATACTGTATTTTTTTACACGTTTTTGAACTACCTTCTGCCACCTTGTGGTTGAAATATTCAAAGTTTTTGTGCGTGAAACAAAAAACATCTTCACTACCTAAATCAATTATATGTTAAAGTTGAATACCAGTTTCTCACACAAAACAAGAAGAAGGGAAACCTCTACCTCAATTTATAATAAAAAACTTTAAATGTTTGTCTGAATTCTGCCCAACGTTCTACAAAAATCAATCTTATTATAAAATGATCAATTCTGGGTATTTCATGGGACATTTAGTTTGAAGGGTCAGTTCAACGAAATGATTCTCAAGAAAAAATGTGTGGCCTTTATTCTATTGGATGCTTTCTAATGTCAGTGCTCCATGTCCTGTGTGTTAGAAGTGATCTGTATTTGTAAAACTGTCATTGAACAAAACAAACTTCTTCTCTGACAAAAAGTTTCTGCTCAGAGATTATTCCAGATTTCTTTCAGAGACAGGTGCATGGTCTTCAAATGGCTCCATACATCTTGTTCTCAACTGCCACTGATTAGAGAAACTGGGGTAACCCCAACGTACTTCTGCATGACACAGCACTTCATTAAAGAAGGTCAAATAACCAAAACAATAAGACACGCTGTAAATCACATTTCTTATATATATTATTCAGGGTGTAATATCTGTTTTACAGTAAAATCAATTTTACCCCATTTTAGGTTTCTTAACTATATAAAAAGTCAATTATTGCAAAAACTGATGTTTAACTTTTTGTCCAGAAAGTGAGCAAATATACTTGAGTTAGCTGTCCAACTGTATTCAGCAACACACAAAACATCTCCTTCACATTCACTGTTAAGAGCTTTCCAATCAGCTCTCCATCATTTCTATACTTCTCTATCAAAGAGTATTTTCAGACACTTTTAACAGAGGATTAACTGAAAACTATAGCCAAAGAAAAATACAGTCAGCTCTCCCTTTACATGGCGAATCCGTTCCGGACCCCCCCTCCTGCATAAGGGGAAAACCGTGTATGCTCATGCCCACTGAAAACAATGGGGTGCATGCACATTGTGCAGCATGCGCACCAGAGGCACGCACACCATTCATTTAATTATACTGTGGCTTCAGCATAAACTGAAAGCCTCGTAAAGAAAGCCCACATATCTCATGGGCTGACAGTATTCAGTACAAAAGCTATGAAATTATATTAGTCCATAAAGCAAGCAGTAATAAAGACAAATGAAAAGACACTATTTCTATTTTAAAAGGATAATTTGCATAATAATAATAATAATAATAATAATAATAATAATAATAATAATAATAATAATAAT
>NC_056526.1:39385822-39488023 GCF_019175285.1 Sceloporus undulatus
AATAATATCCAGACAAACACACACACAAGGTGAAGAAACAGCTTGGGAGTGCATATTTTTAGAAAGAATTACTCTAAAATAAAACTGTCTGAAATGAACTGTGGTGAATCCAGCAAAGGACAGTGCCAAATTAGTAGTATTTTTATTACCTTGTGCTTGGGGCACCTCACTGAGAAATTCTCTTCATTTAGTAAACAATCTGAAAGAGAAAAAAAAACTGCTTCTAAATAAAATGGAAGCTACCAACAGCTAGTTAGTCTGTCATCTCCATCTCAGATCTTTACCTCTCCTACTGGTACAATCTGTTAGAAAATTTTTTAATAGTTAGCATGAACTAACAAGGGTAAAAAATGTAGTCACTATGAGTTTGGCTCAATATCCTTTGAGACAAAGCAAAATGCTATTGTTCCACATTGAGATTTCTGAACCAGATAGAAAAAAAAGTTTGCAGAAAGCACAAACAATTAAGTTTGGTGAACACAGATAAATGTACAACTATTAGAAGTTACAACTCAAAATGCAGAAAATTAGGAGACACATCTGCAATTTAATTTGACAGATTATGCCAAATGATACAGCAATGCAAACAGAAGTTTTAAGAAAACAGGAACCAATTATCAAAACTAATTATTGAAGTGAAATGTATCAACAAATCCACAAGAATTCATCATCTTCTGGTAAAAACACCTTATAAAGGAGCAAGTTTTAACCATGTATATTATTGTAACTGTACATTTTGATTCAGAGATACAGCCATGTTAGTCTGAAGTATCAGAAGTTCTAGCATAAGCTTTCATAGACCAATTCTATAAAAGCTTATGATACAATTTATTTTGTCATTAACTCTCAAAGGTGCTACAACATCCCTTTGTATATTTAGATGTGTATGTCCTTGTGAATATCCATATTCCAAATCAGAAATAAAGGAGACAGAAATCTCCTCAAGAAGCAACGATCTCACTCACAAACCAAACAATTTCATTGTAATTAATAGATTGTGTACAGGTAACTCTATGATTAATGAAACCTCAAACATACACCATGTATTTGGTACTAATATGGACTTATAATAACTAAAATGATTTTTTAAAGAGCACAAAAGGCTTACCTCCAGAAATCTAAATAATAAAACAGTGCTATGAGAGGAATGAACCCCAATGAATGGAACGTTGGACTCCTGAAAGACGTCCCTTTACAGCAGAGAAGGCCGAGCATCCTGAATTTGGGTGGCTCCGCCCACTTGGCTCTGGTAGGCAGGTGGAACAAAGAGACAAAGGCATGACCGGGGCTCTGGCCCCCCGACCTTGCGGGCGGAGCTACCCAGGAACCCCAGTCGGTTTAAAGCCGAGCACACCCTAGAGTTAATGAGATCTAGAGAAACTGTATCCCGCCCCCCGCGCCATAGGCAAAAAGGGGTGGGGAGGATGCGCGGGCCTTCTCTGCTGTAAAGGCGACTTTCAGGTAAGTCCAACGTTCCATTTAGCAGCAGAGAAGGGGCCGAGCATCCTGAAGTTGGGATTTATAAAAGCAGATCGGATACTGGGAGGGCTGGCTGGCGCGGAGGGCGGATCTGACACTATTTGTTGCAAACCCTCCGGCCAAAGGCCGCCTGTGCCGATTGGAAGAGATCGGCTTATAATGTCTGGTAAAGGAAGACGGAGACTTCCACGTGGCGTCTGCAATCTCGGCCAGCGGGGGTTGTGGACAGGGCCGCTGAAGTAGCTGCACTCCTTGTGGAATGAGCGGTGATGTCTCCCGGCGGCTGTAGTTTGAGTGACTTGTAGCACTGGACTATGCACTGCTTGATCCACCTTGACAAGGTGAGACTGATAATTCTTGCCCTTTGAGCCAGGGCGAAAGGAGACGAATTAGCGCCTCAGACTTTCTAAATGTGGCCGTTCTCTTGAGGTAAACTTTATGGCCCTGCGGACATCCAGAGTATGCCAACATTTCTCCAGTCAGTAGTTGGACGAGGGCAGAAGGACGGGAGGACGATGTCCTGAGTGGTGTGGAAGCGGAGTGACTTTGGGGATGAAAGTTGGATCCGGTCTCAGAAGAACGGAGTCTGGCCTGAATGATTAGTAGTTCCTTGCGGCGGAGGAGGGCGCCGATCGCAGACACACGCCTCGCCGAAGCTAGCGCCGTCAGCATGAGCGTCATTGAAGGTGAGGAACTTGAGGGACACTTCCCTACAGCGGCTCGAAAGGAGAGACGGTCAAGGCCTTTAGGACTTGAATGGAGGTCCCATGACGGGAACCTATGTTTGGTCGGGGGCGCTTGTTGGCGACCCCTTTCAGCAACCTGCGGACATGAGGGTGTTGGGATATCCTGGCTGCTACCTCATGGGCAGTATGGAAGTGATGGCTGGCGTTGTCTCTTGATGGTGTTTGGGCGACGCAGACCTTGGAGGAACCCGCTGCAGGAACTGTAAAGCGTTGGAACAGAAACATTGATGAAGTCTTGTTTTGCGCTTGCACCCACTCCTGAACGTCCTGAAGGTGTTTTCATAGATCCTATTTGTAGATTGGCGCCTCGATGCAAGAATGGAGGTCCACCACCTCTGGGGAGTAGCCATAGCTGCTCAGCATGTGGCGTTCAATTTCCAAGCGTGAAGCCGCAGCCAGGCTGGGTCCGGATGATGGATCTGGCCTTGCGTGAGGAGGTCTGGCCTGAGCGGAAGGGCGAAGCTCTGAGACGCCATGACAGGATCTCCGAGAACCAGGGTCGCCGCGGCCACGCTGGAGCTACCAGGATCACTTGTGAGTTGGACCTGCGTATCCTGGCAGGAGCTTGGTAAGCAAGGAGTCGGAGGAATGCATAGAGGAACCTGGTGGCCAGGGGCAGCTGAGGGCATCCATTCCTTCGGCCCTTCCGTTAGAACCTGGAAAAGACCGTGAGTCTTGGCGTTGGCGGGGGAGGCGAACAGGTCTGCACACGGGTTGACCGAGTCTGTTGGCAATCATCTGGAAGGTTTGAGGTGGAGCTCCACTCTCCCTGATCTTGTCCGTTCTGCTCAGCCAGTCGCCTTTGAGTTTAGGGATCCTTGAAGGTACTCTGCCTCCAAGGCTATGAGGTTGGCTTTGCCCATCACTATCAGGGATTGAGCTCGGCCATCAGAGACTGGATCTGGTTCCCCTGTCGGTGACTTGCCTTGCTGTGGTGTTGTCGGTCCTGATCAGGACTGACCTCCGATGGATCGTCCTGCTGAATGCCAGTAGGCGAGGCGATTGCACGGAGCTCCCGCCAGTTGATGCTTGGGTTAGTTCGTCTGGGCTCCATTTGCCCATGGGCCAGTGTTTTCCGCAACTGCTCCCCAACCGCGGAGGCTGGCATCCGTTGTAATTTGGACACTCGGGGCCTCCAAATTGTGGCGACCTCGTGGACTGCACCGGACATCCACCAGGGAACAACAGACTGCCTTGTCTCGGCGGAGAGGTGAATCGTTTTGTGTTTCTTTGAGGGTAATGGCTCGCTGGTGTGGAAGAAGAAGCCATTGTAGAGGTCTGGAGTGGAATCTCGCCCAGGGGACGCATGGATAGACGCTATCCTGAGACCCTGGAGGTGAGCTAAACAGCTGGAGGCTGGGCCGCGTGGAGTTCAGGGCTTTGAGATGGCCCCTTGAATGGCCTGGATCCGCTCGGCAGGTAGACGCACCGTCCCCTCCTGCGTGTCTATTATGCCCCCAGGTGATGGATCGGCTGGCTTGGGGTCAGTGAGCTCTTTTCTAGGTTCAGGAGGAAGCCGTGATCCTGTAGTGACCTGAGGATGGAAGAGGTGTCTTGAGTCCCCTGAGTTTGGAGGGTGACCGGATTAACAAGTCGTCGAGGTAGGGATAGACGTGTAACCGTTGGGTTCTCCACAGAGCAACCAGCGCACCATGATTTTGGTGAACACCCTGGGGAGGACGCTAGTCCGAAGGGAGAGCTCTGTATTGGTAATGGCATTTGCCACTTGAACCTGAGGAATCTTCTTGAGGAAGGATGGTCAAATATGGAAGTAAGCATCCCGGAGGTCCAGCGATGAGAGGTAGTCTCCAGGCGCAGGCCGTTAGTTATAGACTTGAGCGGTCTCCATCCTGAACTTTTTCTTTAGGAGGAAACCGGTTGACCCGTCTCGGTTCAAGATGGCTCTCAGGATCCGTTTTTCT
Source organism: Sceloporus undulatus (assembly GCF_019175285.1). Taxonomy (NCBI): domain Eukaryota; kingdom Metazoa; phylum Chordata; class Lepidosauria; order Squamata; family Phrynosomatidae; genus Sceloporus; species Sceloporus undulatus. The sequence continues at coordinate 39,389,970 of NC_056526.1, forward strand.
TGGGAAACAAGGAAGAAGGTGGAATAACAAACCTAGCCCCTCTCTTGTCTTGAACGAGTTCGATGGCTTGATGTCCCGTAGGCGCTGAATGGCCTCCGCAGGAGGCGGTGTTTGTTGGGGTCGGCTGATCTGGGAGATGAATGAACTTGTCTGGAGGTGTACGATGGAAAATTATCTGTAGCCCTGGCGAATGGTATCCAGGACCCATTTGTCCGAAGGGATGCTCCCAGACGTGGCCGAACCCTGTAGCCTGCCCCCTACTGGGGGGGCCGTCATGAGGTTATTTTTGCGTGGTTGTTTGGACCCCGCTCCATCCTTGGCGGAGAAAGAGGGTTTAGCTTGTTTGTTAGATCTTGTATCTCCCCAATATGGTCGTTGGACCTGGACTCCCTGGCTCGAAGGAATTGGATGAAGAAGGGTAGGAGGATTGGAGGGGCGAAAGGAAGAGGATTTTTGTATTGCCTCTTATCGTCCCTTTTCTTGGAGGTGGGAAGGCCTTCTTCTGTCCTTGCCCTCTACTAGGACTGGTTCTAAGGACTCTCCGAATAGCTTGGAGCAAGGAATGGGGTAATGCCAAGTTCTGTTTGGATTTCGAATCACATTCCAGCTCTTGAGCCAGAACTGCCTGCGGACTGCACACAGCCGCTGCCTGGGCTCTAGCGCACTGTTGGATTGTGTCTAGGGTGCCGTCGGCTGCAAAGGCTGCCGCTCTGGCAATTTGTTAACGGTCTGTTTGACCTTGGTCTGGGTTGGGTATAAGGTCCAGGAGTTGACGGACCACTGGAGGGTGGCTCGCATTACCATCGAGACGGTGGTGCGGCCCTTATGGCAATGGATAGGGCTCATGGCCTCTTTAGGCTCCGTCGGCCCTACGGTCCTCTGGGTTTCTGAGGGTTCCTCCACCGTCCCTGCTGAAAAACAGCTGATGAGACGAGCGCTGACACAGGGGCATCCACGGATGGGACCTTGAGCTGTCTGACGGCTGGTTGAAGTACATAGTACTTGCGGGTAATGCCGTGGTTGGGACCTGGCAGAGGCTGGCTTAGCCCACTCATCACTAATGATTTGCATGATGTTTAGAGGGCACGGGATTTGTTGGACTGGCGAGACCGGCACTGGGAATAACTCCTCACTCATCCTGGGAGTCTGAGTCGGGGCGGGAGTGGCTTGGCCTGTAGGAGTGGCAAGGCCTAAAGTCTGGTTGTCTTTTTTATAAGTGGCACATAGTCCTCCTGTTTAAACAGACGAGAGGACAAATGGGGGTCTGACTTGTAATCTCCTTCATCATGCGACAGTTCGCCCTCCTCCGCCTCAGAGGCTGAGAGGATGTGGTTCCTCCGAAAAATTTCGTCCTCGGAGGACAGCCGCGCGAGTGCGCTTGCGGCTAGATGGCCCTGTGTATTAGCGCGCTTGGATGGTGGGAGGATAGAGTGCCCCGAATCAGAGGAGTATGAAGCCCCTTCCTCATCCCCTCAGAATCGTCGGCCCCTGCCTGGTTAAAGGGGTCTGGCTGGAGAGAGCCCAGGACTGTATCTCTGGTCAGGGAGCTCCGCTTTCTGGAGCTTTGCGCCCAGACCCCCTCTGGCTGGTCTGAGGCTTGGAGTGGCTGGTGCGCGGGGGCCTTTCTGCCAAAGAGTCTGCCTGCCAGCTGTGGCTGGCGCCGATTCGCGCGCTGGGGGAGGCGGTGGCGGCCATGGGCATCGCCGCGCCAAGATGGCGGCGCCCATGGGCGGCCGCATGGCAAGATGGCGGCGCCATGGCGGCCCGCGTGGAGTACTCTGGGGTACTTCCGGGTCATCCGGAAGTGGCGGGCCCGGCCGGTCAACATGGCGGCCGCCATGAGCCGCCCGCATGTGGCCTGCGCTGCCCAGGGGAGCTCGATGCCATCCCCCACCCGCCCGGAAAGAGTCGCCGGGAAAAAAGGTCTGTGGAGGCATGGGCCCCGCCACATAAGGAGCGGCCCCCCCCCCTGGGAAAGTGGCCGCCCCCCAAGGAGAGGTGCTGGCCTCGCGATATGCGCGAGCCGGCCCTTCGTCCCGTCCCTGGTTGACCTGGAGGTGGAGGAAGCCTCCTGTTCTAGGAAGGCCCTGAACCACCTGCAACTGCGGCGGTGGGGGAGATTACTCACCGTCCTCCTCGCCGGTCGCAGGTGAGGGCTCTCCCTCTTCCGACCACCCCTGGGTCGTCTGGGAGTCCCTCGTCCCGACGCCGGAAGGGAGGGCTTCCTCCTGTCGTGCGGGCGCGCTTCCACTTGTGGGGTCGATGTGGTGATGCCACTCGGCGAGCAGCCGGCAAAGCGGGCTGGCCCGGGCAGGTGGAAGCGAGCTCCCCTGTGGCTTGGCCTCCCTGTCGGAAGCCATGTCCCTGGAAGGGTGGGGGGGGTGGGATGGCAGGAGCAAGGCAGGGGGTAGGGAAAAAGGGCCTGGTTTTTTTTTTTTTTTTTGAAGGAGAGTGAAGGAAAGAGAGGAGAAAGAGGAAAGGAGCCAGGCGAGTCTGGGGAGCCAGCGATGAAAGAATCCGAAGATGGATGAAAGAGTCCTACCAGTGCGAGGCAGGAAGAGACTGGGTTCCTGGGTAGCTCCGCCCGCAAGGGCGGGGGGCCAGAGCCCCGGTCATGCCTTTGTCTCTTTGTTTCCTACCTGCCTACCAGGAGCCAAGTGGGCGGAGCCACCCAAATTCAGGATGCTCGGCCCTTCTCTGCTGCTGCACAGAACTAATTCACCTTTTTACGTTGCAGAATTCTCACAGCACCTGAGTTCAAAGTTGAAATACAATATAAGCATACCTTAAAATCGGTGATTTTTCTGCTTGTGGTCCATGCGTGTGTGTGTGTGTCCACACACATCTTGTAGTGATAGGACACTCCCTTCCTACTTGAACGTGATTAGCACCAGGTTTGCAAAATGTTTATAAGCCAGTAAAAACACACTATTACAAAAGACGACTTGAAAGGAAGAGCTGGTAAGTAGCTTCACTAACTATTCTCATTGGCTCCAACCTTATTCACCAGTCCAACAAGAGACCAGAAATGCAATATCAATATGTGAATAAACTCCACCTCTTACATTCCAAAAGCCTTATATGATTACATCTATTTGTACAAATAAGGAAGTATGTACAGTAATTCAAGTATCCACCTCAAATAAGGAAAGACTGAAACAACATAACTCAAGTTTCTCAGTTCTGCTTTTAGTGAAGTATGGTACAAAGATCTAATTTGAGGATGGGGAGAGAACCTACAGTCCATGGAGGCTGCCCCCTCAAACTCTAGTTGAAGCCAGTTGGTAGTTACAGGCACTAGCCAAGAGCATTGTATTCCTCCTTACCTTCCTCTGAGGGAAAGACAGAGGTGGAACAAAGCTGGCTGCTCTCAGAAGAGGGCAATATTCTGCTCTTACAGGTACTGTTCCAGTCTGTCTCTCTTATAAAATATTTGGAAGCAGCCTATGAATAATTCATTTAAGGTTATAGCCTAGATCTTACCTGCATCGATGGCACATGGATAATGATATCGGAAGGAGCAGCCTTTGTTGTAGCAGCCTAAGGTGGCTCCTGGCTCCTGGCAATGAGAACATTTCTGAAAGAAACAGAAAGATAGAACACTAGTTTACATTCAGAGCTTACATTTTTCATCAGTGTTTCTTCTCATAACATTCTGTCACTATGTGTCTATTTAATTAATATCAACAAAACTTTCTTTTTATAAAAAATCTATGTAATGCTCCATTTGTTTAGCATAGATTTTATTGTGAATTGTTTTGTTTCTGTTTTGTTTATCATTGTTTCCTTTCGTTTTTATTGAACAGACATTTTACATAAATAAGCATTCCTAATTATTTGACATACAGTACTTAATCTGTAATAAGAGCCAGCTCTGTAAAAGAATATGAGCCTGCAAGGATGTTAACATTTCTTGGGGCTCCCGTCTTGTTGTCCCATCCTTCAGATTATGGCAAAGTAAGGTGTCTTAAGACTCCGTCCTGTTGTTGGGGCAATGGGCTCTAGCAGCCACTTTCTTTTGTCTTAACTGCACTTTTCCCATCCAGATTCATATTAATTTCTTGAATTAACTACCATTTCTTACTGCCAATTGGCTTTATAAAGCCTTCTGTTTGCAAAACATAAGAAGGCAAAAACAAAAGAATGATATGGCGAGAGTGCAAATCTGGGAGAATGCACGGCATCATTTCAAAATGCATAGGGAGGGTTCAAAGTTCACAACACTCCCATATGTAAATAATAATAATAAACCTTCTGCAAGTAAAGAGATCTGCACAGAAAGCAAAGGACTACATTAGAAACTTTTTTATGCAGATGTATGAGCCTTTCTAAGAAAGTTAGGGGAGAATTCAGAAGTAGCAATACACACCTACCTAAAATTTAAAGGAAAACACTGTGGGCATAGTAGTAGATGGAATGGAGAAAAACAGAGGAATACTGTTATCTCTGAATACAATCTCTATAAAATGAACTATCTATTGCAGTGATGGTGAAACTTTTAGAGGCCGAGTGCCCAAACCGCAACCCAAAACACATTTATTGCAAAGTGCCGTGTTCCTCTGGCTTTCTAATAACGAACTCTGGCAAAGTCTGTGCTGGGGTGACAGCACAAGTGCTCACAGAGAGGGCTCTGAGTGCCACCTCTGGCATGCGTGCCATAGGTTCACCATCACTGATCTATTGTGTTATGAAAAACCAGAAATTTCAAAAGGGGGAGATTTCGCCACATTCATTCTCCTTGTCGGTGACAATACCAAGACTCCAATATAACATATGTAAATACACTAGAAAAATATTCAGGGAAATGTTGAGCTGGAGAATAAAATCAGGGAGGAAGGCAAAGGAAAAAGTGTGAAATAATGGGTGACTTCTATTAACCTCACAAAATACTGGGCAAATGTTTTGGCCATGACAAAGAGACAAAACCTCTAATTACTGAGAAAACCAGCAACTAGTCATGGAAGCAAACAGTGGAGAAGCAACCTGGACAAACAGAGACCAGGACTTAGTGTGGGACTTAAGTATTGCTAAATCAATGGGAAGCAGCAACCACCTTGCTACCTAATCCAATTTACAGTCAGCTCTTCATTTTACAGGGCCTCCATTCTGGATAGCAAACAACACGGGATTCAAGTCCTGTTCTCCCCAATGGCAGTGTGATGCACATGTAACTGTGTGGGTGTGGCCATGTGCAGGCATTGCCACTGGAGAGAACAGAGAAGGGCCCATCCATGGATGCTCCAATCCGTGGATGGTAAACCTACAGTTGAGAAATAATGACTGTATATGGAAGTAGCCAACTGGCAAGGATATCCTACACAGTTGGATGTTGAAGGGGAAGGTGACAAGGTCCAACTCCAGAAAGATTGGGGGTGGTTATTGAAAACCACAAGAGATGCTGAGCTAGAATGTATACTGCTGGTCAGGAAAGGTGCAACCAGGTCACCAGTCTCATTAAAAAGAAGTGTCAAGGAGGCTATTACAGAAAAGAAGACATTCTTTTAAAATAAATGGAATTCAGGCCCAAACAAGGAAAACAAAAAGGGCCACACACTTGCAGAAACATCTTTAATTAAAGGATACCAAATAGTAATTGTTGTTGTTTTTGAGGAATATGGTGCTAATAATATTGACACCAAGAACAGAAAATTATTTCAATATAACAACAGCAAGAAACCAACTAAGCAGGCATGTGCTCCATTGGATTAAAAAAAACAAACATACTACAGGAGTACTAGAATAAAATAAAGAAATTGTAGACAAGCCAAATGAAATATTTCTGTTCACTTCATTGTAAAAGGTTTAGAACAGGTATCACTCAAAGTAGCCAATGTTGTGGCAGTTTTTCAAGAGGGATTCAGGGTGGATCAGGAAATTTACAGCCAGTTAGCTTACATCTGTTGCAAGTAAACTGGTGGAAAACATTATTAAAGACAAAATTACCTTTAGCCTAGGGTTATCCACGGAATCTGAATAGTGAGGATACACACAAATACCAGAAGTACTTCTTTACACACTGTACAATTAAACTATGGAATTCACTACCCCAAGATACAGTGATGACCACCAAGTTTAAACAACTTCATGGAGGACAAGGCTATCAATGGTTATTAGTCATGATGCCTGTATATTCCCTCTGGTATACCATTTGCTAGCAGTCACAAGTGGGAGGACACCATTAAAGTCATGTCTTGTTTATGTATTTCTTTAAAGAGTCTGGTCAGCTCCTACCGAAAGACAATGCAAGACTAGATGGGTCTTTGTTCTTATGTTTAGGCACCTAGGAGTTACACCTGAGGTTTCCTAGTTCTGGTGACCTGGAATTAGAAATGGGGCACTTTTATAAGTACTTGAGAGTGATCAGCACCAACTTCTTCACCTCCCCAGTCCTCCAGCATGCACAAAGGACTTGGGGAATAGACACAAATGAGGCTCTACCTTTGTCTACCTTATGAAAGAAACAACAGGAAGATCTCCTGCCATTTTTTAGATTCTCTATACTCTGCCACAAGAATTCAAGGATTGAGAAACCTTACAAAACAGACTTGAATCGTCAGGGCCTCCAATAAATCCCCAACTGTACTTTTAACATGTTCTTTTATGAGACAAATTATCCAGAATCTCACTTTACTCCCATGAATTCAGCTACACTTTATTAAATCCTTTTGAGATATAGGGTCATTCTTAACTATTCCACAGAAGCATATGGCTATGCAACAAATTATTTAACTTCCTAACATGAATCTCTCAATATTATTTCCTGCTAAAAAAAGGAACCATCATTAAGGTTGCTTCAGATGAGGTATTTATTGTGCAATTGACCTGCCTCATTCAAAGAATTTTACTCAGACAATGTCATATTTCATTCAGATCTCTGCTGTGTCAAACAATATCTGTAAAAGAGAAAAAGATGGAATTGCTTCACAATGTTTTTTGACCAACAGCGCTGGGAACCATCTGTCTGGAAGCACCCTAAACCTAAAAGGTTTCAGAGGTATGTTACATAGCAATATAATGATGGAAGGTTTTTTATTTAAATATTTAAAATAAGTCTTCCTTTTTTCTTTTTTTGGAAATGGTGAAAACATACTGATATTTTTATACTGACACAACCTACTGCTTCTCTGTTTGCTTGATTATTTGACTTATTCCTTGTTCAAATTCCAAAAGATATTACATCTGTTAAATACACCTTTAAAAGCAGGGATTTTTAAAAAATTAAAGGAAACCTAAATGCAGGAAGCTGTGATTTCCCCAGCACATTCGATTCAACCTGTGAGATCACTAGGGCTATTCTCAATCACCCATACAAATGTGATATCCTGCTAACTGTAATTCTACTGAGTAAGCCAGACAGAGCTTGTTTGCTGCTGCTGCCAGCTCCCCTACTGTCAAACACCTCTTCAATCTGGCAGAAGTTGCTGCTTTCCACAGTCCACTGGTGACATAATAGCTCCAGCTTCACCACCTCCTGGGACCTGAAACCATATGCTTCTTTCAAGAGTGAAACAGGCACAAAATATACACGGTGCTCCACAATCTTGGCAGAAAGAAAAGGAACGTTTCCAGAAACAAAACATCCTAACCCTTGCCCCATACCAGAGATTTTTGTCATGTAATTTTTGAGCAGCTCTGCTTCAGAGGTGGGGTTCACTTTGACCAGGGGTAGGTAATCTTTTTGAGCCGGGGGCCGGTTGCTGTCCCTCAGACAACTGGGGGGCCGAAGCCAAAAAATAAATAATTAAATAATTTTAAAAAATTAAATACATAAATAAACCAGGACAAATGTAGGACAAAATTTTCAAATGGAAGATACTTTTTTTTAAAAAAATGGAGGACACGCCAAAAAAAATGCTGATTTTTTAAAAAATGTTAATATAAATGCATGTTTCTGAGGCTTCTATAGACAATTGCCCCCCAAAGGCCCCGGTGGCAATTGGCGGCAGGACTGGGCTGGGGCCGGTCCCAAGGCCTCGCCGGGCCGCATCCGGCCCGCGGGCCGCAGGTTGCCTACCCCTGACTTTGACAAATGGCAACTATCCTTGACTTTCCCCCATCTAATCATTGCCAACCATACTAGACCAGGTTAATAATAGACCAGGCAAACTTCCTCCTTCATCAAATCCTAGTAGCAAGGATAGTCTTGTACAGGACTTCAATTTGAAGCCAAGGAAAGATCACCACCTGGCTGGCTGCGTAAAATTATTCTTCTGACCATAAGTGGTTAAGGGAGATACAAGAAGAATGTCTGCTCTCTCATATCACCATTGTACCATTTCTACTAGCTACACTAAGATGGTATGAACAAAGCAAGGAGAGAAAAGTACAAAGATGATCTATTTCAATGGTTCTCAATTGGTGGCACACAGCAGTGCTTATGCCACTGTTTTAACGAAGCACAACTTCCCAGTCACTGCATTTTCCTCTTTGTTCACTGCTAGCCTTAGGATAACATAGAAACTTCCTAGCAAGAACAAGCACCACACAACTTTCATATAAACCCAGCTTTTTATTAACATCTGCTATGCCATGTCGGAAATCCCCTCTAGGCATCTCAAAAACACCTGAAGAATGTCTGGTTGGAATGTAGGAGAAGTCCTGTAACCAGACTTAATCAGGAACTAACTCTCTAGTCTCTCTGTTCAACAGCACCTCCCAAACCCTTGGAGTCATTCAGACATAAACTATCTGTCTGATCACTATTACTTTAGGGGTGGATAGGATACCTCAGGCCCTGAAGCTCAATCTGTCTGATTTAGGGGTTTTTGTTTGTTTTTTGTTAACTGCTACCAAGTTGACCTCAACTTATGGTGACCCTATGAATAAGAGACCTCCAAGTCACCCCAATATCTACAGGTCTCCCAGATTCAGGGCCATGGTTTCCTTGATTGAGTCTATCCATTTGAAATGTGATCTTCCTTTTTTCCTGCTGCCTTCTATCCTGATTCGCATTACTGTCATGAGTCATGTATTTTCATGACATGAGCAAAGCACAATAGCCTCAGTTCAATCATCTTAGCTTCTAGGGAGTGTTCTAGGGCCCATTTAATGGTATTTTTAGCAGTCCACAATATCCACAGTACTCTTCTCTAGCATCATATTTCAAATGACTCGATTTTCTTCCTATCAGTTTTCTTCACTGCCCAACTTTTGCAACCAGACATAGAAATTGGAAATATGATTGTATGCCAATCCTAACTTTAGTGTTCAATTATGTATCTTTTTACACTTCAGGATCTTCAGTATGCCAAGGGGTCTTGTAATACCTTTGAGACTAACCAAGAGAGAAAGAGATTGTAGCATAAGCTTTTGTAAACTTCCTCAGATGCAAGGAGTGAACTAGTGCCTAGGAACAGACCCTCTATAAGAAGGATATATGAAAAGCCATAGAAATGCAACATTTGTGGATTTGGTGATAAGGTGACATGTTCAGTTTTAATTATGATAACCCAGCCAGCATAAGTCTACATTCCAAAACTCTATCCACCATTCATATGGTTATCCACCCACCCTAGCCTTAGGGAAACATTATTTGTCCTGTCCTTTCTCTTAACAATCATAGATAAAATTGAACATGTCACCTCATCACCATACCCACAAGTTTTGGATTTCTATGATTATTCATATAGCCTGATTATAAAGATCTATTCCTAGGCACTAGTTCACTGCATGCATCTGAGGAAGTAATATGTTCTTCACATAATTTTTTCAACTGCGTTACTGTCAAGCTTACCTTTGCTTAAATACAATTTCTATTCCATTTTATTTTCTTTCTCTGAGTAAAAATTCAGCCTTTTAAAGGAAACCATTTTCCATTTCATCATTACACTTTCTATTAAACACAACATATTAGTACCCACTTTTCAAAATTTGGATATGCATTCAATCTGAGCTGGTTAATACATTAAATCTATTATAAGGGTTTTAAATAACCAGCAAGCATCCTAAAGGTGCTAGACCAGTGAAGGTGAACCTTTTAGGGACCAAGTCCCAAACTCAAAGGGGTTCCAGCACTGGGTGTTACCCGGTCCAGGAGGTGAAAATGGGACTTCGGGGGTGGGATTTCTGACTTCTGGGGGCAGGACTTCAAGGGGCAGGACTTACCAGGAGACAGCTAAAGGCCTGTTCCTCCTCTTCCCCTGCCCTCCCATCTCTCCACATGCCCTCCACAATGGCTTCACATTCCAGAGAGGGCATGCGTGCCATAGGTTTGCTACTACAGTGCTAGACAGTTCCAAGCCTTCCTTTCAAGTCTTTAAAAAGATGGTTCATTTTTTGAGACATTTCTTATGTTGAAATTATATATGATCAAGCTGGATTTTCTGTGAAATTGGTAGATGCTTAAAAGAACTTCAGATAACATTGTCAGCCATGGCCCAGTTTGTGAAAAGCAATCATCACAACACCACAGCTGGAATTCTAGCCACAGTAGGAGTATTAAGACAGTATTTTTGGTCAAAAAGCTCTGCCTAAATCAAACAGCATTAGGCAATATGTGTAGATGGTTGTATGAGGTTGTCTGAATATTTGTAGTAGGAACCATAGCAGATACCAAACAAAGGTCAATAAATTTTTACAGATATCTTTTTAACACCCCCCCCCCCCCCCGAAACATTTTGATCAAAAACACCCTCTTCGTGGCTGGTTGGATTGGATTACACAACTCTGCTACCACTTCCTCAACATCACAGTATTAGACAACAGCCACAGAAAAGATAGGTACGCTCATTATTGATCTAAATGCCTGAAGAAAAAAGAGATAGCGATTATGTGTTCACTCAACACTATCTTTCAAAGTTCACAGGCTACAAACTTGATGCTCCTTCTCCATGACACTTTTTATTTTCTTATGGTAAGTAGTAAATTATGTTTATTGGAAACAGACCATGAATACACACACACCTCCATTAGCCCATTAGCCTCCCTTGTGTGGCAGAATTATGCAAAAATATGCAAATTAAATATACTTTAGTGCATTTAGTACTTTAGCTTTCTTAGGCTGCACCCGCACTGCAGAAATAATCTGGGTTGACACCACTTTAACTGTCATGGCTCAGTGCTATGGAATTCTGGGAACTGTAGTTTTGTGAGACATTTAGCCTGTTCTGTCAGAGAGCTCTGGTGCCACAATAAACTACAATTCCCAGGATTCCCTAGCACTGAACCACGGCAATTAAAGCAGTCTCAAACTGGATTATTTCTGCAGTGTGTTTTGCATCTTAGTCAGAAGGCTCTGGTGCCATAACCAACTACAATTCCCAGAATGTCATAGCACTGAGTCATGGTAGCTAAAGTAGTGTCAACCTGGATTATTTTTACATGGCAGATGTAGTTCTACTGAATTTTCATAGGGTATTCTTAGGCAAGGAATACCCAGAAGTGGTTTTGCCAGTTCCTTCCTCTAAAATACAGCCTACAGCTGATATTCATTGGCAATCTCTCATCTAAGCACTAATCAGGGCTAACTCTGCCTAGTTTTCAAGATAAGATGGGATTTGGTGCCTTTCGGCTATTACTGAGCTACCACACAAGATAACATTTCCAAAGCTAGCCAAAACTAATTTAAAATAAATTATTTCCAGCTTCAATACCAACTTAAGTGCATTCACATACATCTCTTCATTAGTTTCAATCCAGCATGACTAAAAGTGAGAGGTGACCATGCAGATATAGATAAGCATGGCTTCCACTGTTCAGCTTCAAACTAGGTAATGGAAGGGGTCAAAATTAATCATTTGCCTCAGGAAACAGTCACCAGTATCTGAATAAATAAGCAAATTTTGCCCACCTCAACTGAAACATCTGTTACAGCGAGTTTATTTTATTTCACACAGTCTAGTGTCAAATACTGAAAAAACATATTAGAGATGCATTCCACTGAGCAGCAAAACAGACATACATAATAGGAACAGAGATGTATTCTGTTGTGATGCTGCTAAACCACAATTGTAAAACAACTTGCATGTTGACAGTTACCAGAATTAGTGGTGAGCCAGGCCATCATTGTTCATATCCACCACTCATCTGCGCTAGACCTGCGCACTAATTTTTGCACTCAGATGCTCAATATGCAAGCTAATTAGAGCCTGAAATAAGTTACTTTTAAGTTTTTGTGAAAATGATTTGAATGGAAAGCCTTGCATTTGAAGGATGTGAAAATTCTGTTTGTGATGGCTCAATCACATACTGTAGTCAAGTCATCGACTTGATGCAGTGATTAACCAGGGTTGTGGAGTCAGACGTCAAACCTTCAATTAGAACTCTGACTTCAATGCCTCTATTTTCTACTGCCCTACTCTGACACTTTCACAAATGACAAATGTATTAATTGGTAATAATGAATCTACTGTAGTAAAATGGGAGAATAAGGCATTTCATCACCACTATATGAATCATCAAGCTAGCTAGATTGATAGAACATAAAACATAGCTATTTGATTAAAATTTCTGAAAGAGAAAACTTTCCAACATTCTTATGTAAGTAAATTATGCAACAAACTAATATTTAATCAATTTAAAGGGTAAAATATAAGTACAAAATGATATATTTATAATAATTGTTATAATATTGTAAGTTTTTATTTTGGAGCTGAAATCAGAGTCAGTACATTTCTACTGACACCGACTCCACCCAAAATTGTTTCTGACTCCAAAACCCTTACTCCAACTTCAGAGCCCTGTTATTAACACTGAAATGTGAACCAGGTACAAAAGTATTTTACACAGGTGATACAGACATCGCTGGATTCTCAGCTTTACTCTCCTCTGAATTTCCAAATTCCTTCTTGTGTAGGCTTGGCTATTCAACCCTTCATACTGTACCTCAGTTTTATGCTTCCAAGAAAATACTTAACAATTTACTTTGCTGCAAGGAGCATCGTTGAAAATAATCCTTTCTAAGTAAAAGTCCTCAAGATGCCCTAAAACAAAAATGGTGAAATAAGAATAATGAATGAACAAGAGTGAGGTTTGCCCAAAACTAGAGTTCCTCTAAAATAGCAGCACCTTAAAATTATGGGGGGGGGGGGGAGAAATGGGAGAGGGAACAGGAAAGACACATAAACATCACAATTCTGTACAAACAACTACTGTCTTCAGTGGACCTTATTCCCAGGTAAGTGGGTATAGGGATACAGCCTAAAGCACTGGTGGCGAACCTATGGCACAGGTGCCAGAGGTGGCACTCAGAGCCCTCTCTGTGGGCACACGCTCTGTCACACCACCACAGAGTTCACCAGAATTACTAGAAAGCCAGAGGAACGTGGCACTTTGTGATAAATAAGTGGCATTTGGGTTGCAGTTTGGGCACTCGGTCTGTAAAAGGCTTGCAATCACTGGCCTAAAGCAATTTTGAAGAACACAGGGTCTAAGCGAGATTACCAGATTATAATTCCCATAACCTCTAGATCTAGCCTCTGGTTTGGTTAGTGCTGATGGAATTTGTAGGCCCCCAGTACTTAGAAAGCCACACATTTCCCACCTCTACCTAAAGGGAACCAAAACCTGAGCTCTAAAAGGGGGTTTTTCCCCCAGAACTTTTCAAAACTTTCAGAAGTTGTTGGGTCTGCAAGTCTAATCATCTTTTAGCATTAGCAATTGTTGCCTGCTCTGGTGGAAACTGCAATCCAGTAACGTCTGGAGTATTGTACGACTCTCAACCCTGTTTAAAACAATGAAAGAGAATGGCTGAAGCAAAGGGTCTGAAATAAGTATGTTCTACATTTAGGGGTCCAATCCAAACTTTTACTTTTCTCCAAGCCCTTGGTGAAAACAGATGCTTCAAAAAGCTCTTAGTGGTGAGCAATGAGTAATTTATTTTTCTTATTACTGCTGCTTATGACCTAAATTCATTTTTCAGTCCCCAATGAGAACAAATCCACAAAATCGATTGATTTTAACCTTCCTCTTCTCGTCTTTGTGTGCTTTCAAATCCTTGACCCAAAGACAAACCTGTTACAGGGTTTTCTGGGGCTGAGAGTGTTTTCCAGCCATTTTTGTTGTTTGATGTTGGAGGCTATTGCTGCTTTCTTTGCTCTTGATTTTGGGACTGCCTATAAATTATCTGCACTTTAGTTTTTGTTTTTTTAAGAAAAATAAAGTGAGATAGTGTTCAAGAAACCGTACAGGTAGAGTGGAACCTTGCCTTACACGGGGGATCTGTTCCAGACCCACCCCCCCGCCACATAAGGCAAATTCTGCCTATGCGCGTGTGCTCAAAGCCGCGTACAGCGCAGGTGCACTGTACAATCCTACTAATATACAAGTATTATACCAGCGCTTCCCAAATTTTGGCCCTCCAGGTGTTTTGGGCTTCAGCTCCCAAAAGCCTCAGCCATTTTGGCCAATCTTCTGGGTTTCTGGTAGATAAAGTCCAAAACATCTGGAAGGCCAGTCACTGTATTATACATAAACAGCCTCTCCTTATCATGTTTCATATATTCAAACAACCAGCAGATGGCAGCAACCTCCCTAAAATGCAAAAACACTTTTAAAAAACCATTTTGTTGTTGTGTTCCTTCAAGTCATTTCCTGCTTATGGCAACTCTATGGTAAACCCATCAAGTTTTTTTTTCTTTTTGGCAAATTTTGTTCATAGCCAGTTTGCCTCTGAAAGAGTGTGACTTAACCAAGGTCACCCTGTGGATTTTCACTGCTGAGCAGGGATTCAAACCCAGGTCTCCAGCATTCAAGTCCAATACCAAAACCATTACACCAGACTGGCTCTATTTTTTTAAAAATTTAGTTAGTTGGTTATTTTTAGATTTTCTTTTTGGCTTTAGGAGTATCTTTATGGCATATAGTCACTAACATGAAAGTTCACACTACGACCAGACTTAACTTTTTCTACTCTTAAAGAAAAAGAAATAATTTAAGAGCTACAATCAAAGGAACTAAAGAGAATAAATAAAGTTTTTAAAACATTCTTCCATGCAATCTATCCTGGTAACAATATCTTTAAATCAATTCTTGTACTACAATTTAAAAGGGTATACAGTACATTATAGAGCATGATGTGAAATCAGCCTTTGAAACATACACATGCCTTTGTTTCATTACTTGTTTACCACAGCTATCTAGTGCTACTGATAAAACATATTTTTCCTCCCACAACAGAAGCATTTTCCTCAGAAAATTGGGTCTGCATGCAGTCTATGCAGCAACTGCATGACTGCTGCAACAAACTATATCTCTTCTGGAAGGGGCCATGAAAATAGAATGTGCAATTTCAAACAAAAAACTATTGAGGGGAGAGAGGTAAGTTTAAATCAAAACTGTTAGCACTATAAGGGCTTTGCATGGCAAATTTGTAGACAAAAACATCCCCGAAGCAACAGAAAACTTAACTTTAGCAACTACTTTTGCCCAGGCAAAATGAGAATTTAGCACATTAAAAGTGATTATGAAACGTAATTCAAGGGCAGGGAGCAGGGCAAAAGATCTGGTGGACAACTATGACCCTCCATACGTTACTGGATTACAGTCATTATTGGCTATGCTGGCCAGGGCAGATTGGAATATTTGTCCAGGAGCACATGAAATGAAACACTTCTTTTCCACTCCTACAAGCCTACTACGAGCCCTGGTGGCGCAGTGGTTAAATGCCTGTACTGCAGCCATTCACTCAAAACCACAAGGTTGCGAGTTCAAGACCAGCAAAAGGGCCCAAGCTCGACTCGGCTTGCACCTCTGAGGCCTAAATGAGTACCCAGACTGTGGGGGGCAAATAGCTAACTTGCTAATTAGCTTACTTGCTGTTCACCGCTATGATCTTTGGAATAGCGGTATATAAATAAAACAAAATGATTATTTATACTAGTTTATCATTCCTCGCAAAGTCAAGCAGGATGTCTACAGGAAGAGCCTTCTTTCAGGTACCCAACGGAGGAGTACTGATAATTTCCCCCTCTTTAAAGGTGGTTTAAAAGGCACTATTAAAATAGATGAAACTGAACTTTGCTTTCTGCAAGGTTCCTTTCAAGCTGCTGTTTGACAGCTTTTCTCGCAAGGCCTCTGCCATGGCAATGAGTTTGTACGTTACTTAATCATTGATTACTGCTGTTATCATTTGATGACCTAAATGTGATATCATAGTATTCACATACCTGCCATCATTGATTACTTATCCCGGAAACTTAAAATCTATTTTCCCCCCACCCACCCAAAGACTACAGGTTGCCATAATACTAATCCTGGGGAAACATGAATTTTAAGTTACATATAAAGGAATACTAAATCTCTCCATTTCAGAAAAGGTCTGTTATCTTTGGGCCCGTACAGACAGGCCAAAATAAAGCTGCTTCAGGTCACTTTGGAGGTATGCTGTTAAATGAGGCATGTGTCCTAAGAGTCTGGAAGTCGCGCAAAAGCGGCCTGTCTGCATGGGGCTTTTGAAGGATAACGGCTATAATAACCAAATAGAGGTAAATCAATGGTTTATTGGGGATTTCCTCTAGGTTCAAGGAGTGATTAGTGATAAGCTTGAGCTTGTTCAGAGAAGGGTGACCAAAAGGGTGATGAATCTGAAAACCATGCCCTATGAGGAGAGACTAGGGAGATAGGTATGTTTAGCTTAAAGAAGAAGAAAAAAAGAGGTGACATGACAGCCCTATTGTCATGTTGAGGATGGAGCATGCTTGTTTTCTGCTGCTCCAGCGACCAGAACACGGAGCAATGGATACAAACTACAGGAAACGAGATTCCATCTGAATTTTAGGAAGAACTTCCCAGCAGCAAGAGCTGTTAGATAATGGAACACACTCCCTCTGAGAATGGTGGAATCTCCTTCTTTGGAGGTTTTTAAACAGAGGCTGGATGACCATCTGTTGGGGATGCTTTGATTTTGAGTTCCTGCATGGCAGGAGGTTGGACTGGATGGTCCTTGGGTCTCTCCCAACTCTATGATTCTGTGATTCTATGATTAATTCAACAAAATCTGAGTAAGTAATACAGTCTATGCCTGGATATCCATGCTAGATATAAAGCAACGGTGGAAATCATGCAGTCTCCCAGATGTTGGACTGCACATCCCAGCAGGTTCAGCCACCATAGTCAATTATGATGAATACTGGAAGCTGTAGTCCAAAATCATCTGGAGTCCTGCATGATTCCCACCCTTGATTTCAAGAAAATCAGGGACCCCCACAGTTGCCTCTGGGATTATACCTCAGAAGAATACACTTTCTCCCCTGCATTATTTTTTAACTTTGTGGTCACTTGTAGGAGAAGGTAATAAGCATACTGGGAGCTGTTTGTTTTCCAGACAAGAAGAATAGACAGAGGCACAGCTAACATTCACATGCCTTCATAAGGTTAGAAATACACCCAGGAACTGTGGTTGGAATACCATTGGCATCTTTGTGTATACATGTTCCCCTATGGAAGCAGTTGGGTTTTTCTCTGATAATGAATGTTCAAATGAGCCAGAACATGGATTTTTAGAGGTCTAGCTCATATGGCGAAGCTGCATGTGTAGAAACAGCTCTCTTCTTCAGAACTTTACCTGGCAAAGCAATAACAAATACTTTGCTTTCTGAGGAAGGATATTTGCACCTTTCCCAGGCAGCTGTAGCACAGTTTCTCCCACCATGATGGGGGTGGGGTGGGACACTCCCACCTTTGAGTCTGGCATGATGTCCAAACTTGCCCCACAGTGCCACGCTCAGGAAAAAGGCAAATGTACAGTGCACCCTCCATATCCACCAATTCTTTATCCACAGATTCAAGCATCCACGGCTTGAAAATATTTTTAAAATATATAAATTCCAAAAAGCAAACCTTGATTTTGCCACTTTATATAAGGGACACCATTTTATTATGTCATTGTATATAATGAGACGAGCATCCACAGATTTTGGTATCCATGGTGGTTTCTGGAACCAAGCGCCAACAGATACCAAGGGACCGCTGTACTCAAGGAGCAAAGTACATAGAATAATGCCTGAGATGGTGCCAGACTGAACTGTAGAAGCACAGTGACTGCTGTTTGCCAGGTTGGGGAGAACTTCTAAAATGCTCTTCTATCACTGCAGGGTCATGGCAGTGCACCTATGGCAGAGTTTAAATGGGAGATGATCTCAGAATTTGTCTCTGGGTCTCATTATCTGACAAAGAATGATGTTTGCATTGTTCCTCACAGAAAGAGCCACTGGGGTGAAATCTGAAGAAAAAAATACCAGCTGCTTTTTGGGAGTTCCATCATTCTTGTTTTGCCACAACAGGATCAACTCTTTTTAAAACCAATTTATCTTACCTTGGCAAAGTGACAATGATGGTATCCCAAAGAAGTGGAAAATCCTGGGATGGTGCTCTTGAACCACATTGAGGAGGTGATTGGAATTGGACGTGAAAGTGAGTCGAAGGGACCCCAGTTGTTACTCATACTGATCTACTTACTATGTGAAGCAAAGGTCTCCCCATCCCTGGACTTCAGAATGAATCAGCTGATCAATGAGGAGAGGAACTAATAAACATTAACAGGGATGTTTAACTATTCGTTGCATACTGTACTGGATTCAGAAGGTTGTGATGCACAAGCTTAGATGAGAGAATCTTAGAACAGAATCATAGAATCATAGAGTTGGAGGAGACCGCAAGGGCCATCAAGTCCAACCCCCTGCCATGCAGGAACTCTCAATCAAAGCATGTAATTTAGCAGATTGTTATGAACCCAGGAATTTATGCTACAACTGGCATTAGCACATATCCTTTTTA
The DNA here is from genome assembly GCF_019175285.1 of Sceloporus undulatus. NCBI lineage: Eukaryota > Metazoa > Chordata > Lepidosauria > Squamata > Phrynosomatidae > Sceloporus > Sceloporus undulatus. The sequence continues at coordinate 39,408,681 of NC_056526.1, forward strand.
AAAATGTGTTGATTTAACTTCACTTTCTATTCCTGAATAGAACTACAGAATCTTTGTAAAAACATGCTATATATCTGGAAGGGTCAAGGGATTTTGGGTAGACTGATGTTAACAGCAATGTGCTTTATCACAATTGTGCTTCGCCACAATCAAAAAGTATTTCATTATAGAGGGACAGGCAGGGATGTAGCCAGGGGGGGGATCTGGGGGTCCGGACCCCCCCCTTCCATTAGAAAAATGAATGGTGTGTGCTGCTGCGCCGCCGCACTCAAGCACCATTATAATGGTGGCACTTAGTCTGGACCCCCCCCCTTCCTAAAATCCTAGCTACGTCCCTGGGACAGGTGTCTGGAATAGGTATTTTTATTACTGGACACTTCCTTCAGGAATGTCTAGACTGGCCTCCCAGCAGAACAGTGTCTATTCAACTGAAATTTGCACTTTGTAAACAGAGAAGAGCATTCTAGTTTACAACACCTATCTCTGACTTAAAGAAATGAAATAAGTAATGAGTAAGTATTGTGGAAACTTTACAGCAAGTTGATGAAAATCAGATAAAGGCCCTTATTAGACCATTTATCTGACCAGTATAAAACGGTGCCATTTAAAAGTTTGTGATGAGCATCTTTAGACAACGGGATATAATTTAACATAGATTATCACAGGCCCAGGAATTCATACTATAATGTCTAAAATGGTATGCTGAGTAATCAGTTACCTGACTAAAGGCATGACTCTTACATTAGTGTAGCTAGGTCAGTAGTAACAAGAACACCCTGACTTTTTGCCCTGACTAGTACCAGGTGTCAGTACAGAGAAATAGAAAGTATATATGAGAAGATCAGGGGCTCCAGGCAAGGGAAGTGGGATGAGTTGAGTAGACAGCAAATGGACCAAAAGCATAGGGCTTATTCTCCTTATCATCACTCTTCATTCAACAGTGGACACCACAGTAACTAATCTGAAGATTATAGTGGCTAGATAGGAGCGACATTCTTCCTACCTATTCTATGATTCTATACCTCCATCTAAGTCAGGCAGCATTTCAAGTCTCACCCCAGTGCCTCATTCTACAGAACATACCAGCCAACCTGACATTCACAACTGCATGTTGTGAACTATATTGCGAACAGTCTTTGAGACTAAAATTACAATATGTTAATTTAAAAGGTTTTATTGTCACACTTTGGCCAAAAAGTCTGAAACAGCTGCTTACGTAAAATCAATAAATGACAGTCCTTGTCTGGAAGCTTACAATCAAAAGAGACACAACAGAAAAGGTGAAGACTGAGAGGTGAAAGCAAGTTTTTTTTTCCTTGTTGTTTGGTTGGTTTTTATTTTTTAAGGACTGGTGGGACACTCCGGCTCAATACATTATTATCCTATTTCTCAAGCAGCCTGTTCAAATGATGTTGGGGGGTTTGTTCATTCTTTCCTTTCCTGCTTCCCTCTAGTTGTGGTTTTAAATAAGATCTCTCAACCCACATTCAATATGGCCATACCAGCTAAGGGATGATGGTAGCTGCCCAACTTATCTGGAGGAGACTAAATTGGGAAAGGCCAGTCTAGTCCCTACTCATGACTAGCTTCTCTATCAACTCACTCAAGCCTACATGAAAACTGAAGAGGGAAAAGTTCTGAAAGCTTCCAAAGTAGCTTTCTCTAGCATTCTTTGAACACACAGGCACACAGAGGACTCTCAAAGTGTGTCTTTTGGACTGTAAAATTGGTCAAATATATGCTTAGAAAGCAATTCACCAATATATGGCTTAAGGACAAAAGAGCCAGTGTGGCATAGTGGTTTGAGCCTTGGACTATGATTCTGGAGATCAGGGTTCAATTCCCATGTAAACCCATTGGTGGCCCCTGGACAAGTCACACACTTTCAGCCTCAGAGGACTGCAATGGCAAAACCCTCTCTGAACAAAACTTGCAAAGAAAGCCCCATTTTAATTTTGCCCTAGGGAACCCATAAGTTGAAAATGACTTGAAGGCACCCAACAACAAACACATGTAAAGAAAAATAAATCAGGGACCAGTCTTCTGAGGTTAGATATATCATCATGAAATGAAATGAAACAACTTACTCATCCAAAATATTTAATGTACGAATCGAATACAACAGTAATTGACTTATAATAACTATGAAAATATCATATTAATTAACTTATTATGAAACAATGGAATTAACTTTATTTATTATTATTCATAACAAACTAATCATTCAACTATAAATATAAGACCAGGATAAAATAACTCCTCCAGCCCAGTTAAGATTTAACTCAGAAGGGAAAGATTTTAAAAAAAAAAACAACAACACCAGAAGTACAAGGCAAAGAACGTCTGTTTCTGAAGAAAATGCATAAAACTGTATACACCCTGATTCTAGAAATTATGAAGTTTTCAGTGTTGCTTTTACTATCAGGTGATACCATAATGCAAATCAAGAGTTGGGCCGCACTATCTACATAATGCATTCCTGGCTCAGTTATCAAGGTTTCAACTCTAAAACCTTTGTGGCCCCACACCTCAAGGCCTCCAAAGCAATTTTAACACATCAAGGAGTGTGTTTTCTACAATCTGAATCTCTGTGTAATATTTATGAGGTTTAAGTTATTTTTCGTTGTGTTAACATTCTATCAAGGTAGACTGCACCTCAGGTAGTGGCATGTTAAAAAAACAACAATAGAATACTGAGAGTTCTGTTGCTAAGGGGGGAAAGTACCATTTCCCGTACACCATTCTCCTATATATGAAAAAAGAGTTCTTAGAATATTATTTTATTATTGCATAGCATGTATTACAGAAATCCCACAATCTCTTCTTATCCTGAATTATTTAAATAAAATATGCTAAAACATGCCAGAGACTAATGTTTGCTAGCCAACTATGTTCTGTGTCATTTTGTTATAGGCATATGTTTGCAGGCAGGAAATCTCAGGTTCAATTTCCAGCTTGGGTTAGGAAAATTCTCCCTGAATTCCCGCAGCGCCAAAAATGCTGGGATAAATGGGTCAGTAGCCAGATTCTGCAAAAGGCAGCTTCCTTTTACAAAAGGCCATTTAGTTTCTACAATTAATTCCTACAATACACTCTGTTCAAATGCAATAGCAAACCATGGCTTGACACTAAACTGGAAATCAGGAAAGGGAAACATAGTAGCCTGAGGTTCACTCATGTAACGTCTGCCCTGAGTCCTGCATGAGAAAGTTTAAATATAAATCAAATAAATAAATAAATAAAGTCAAAACTAGCTTCCGATATGTAAAACAGATAGTTCTAGCTAGCATAATTACTAACTTACCTAAAGGACAGCAAATAATCATACACTTTGTGCCTACATGGCTAGGCCCTGTATAAATGTATGGCCAACTTGTGAACAGCTGGCAGAACCAGAGATTGAAATCCCACTCCACTATCAAGCTATGTAGATCTAGCTTTCTCTGAAATGTCCCATATATAATTAATACAAAAGAACATTGTATCTAAACGTTGTTTAAATACACAAGGATGGAAAAATTTTACAATACAAACAAAAGAAGAGTGGCTGATAGAATCAAATGTTTTAGCTGAAATGGACAAATTATCTGCTCTGATAAGGGAAAACGAATTGAAATCCTTTTTGAAGAACAGGGAGGCTTTGATTGCCTTTTTTCAAAAAGAAGAAAATATTATGTAAACCGTAGATTTCGATAATTAGTAGGACGGTTTAAAAAGAAGTGTAATAACTTAGTATAAGAGGAAGAAGAAATTTAGGTCTGGTACCACGGGTGCCATCTTGGCTTGGTAGAGTGGAGCATGATGACGTGCCTCGTCCACAACGTCCAAGCGGCTGCCACACAAGGAACAACACAGCACCCCACCAGGGCACTTACGGCACCTCTGTAGCAGCAGACAAAGGAGCAGCTTTTTGCAGCTCCTTTTTCCTAGCACATTGTGCCGTTACGTACGGTCACCACAGCAATGATCCAGGGGAGAAAGGGGTGGCCTCTTGCCGTCCCTTTCTGCCCATCTGTATTTCTCCTTACTTAGACATAAAACCACCATATAGAAAATTGAAAGCCATTGTATTTTTTTCCTTTTCTGATTTTTTTCTTGTATTCGTTCATTACCTTTTTCTTTCCTTTTTTACTGTATATTTTTTATTTGTAGTTTTTTTTAGTGTAGTTGATCAATGTTTAACCAAAATAAAAACATGAGATTCTCCCAGTTTAAAATAAAATTAATCTAAGGATTTTTCATAGCACTACAGAATACTTCAGCTCCTAAGAATTTTATACAGTATCTATTTCACCAAGTTTCTTCTTAGTACTTCGTTAGGTATTAAAGAGTTCCATTGTTTAATAGAGTTTCTATCAGAAGAAGTAAACTGTTTTCTTTCTTTCTTAAAAATAAATAGCTTCATTGTCTTCTGAGGGAAAAAGCCAGGATTTGAAATCAACAATAGCACTGAGAAACACCAGCTACTGAACCTGATTATTTGGGTTACCAGTGTGATTTAGTGGGATCACATTTTGCCCTACCTCTACTTTAAAAACAAACTATAAATGGTTTTTATGATTGCAACTCCACAAAAGCCATGTGCAATAACACAGATATGCAGTTGGCCCTCCACATCTGAAGCTTTGACTTTTGGGGATTTGATTAGTTGTGCTTTTGATTAATATGCTCCTTCTAGGAATGTCTAGGTCCTATAATGCAACACTGCCAGAAGTTGACCATAGAGTTCTGCTAGAGAACCTAGAAGTTCCTAGAGAAAACATTTCTCTAGGCATTTGTAGGTCCTCCAGTATGATTCTATGATCAACTTCTGGCAGATGTTGACCATAGAGTTGCACTGGAGAACTTGGAGGTTCCTAGAGAGGTGTTCTCTCAGGTAAGTGTTTTTTAATGTGCAGTTTTTCCATTCACAGGGGTCCTTCACCCCTAAACCTAGCTAATATGGATGGACCATTGTAGTTGCCCACTGGAAGCTTAGGAGAGATGAAGCCAGCCTAACTTTCCTGACAGGATGTTACATAGTCAAGGTGCTGCTCCACAGAAAGCCCTGCCAGATGTACAGATCAACGTAGCCTTGAAAGGTGGGATACACAATAGGGCCTCTACTGAGAATCTCATTATTTCAGGCAAACTCATATTAGAGGAAGTAGTGTTTTAGATATCCTGGCCCTAGGTTGTTTAAGACATTGTAGATCAAAACCAGCACTTTGAATGGCACTCAGAAGCAAAGTCAGTGCAATTCTTCTAACACCAGCACTTTATGGTCAGGTGAAATGCACACTTGACAACATTCTAGTTGCCGAATTTTCTATTAGCTGCTGCTTTCAAACACTTTTCAAGGGTAGCCCTAATACAGTCTAATACAGAGGTAAGTCACCTGAATACCCTAAAGATCCCATCTGATCTAGACAGCTACATAAGGTGAGCCCTGATTAACATTTGGAAGGAAAACCACCAATGAATAGCAAATGCTGCAGGCTTTATTTCAGAGGAAGGACCTGGCAAAATCACCTCTGAGTATTTCATGTCTAAGAAAATCCTGTCAAATTTATGGGGTCACCATAAAGTTGACAGGCAACTTGAGGGCACTGACATATGCATACACAACTAAGGCAGGAACTACTGTAGCCATATCTACCATTCTTAGAAAACAGCAGAGTCGGCACATCAGCCAAAGATGGGCAAAGGCATTTTGGGGCACCACAGCCACCTGGTCTTCCAAGAACAGTGCTGGGTCCAAGAGCACCCCCACACTATGAACCTGATCAGAGTGTGCAACTCCATCTAGAACAGACTGTGATCTCAACCCTAAGCCAGCTTTCCAGCTGACCAACAGAACTTCTTTCTTCTCTGTATTACACCTCAATTTATTCCCCTACATCCTTCACCACATTGAGGCAATTCCACACCTTCCTTGCCATCAGCAGTAAATGAGAGACAGAGCTGGGTATCACCTTCACCAGCAGCTTCACATAGATGTTAAAAAGCACAGGGGACAGTATTGAGACCCATGGAAACCCACAAGCCAGTGGCCCATGCTAAGGCTATGAAGGTGCTAAGGAACTTCTTCCAAAACAAGCTTACACTGCAAATATTACATAGCATCTTTTGTTTCCTGTGACACCAAAAAACTGGGGAATGGCTCTTTACCTTACAAGAGGTCACACATGACCAACTGGCACCTAAAGGTTTTGACTTCTATCACAGTTGTTAACTCATACAATTTTCCTAGCATGTGTGTTTTGCAGTAGTTACTTGGCAACCTTGGCAAACTATATTAGAATGTACAAGCACATGTCCTGGGACTTCATTTTTGCCAGATTCTGGTCTGTCAGAGTGGAAAACAGAAATTCATTTCTTTCCCTAACTAAAGTTGGATGTTTGATCACCAGGCCCGGTGTGAAAAGGTGACACAGGAGGAGGTTCAGGTTGAGCAGGCAGGAGAACAGACAGGCAGTCAGGAGGGCCCAGAAGGCCTACAGAGGGAAGAGATGAGGGGACACAGGTGGAGAAACGAAAGGAAGAGACAGACATGTCCCAGAGCGAGGGGGAGGTACTCGGGGCCCATATAAGGAAGGAGGGTGAGGCATTTGGGAGGAGGAGAGCACGTGGAAGACGGGGTCGTGGAGAGGCGGACGGACGAGGGAGAACGCAGGTAAAAAGGAGTCCCCTTAGGGTGGGGTGCCCCATTAGTCTACATGCAGCTCATGAACGTCCGTGAGTCGGACCTCATCAAGAAGTCAAGTCAGTCGACCCCCGCTGGGAAGGTAGTTTGGGAGAGGACTTTGGTAATCCAGGTTGGGGCTGTGCAGGTCGAAGTCAATTTAACTTGGAAGGAACCTGGTGAGACCTACGAGGGGAAAAGTGGGAGCATGGGGCCCCAACTGGCGGAAAGGGAGAAGGCCGAACTTGAACTTTCTGAGAAGGCATGTTGCGAAGGCACTGAGTAGGAGAAACTGTGTGTGAGAATTCTCAAGCCCTCGGGTTCAAGGTTGTGAGACTGGGACTTGAATCCGTGCTGTAACTAGGCTCAAACTCTGGTAGACTCTATACCTTGTTTGTGGAAAAGGGAGTGAAGCTAACTACCTCATTAAAGTTTGTTTGAAGCACACTGTACCCGGAAGGTCTGTGCGTCTATTTGTGCTCAGCTGAAGTTTATCATGGAGACCAAAAACCCCAACCTCTCGGCCAGAGCACTGGCCCTGTCCACAACTGGTCTTCTAATTTATTGTAAAGTTACATGGGAAAGAAAGTCCCCTTCACACTCACTTGTACTGTCTGCTCTCGCTCTCTCTCTCTCAGATCAATGAGTGGAAGGGATGCTCATCAAATCTGTAGATGATACCAAAATAGAAGGGGTAGCCATTACCTCAGAAGACAGGATCTAGATTCATGGCAGCCTCAACAGACTGAAGAACTGAGCCAAAACTAACAACATGAATTCACTGATAACCAGTACAGAAATGTAAATGCTACTGCTATTGCTAAAGCATACAATTAAAAATTATTTTAAAAGCCATTTTAAAATGGTACAATTAAAACAATTCACCACCCTCTTAAAAGCTCTTTCTTTAAAAACTTCAATTCTCAAAAGCCTGCCAGAATTTTTAAAAAGTCTTTGCCAGCTGAATGAAGGGCAGCCAGGAAGGGGCATTTGGGCCTCCCTTTAAAGAGCATTTCTGACCCTTGAGCAATCACTAAGAATGTCTTGTCTCAGCACTTCAGCAGCTATGCCTGTAAAGGTGGTAAGACTGAGAGAATGCGAGTAGACAGGCTTATAGGGGAGATACAGTCCACCAGAAATCCTGGACATAACCAGCATTTTGAATTGGGGTTGGAAACACACTGGCAACATGTACAGAAAAGCTCCGTAATTAGTTTTTTATGGGGTTTTCGGGCTATGTGGCCATGATCTGGAAGAGTTTGTTCCTGACATTTCGCCAGCATCTGTCAGGAATAAACTCTTCCAGAACATGGCCACACAGCCCGAAAACCCCACAAAACACCATGGATTCCGGCCATGAAAGCCTTCGACTACAGCTCTGTAATTCTATGATTCTACTACTACTCTTCCCCCGTATCCTACTCTGGTCAGTAAAAACATGCTGGAAAAGACCAAAGGCCCACCTAATCAAGCATTCTGTTCACACAGTGTCCTACTGGTTATCTATGTTAAGTTCACAAGGAGGACATGTGCAACAGCACCCTCTTGCTCATGCTTCCCAGGAACTAGTATACAGCTAGTATTAAAGGATGCACATGCATTGTGACTAGCACGTGCAGCTAATTTCATCTTCTATGGATCTGTCAATCCTCTTTTAAAGTTGTCCCAAGTGGTAGTCATTACCACTTCTTGTGACAGTAAATTCCAATTTCTAACAACACACTGTGTGTAAAAAGGTACTTTCTTTAATTTATCCTTAATTTCACAACATTCAGCTTCATGGGATAGTCCTAGACTCGTACAATGAGAGAGGAAGAAGTGTGTTTCCCAATCACCCTCTCCACAAGTTACATAGCTTTAGACACTTCTGTAACGTCTCCTCTTAAGGCTCTTTCACACTACACAATTACAGCATTATGATACCACTTAACCATGTTATACAATGGAAAGGAGAAGCCAGGCACGCATTCTAGACTTTAGGAAAGCTGGTTTTAATAAACTTAGAGAAATACTGGGGGGGCGATCCCATGGTCAGGAATACTAAAAGAGAAGGGAGTTCAATATGGATGGGAGTTTCTTAAAAGGGAGATACTGAAGACACAATTTCAAAGAGTTCCAATCAGGATGAAAATGGGAGATGTCTCAAGAAACCAGGATAGATGACTAAGGAACTTTCAACTGAGCTAAATTTTAAACGGAACATGTATAAGAAATGGAAAAATGGGGAACTCATCAAAGGGGAATTCAAACAAATAACTAGCATGTCTAGGGGTAAAGTCAGAAAAGCTAAAGCACAGAATGAACTCAGGCTTGCTAGAGAGGTTAAGAACAACAAAAAGAGCTTTTTTGGATATGTCTGCAGCAAAAGGAAGATGGAGGAAATGGTAGGGCCACTGCATGCAGAAGATGGCAAAATCCTCACTGAGGACAGAGAAAAGGCAGAATTACTCAACACCTTCTTTGCTCCAGTCTTCTCAGAAAAGGCAAAAGGTGCTCAACCTGAGGAAAATGGAGCACAGGTCAGAATACGGGAATTTCAGCACAGAATATGGAGGTAGTACAGGAATACCTGGTTAATCTAAATGAATATAAGTCTCCAGGATCAGATGAACTACATCCAAGAATATTAAAATAACTGGCTAATGTAATATCGGAGCAATAGGGAGCTGGGGATGTTTAGCCTGGAGAAGAGAAGGTTAAGAGGTGATATGATAGCCCTGTTTAAATGTTTGAAAGGAAGTCATACTGAGGAGGGAGCTAGCTTGTTTTCTGCTGCTCCAGAGACTAAAATGCGGAACAATGGATGCAAACTGCAGGAAAAGCGATTCCACCTCAAGATTAGGAGGAACTTCCTGACAGTAAGGGCTGTTCAACAGTGGAACACACTCCCTCAGAGTGCAGTGACGTCTCCTTCCTTAAAGGTCTTTAAACATAGGCTGGATGGCCATGTCAGGGATCCTTTGAATGGGATTTCCTGCATGGCAAGGGGTTGGACTTGATGGCCCTAGTGGTCTCTTCCAACTCCATAATGATTCTATGTAGCATTTACTGGAATCTGAGACTTGCAGTTTAGGAAAGGGTATCTGTATTCTACAAACCCACAGAATTCCATAGGAAGATGCCATAGCAATATATGTAGAATCATAGCATTCTAACTGTATGAAGTGCAAGGGTTCTTATTCTTCTTTTTCTGAAGCCAAACAGTCCTAGATGCTGTAACCTTCCCTCATAAATGGGATTCTTTGACCATTTAATCTTTTTTGTTGCCTTGTTCTACTAACAGCCTGCTGGACCTAAAACCTAGATAGAGTACAGTATATTCCATGTTCCACCACCACTTTGTTACAGGCCCTTCGATGGTTTTGTGCCAGCAACAAGGAGCCATTTTTTTTCCAAGAGCAGATTACTTCACTGCCATATTTCAGCAATGCAATAGGTAAACAGCATACATGTTGTTATAAAACAACTACAACTTGTTTTCAAGTTTGGACCATGCTCTTGCAGAACTATTATTCAACTGCAAAACAATACATTCACTCTTTGTGCATTTTGTTTCAAGGGGAAATTGCTGTTTTACTATTGTAGCTGAATTGCCAAAATAAGACGATATTATTTTCAAGGCTGTTTATGTTATTTTTGAAAATAAAGAAGAACTTTTACTGGTGACTGTAATAATACTTATTTAAAATTTAAAACATGAAATCAACTATAGCTAAAATATGCCAAAAGTTTTAAAGTTTTTGTTTTAAACAGACCACAGATGTAGGACAGAATTAAAAATTATTCCATCTGCATTATTCATGGAAAGATAACCTCCACCAGATCTACCCTAACTAAAGCAAGTAGATTCCACATATATAGCTCCTTTTATGATTTCTGAAATTCTTCATTCTCTATTGTTCAGATGACTTTTGGGTGCTATCTGAAAATAATGAGAGATGTAGCAAATAAAAACCCTCTTATGGAGTACAAAAGACAGCATATACAGATATATATACAAGACACATAAAATTAACTTCAACTTTTTTTAAGGTGGAGATTATCCACAGCCAGCAATTTAAAATAGAAGTTAATTCAAGTAAGTTAATTCACCACCTAAGTGATAGGGACGTCTGTAGTTCCACTTCCTGTACTAGTTACAAATTAATGAAGTAAGCATTTTTCGTATTTAAAAAAATACTGTAACAGAAGAAAGTTCTTTGGGGTCTGAAATGTAGTGTGTGCCTGTGTGTTAAAGGCAGATGGGGCACAGCTCTGGGTTGCTCAAATTCATCTTATGTGACAGCAAACCATTCCTTATTTTTAGTTGACTCTTGATTGAAAGCTGTTGACAGTATTTGTTTTAATTTGTCACCAGTATACCTAAGAGAAGCCAACATAAATCTCAGTTCAAAATCATTCTAAAAGTAAAATAAACTGGGATTTCCTCTCAGCTGGTTTTCAGCATCTATAGAGAATGACTAATCCAAGCAATTACAAGAGCACAAATATGGTGAAGGGACAGCAGAGGGAGTAAAAGCAAAACACAGGAAACGCCATGAAACTTGCTATAAATGAAACATTACAGCATGATTGCTCTGTGGTACTCACCATTTCTTTAGCTATTTCCACAGCTTCCTGAAGCCCATAGAGCCTGCCACAGACCAGGTAAATCCCATTGGCCCAGAGAATACAGCCCTCGTGGACCCAAAATTCATTACTGTCAAGAGGTAGTTCAGGAATTTGTAATTCCAACTCTGGGACACCTTCAGAAGTGGGAATGGGGGGTTTAGAGTCTAAAGGAGTTTTCTCACCCATACTGCCACCCTCAGTGGTTGCCTTTTTACAAGCAGCTCCTCTTGAAAGTGACCGAGAAGCTCCAGTGCAGTCCTCAGAGCGGTGGCGTCTCTTAAAGCGAGGGTGGGCAGCCAGGCTTCTCTGCTCCTTTTGCTGCTGCTGCTCTTCCTCCTCCTCTGTATCAGTCTTGGAACCATTAGAAGCACTTTTATGCCGTACCTTGACTTTATTTTGCATTTCTGTGGCCCTCTTAGGGGGAGGATTCTTGGGCAGCGTAGCCACATAATCTTGTGGATAGAAAGGTCCGAAGAGGTCACCCATGTTACGATAACTGGCCCACTTGCCACACAGGCAGCAAACCAAGTGGCCCATGACAGAAGATTCTGTTACTACAGGACCCTGTAGCATGAAAGATGAAGTAGGCAGTACTTTGCTCTCAGCATTGCTGGGAGGAGGCGTTGATGACCTCTGCCCTTTCCGGCCTCTCACCAGCTTATTCTGCTCCTCTTCCTCTGCATTAATTATTGTGCACACAGCACCTATCTCACATTTGTTTACTACATGAATATAAGGGAAAAAAGATTTATTCTTGGTATCAGTTTTATCAAGGGATTGGGTGGCATACTTCAGTTTGATTTCTGGCTCCTGAGGCTCCACAATTGGAGCAGCTCGTCTTGCTTTCCTCTTTCGTGGCTGGGCTGTAGTTTTCCTCCTTTCTCTTCGTTGTCTCTTAGGCTTAGGTTCTCCCCCTACTGCTTCCTCTGGTGGCTGTAATGCTTCTGGTACTGTTGGAAGTGGTGGAGGTGGTGGTGGTGGCAGCGGCTGCTGCTGCTTCTTCTGTTTATTCACACTACCAATAGGCCTTCCCTTCTTTTTACCAGAAGGAAAATATCCCTTTGGAGGAAAGGGTTCTGGCTTAGGTGTCACAATAACTACATTTCCATCTTTTTCCTCAGCTTTTGCATTTGCTTCAGGAGTCAAGATGTTAGATGGGGAGACAGTTTTTGTTTCAGAAAAGCCTAAAGATCCTGTTCCAGCTAAAGATCCATCTGTTCTTCCTTGACCAACAGATTTCTGTGAAGATGCTGGAATCACAGAGGGCACTGAGCCCTCCTTGCCAACATTGGAAAGCTCAGTTGTCTCCTTTTTTACTACCTCGTCTCCCTCCCCATGCCATTCTTCAGATGATATTGTTAGAGAGATTTCACTGGTCAGCTCTTGGCCTTCTTGATCTAATACAATCTCTTCTTTTATACTTTCTGCTTCCACCCCATGATTAGCCGCGTCCCCACCCTCTGGTGGAGCTCTTTTCAGGGACAAAATGTCATCAAGAGTGACAGCATCTGCACCAGCTTCAGCACAGTTTGATGAAGTACTTCTCCTAACATTGGGAGATGTGATTTTCTGAACAATTGCTTCCAATTTTAGGCCACGGCCTTTCCGTGGAGGCAGAATTTTTGTTTTAGCTGGACTTGTAAGAGAAACAGCAGAACAGTTTCTACTGTCAGGACTTGGAAGGTTTCTAGAAGATTCTCCTTTAGAGAGTGACTTGCCAACATCTTGGCTTGGTGAACAGCGGGTATAAGAGTTGAGGGTTTTATCAGCTCCTTCTTTTGATGCAGCAAGCAGGCGTGTCTTGTCTTCGGTGACACTGTTCTTCATTTCCTGCAACTGTCTCTTGCTGGGAATAGGAGAAATGAAAGAACGGACCCTCCTTCTCATGATTAAAGGATTCTGAGGCGAGTGATCTTCTTGACCTGGGATCCTTACCAGAGTATTGCCAGATTTAAGTACATCTCCAGCATCATCACGCCTGTGTGGATCACTGTCTTGAGGACCAAATCTCTTCTGACTGGCTGCCCCTAGAGACCCACTGTTCTTCCCAGGAGCCATTTGCCGGGAAAGATCCCAGCCTGATTCATGTTGCTGAATCTTCTGCTTAATTTCACTGCACTTATTCTGAAGAGCACTATCATTCCCCAGCAAGCAACGGGTGGCTTCTTGGCTTCCAATATCATGGTAAGAACCAGAATGAAGATACATCATTCCATCCTTGTCATTTTTCAAAGGACTCCTTACTTTGTCCATGAACTGCTGCTGCCTTGGGCTCTTTTTAGCTGCCTCCTGCCTATGTTGAGCTGCCGCTATCACCCCCTGGGCAGAACTGCTGTTCCAATCTTTATATTCTTCCTGCTGTTGTTGATATAGCTGCCTTTTGTAGTGGTACTGGGAATTCAAACCCTGGTTAGGATCACCATAAGCATGAGATCGAGTATTAGTGTGATACACTGAAGCCAAAGAGGAGCTTTCAGAATTTGATGGAAAAGGAGAGTGCAAGGACCCCCGGTTGACCCTGTCAGAAAGCACCATGTGCGGATTCATATGATGAAGATCTGTCCCGGGACCTCTGCTTCTGCCAGGAGACATCTTCAGTTTTTCTGCCAAATCATGAAACTGAGAGGGGGATTTACCTCTCATTCCCTCACGGCTATTTCCCATTCTGCCAGGTCCTCGTCTCAGCTGCACTGATCGGCTATCCTGCTGTAGCATGTAGTCAGCAGAATCAAGTACTGCAGCTCCAGGACTAGGATTCCCTCGGTAAGACTCATGCTTAAAACTGGCAAGATGACAATGGTCTCCTGATTTTTTGTTATTGATGCTGGCAGAGGACTTAGACTGTTCAAAATCCTCTTCTTTGATCTGGCCACTGTGAGACTTCAGTTTTGTTTCCATGGCAACCAGACCACCAGGGAGGATGACCGACTGTCCTAAACCAGGAGTTAGACGATCACTCCTTCCAGTTCTGCCATCAGTGCTCATATGTCCTACAGAATGAAGCCCTGGATCTCTAGCAATCTGCCTCAAAGGTGATATATCACAAATAACTGATCTCCTTTCAGAAAGTCCTCCTCCTTCATGAGCTGAAGACTGGGATTCTATCTCAAACTTTCTAGGCATGGGATAGTCAGCCAGATTTATCTGTTTCATCTCAGGAGCTGTGCCACTTGACTTTCTATCCCAGTGGCCCCAGTGTGGATTTTCCAAAAGAGATCCTATACTTTTGTTTAAAAGACCTCTGTTACTTAATTCATTGGCTTGACTGATCAGGACATTAGGTCTCATAGCACTTTCCACATTTGCAGCCATTCCATGATGATCTTGTGCATTTCTAGAGTATCTTCTGTCAGGGTGATGATGATAGCCTTGCAAGACTTCCTGCAACAGACTAGGAAATTTCTCATTTCTGCCCTTTCGTTCACTGTGTACTGGAAAATCCCCTTTATCCTGACTGGAAGGGTACTGTGGGAAGTTGCCAGCATTTCTCTGCACACTAACTCCTATATTGTCTTTGTAGCTATATCTCAGACTGCCAGGTGATTTGGAAGGCTCTGTTCTGCCAGGAAAGTTACAGCCAATGACAGCATGTGCCATCTGGCTATTTCCATCTCCATTATGATTAGTATTGTTGTCCCCACTTTTATTTCCTTTACTTCCTCCTTGAGACTCTTGCTGTGATCCTGTAAGAGTGGTCTCCTTCATCACACTGGTAGACGGTGGTGCTTGAGTACCAGCAGAAGCATCATCTTGTTGGGGTTTATCTTGCCCACTTGGCTTTTCTATTCTTCCTGTCATAGCTTCTCGGGAGACTATCACACCAACTGACTTTTCATTTACCTTTGGAGGAGTTTCCATAGCAACTAAGGCCTCCTTCTCTTCAGGAGGAGACACTACTTCTTCCTCATCTGCAGGGCTGGTGCTCAGTTTTGGGGGCTCATTTTGAGATGCCTGTGCTGGTGATGAGTGAGATCTCTCTAAATTACCCCCCTTGTAGGTGGTGTCTGAACTGGTGCTCTGACCACTCAATTGTCTCACCCTCTCAGCTTGATCCTCAGAGCTACTGGAGCAGCCACCATCAATGGACTCTGCTAGAGGAGACTTAAGTTGTTCTTCAGCCTGTGAGGAACCTTCTGAATTTGTGCAGCTATCAGCCTTTTTGGATGATGAAGACCTTTTGGAGCTTTTCTTTTGAGGAGCCAAAGCATCTGAGAGTAACATGTGCTGGACCGTATTGGGAAGATTAGCCACTTGACTACTTAGGGCACTTAGACTGCTTAGTCCTGGATCTGTAAGCCTCTTTTCTTGCAATCCTTCAAGCCCAAATCCTTTGAAACCTCCACTCTGACCACTGGGGCTTGGCATCATGGATGTTGTTGGACTAAGCTGAGGCATCATCTGTAAGATGCGGTTTCTAGAGGCTACAGGTATGTTGCTTTGTCCACATTGGAGAGTCTCACCACTTGGCATGAGAGGAGATGGTGTAGAGCTGCAGCTAGGAGACTGAACCACAGAGGCAGCTGGTGAGGGGTTAGATATAGGACTGAAATTCTGATGGAACTGCATGGGTGATCTTACAGGAACCTCAGCTTGATTATACTGCCCCACTTGACTTTGCAGAGTTAGCTTTGTTGCAGTATTTGAGTACTGCATTACATGCTGTGAGGGAGGCTGTGACGGCTGCTGCTGAGGCTGCTGCTGCTGTGGTGGTGGCGGCTGCTGCTGCTGAGATTGTTGTGCCTGTCCTTGTGCCTGTTGACCCGCTTGGGCCAACTTTGACTGCTCAAAATTCTTCATTGGCTGTGCCTGAAAGCTGTAATTTGATTGAGTCCCATAACCTTGTGCACTTGAACTCACAGCATGTCCCTCATACTGTGAACCAGTATTCACATTGTAACTACCATCATAGTTCTGTCCAGATTGGCCAAAACGCTGAGGAGAAGGAAATGATGTTGATGAAGAGGCTGGAGGCTGGTAGTGCTGGCTATACTGACCCACACGTAGCTGATAGCCAGAAGCAGATGAAGGCAGAGTTGAGGAACGCTGCATTGGTTGCAAATGAGATGTGTTAGAGGCAGACTGGTTGGAGGCCTGCGACAAAGGCTGATGAGACTGGTAGAGCTGCTGCCTCATCTGTTGCACTTGTTGCTGCTGCTGGCTAGAAGTCTGCTGTTGGTACTGAGTACTACCAGGGGAGAAAGGGCCAGTATAATCCTGCTGATAGTGAGTTACGCCACTAAGGGATGAGTGTTGTGTTTGAAACTGGTTCACATGACCCTCACTCCCATACTGATTCCCGAAGCTGCTCCCTTGTGGTGGCCCGTAGCTCTGCACTGGTCCAGAAGGCCTACGCTGAGGGAGCTGCTGTCCTCCGGCTGTTACAGGATCCTTACCAGAGGCCATATAATAGAAATCTCCTGCTTCTTTTCTGAAACCTTGATAGCTCTGATGTCCAGAATTCTCACCAGCCATTGAGGCAGAGCTTCCTGTTGCTCCACGTCGCCCACTGCTACTGCTTCCTCCACCTCCTCCAAAGCTCTGGAACATCTGAGCCTGCTGGCGGGTGCTAAATTCTTCTAGCCGGGATGCACCATGCACTTCCTGCGCGTAGTTCTGCTGGTTTCCGTGGTAACTGCTTTGCTCCCGAAAGGACTGCATGCTGTTTAGCTGCAGAATGACAGCTCAACAGCCCACCTAGAAAAAGAGAGAGAAAAAATATTCAGGTATACCAGTCAGATACCATGGGATACACACATACACATACACACACATATATAATGAGGTTAGTCTCTGTTAGCTAAAATTTCAAATCATAACATCCTCTTAATTACCCATTTTGTCATTCACTTGGGCTACTATTAAAGACTATATTGTTTAGAGAAGCATTCCCAGAGGTGAGCCCCTCTCTGACCCAGGAAGCCTCCTTCTAACCATCCATCAAGAAGCCAAGCCCTTCCTCCAGTCCATCTGCCTTGGTCCAGGCCTCGGAGGTGGAAAAGATCTGCTGGACCTGATCCTATTCCCCACCAGCACTCCCTTCTCCTTTTGTGTCGTGTCTTTTAGATTGTAAGCCTGAGGGCAGGGAACCGTCTGACTAAAAAAAAAAATTATGTACAGCGCTGTGTAAACTTACAGCGCTTTATAAATAAAGGTTAATAATAATAATAATAATAATACTATTTTTTTCTGCCTTAGCAATCTGAGAGTAAAGTTTTCTGCTAATGTTTCTGCTCTTTATAGTAAACAGGGTGATTCAAGTAAGAACAGCTTTACTTTTGCACAATTCTTTTTGAATCACCTTATATTTGCCTTTCCCATATTCCACACAGGAATTGCCCAAACAGCCATTAGAACCACCCATTCTCAAAAAACAAAACAGTGCAACAGTGTTCACAACAGCATCCAAAAAGGAAGTAGTCTTGAAGCGGTGAAATTGCAAATATTTTTAAAATGCAGCACATTTTTTCAACCAGTCAGATGCAGACTTATACTTAATATTTATAGCAAGGAGGGAAAAATACAACAACAAAAAAAATCAAGATTTCTATGAATCCATGAAGTGACTTCAGACTTTAAAAAGGATGTGGAGAAACTGGAGCAACCAAAATGGTGAAGGGTCTGGAAGCCATGTCCTATGAGAACGACTTAGGGAGCTGGGGATGTTTAGCCTGGAGAAGAGAAGGTTAAGAGGTGATATGATAGTCATGTTTA
Source organism: Sceloporus undulatus (assembly GCF_019175285.1). Classification (NCBI taxonomy): domain Eukaryota; kingdom Metazoa; phylum Chordata; class Lepidosauria; order Squamata; family Phrynosomatidae; genus Sceloporus; species Sceloporus undulatus. The sequence goes on from NC_056526.1 coordinate 39,426,667, forward strand.
AATACCTGAAGGGATGTCATATTGAGGAGGGAGCTAGCTTGTTTTCTGCTGCTCCAGAGACTAGGACCCAGAGCAATGGATGCAAGCTACAGGAAAAGAGATTCCAGGTCAACATTAGGAGGAACTTCCTGACAGTAAGGGCTGTTCAACAGTGGAACACACTCCCTTGGAGTGTAGTGGAGTCTCCTTCCTTAGAGGTCTTCAAACAGAGGCTGGATGGCCATCTGTCAGGGATGCTTCGATTTAGAATTCCTGCATGGCAGGAGGTTGGACTGGATGGCCCTTGCAGTCTCTTCCAACTCTATGATTCTATAATTACAATTAGTTATCAACATATACAATGGAATTGGATCACTTAATTTATCTCCTTAACAAACTTTAGCAAGTGGCAACGTACACAAACACCATGGCAACATACGGGTGTGAAAAGCTGAATTATATACTAGAGGTGCAGCTCTAAGGAATACTGCCTATCCAACAGTCAATTATGTCACACAGCATAAAATGCTGAGAGCCAGTGTGATGTACTCTCGAGACCAGGGTTCAGATCCCTGTTCATGGAACCTCCCTGGGTGACCTTGGGCAAGTCACACTTTCTGAGCCTCAGATGAAGGCAAAAGCAAAACTCCTCTTAACAAATCTTGCCAAGAAAAAGCCATATGTTTGCTTTAGGATTGACATGAGTTGGAAATGACTTGAAAGCAAACAACAACAATAAATAAAGTGATCAGCTATTTATGTGAATGATTGAAGTTTGCTTTTAATAAAAAAATCAAGTTAGGTGTCCTATAAGCTATACAGTGCTGTTACAGAAGAAACATTTCTACAGTCACCCACAGTGTGGCTATGTTTAAAGGTCAGAATTGATCACATGAATGTTTCTCACAGAATCAGTACACCAGTGACAATGCTTGCCAATTACGAGGAGGAGATAATCACCCACAGACTTTGGTTTCAGGCCTTTAAAAATGTTACAACTCTGCTCTGGGATGATCCCCTGGGAATAAAACATCTCCTACAGCAGATCGAAAATGTATAAAGAGATATGGTACCTGGAAGAGCAGCTACAGCCATCAAAAAGCGAAGGTTCCACATGATTCAAAAATATGGCTCAAGGAGTTCAATGAGAGGGATTTAAAAATGGCACCACAAACCAAAAGAAAAGCATTCATGTCAAAAAATGCAAATGAAAGGAGGTGGGGGGGGGGGGGAGATTTAGTAGTAGTAAAGAAAAAAATGAACATTGTTCATACCTCACAAAATGAAGACAGAAATAGGGTTTGGCCACTGCTGTGAAAATGGGAAAGTGATGTTCAAAATTATATCTGAATCTGCTTAAAACCACATTTTAGAAAAGTTCCTTTTCCAAACTCTGCTTAAAACTATGAAAAATATTATCCTTTTTACCTGTGGCATACTCAAAGCAATATACAGTACTAGAAACTGTCATATTTCTCTTACTTCTAGATGAATTTTCAGCTGTACCATTAGTTTTAGCCATTCCTCTCAAGAACATTATTTGCTATTTGACATTTTTAATTTGTTGCTTGTTTTACTGAACCCTTTCCTATACTGTATTGTTATGTATTATTTATATGTATTATGTTACTATTTCTTAGATTGTATACCATGGGCAGGTTTACTCGTATCTATTTTATTGTTTGTATGTACAGCGCTATATAAATAAAGCATAATAATAACAACAACAACAACAACAGGACTACTCTGTGTCATGGCATTAAATATATATTCCTCCAAATATGGCTCAGACCCTCTTCAGAGCGGCCTGAGGGCGGAGTTGGGGCATGGTGTCCAGATGATGGCGTGCGGCGTCATGATGCTCCTCCGGCGCCGAGTCCATAAGAAGCAGCGCTGAAGGAGTGCTGCACAGCTGCAACAACACAGCTATGGCGCCCTTTCAAGGGAGCAAAAAGGAGCCGCTTTTTGCAGCTTTTTGTGCCCTTGAAAGGCTGGATAGGGGCCGCAGGGAAGTTGCCATAGCTAACTACTGCAGCACTAGCCTTGCAACAATTCTTTGACCTACACAAACCTACTATCCCTGCTTTGTCACAAAAACTACACTATTAGACAAATATACAATATCTAATATTAACTCGGTTTCAGGTTAAGTGCAGACACACCTATGTGGTTTATAAACATTCTGATGTTAAATAAAGCCAGTCAGTCCTTTGCAGTATCAACAAGTACCCAACAGATAAAAATGTTCATTTTATTTTATTACTAGTCATTCAACACAGTTGGTTCATAAATTGTTTTTATTGAACAAACCAACAAATTATTACTTACAACAGACTTAGAAATATAGGAAGCTGCCTCACATTCAATTACACCTTCGGCTAATTTAGTTCAGTGCTGGCAATGGTTTTTCAGGGTCTTGGGCAGTAGCCTTTCTAAGCCTTAGTATACTAGGGTGGCCTCTCATTCAAGTATTCATCAGATCTGATCCTTCTTATAAAATGCAACAAATTCCAGTGTGTTCAGGCTGCTATGGGGGTATAAAACATTTGTTCTCCTCAGTTCGATTACCAGGTGCTTTGCAGTATGATGAAGTGATACTTCTAAATTGTTCTTTGATAAAACTGAGTCTGATTCAAGAAATTGTTATCAACAGAAACATTATCAACGAGTAATTATTTATTTGCCATGCTTCTGCTTTCCTAAGGGACTCAAGTCAGTGGATATGGTTTCTTCCTCTTCATTTCATTCTGACAACAAACCTGTCAGACAGATCAGGCTGAAAAAGACTTGGTATCTTACAAATACAGTGAGTCTTATGGCTGAGTAACATTTCACAGACCTTGTTCAAACTACTGACTCCCACATGTTTTCTATTATTTAAAAAAGTATGGTAGGAAAACCTAAGCCTTCCACTTGCAAAATCTGACAGGCCAGGCCTAATTTACCTCTGAAGTGTTCTAGAATGGCTCAGTTCAATTATTCATCTTAATTAGTGGGAAAAAATCCATTTTAATTTTTATATTGATATTATTATATGCATATTATATTTTGTTGCAAACTTTTATCAGTACAAAAGGTGTAAACCTGAACATAAATAATCACCTGACCCTTTAATTTCACCTAAAGAACTGGAAATAAGATGGCAAAACTAACCCATAAAGGCTTATTGGGGCTGATCATCTGAGGTGGAGACTAAGTGGTGCCCTGTACATGTTTTTTAATAGAGTATAGTAAAAAAAAGCGATCAAGAGAGTAATAGCAAACTGAAATATATCAAAGACCTAGGTTGCCTGCTCCTGAATTTCTAAACCATGATTTTGATTATCACGAAGAAGACATAACAAATTCTAGGCTCGCACATTCCTACCACCCTCTTCTGCACATGGAAGGTGACTGAAAGCTTCTACTTTCTTTTTACCAAATCAGTTTCCCATTATGTACAAACTCAGAGATCTGTGGCCCTCTAATTAATGTGCCAGAATATAAATCCACATTTGGATCTCTATTTAAATGGAGTTACAATAAAGCAGTCTCACAAATATGTATATAAGAAACTGGTTCAATCAAAACCAAAATATTTCATTTTCCTCCTCCTTTATGCAGAGGAGGAAGGTGGGCATGTAAGCCCAACATTCAAACTTTCCTGCGATCATCTAAGCCTGGTTTTCCTAGCCATGCGTTATAAATGTGTTACTTCCATGTAGTAACATTGTTGGAAGTATGGCCAACAGTAGTGATGGCATTAGGCCTAGGTAAACTGATCAAATTATCCACCAGATAATCTAAACTACCACTGCTATTACAGCGCGGGCACGCCATACGCAGCCTTGAGCATACGTGCTCAAGCCACGGGGGGCGCGCAGGGTGGAGCGTCCCATTCAATTGAATGGGCACGTGCCCCCGTTGCGCCCCCGCGCCGTCGTGAACAAGCCCCATTGTTTCCAACGGGGCTCGAGCATAGGCGGAATTCGCCTTACACGGCGGGATCCGGAATGGATCCCCCGCATAAGGCGAGGACGGACTGTATCACTAACACCTGCCTATACTGGTAGAGAGACTGATCATGAATTTGAAACAAAACATGTGATGAGGAATAAACTGTTTACGACCCATTCTGATTGTGCAAAACATAGTATAGAATACATTGGACCCTTGTTATATGCTGGGGTTTGGTTCCAAGATCCCCAAATGTATAACAAAATCCATGTATGCTCAAGTCTCATTAAATATGACATAACAAAATGGTGTCCCTTATAAAAAATGGAAAATCAAGGTTTGGTATTTGAAATTTATACTTTTTTGAACATTTTAAAACTGTGTATGCTTGAATCCATGTATAAAGAATCCGTGTATAAAAAGGGCCGACTGTAGTCATGTGTATTATGCACAGGAGGGGTGGAAGTTATGTGACCTTCCAAATTATTAAGGTGTACAGCTCCTAGCATTCCTCACTATTGGCTATGCTGGCAAGGGCTGCTGAAAGTTGCAGCTCTACATCTGGAGGACCATAAAATTCTCACCAATTGTTTATGGGGTAGTCATAGTTTGGAGAACTGAGAGTTGAAACTGTAAGTGGATCATGTTAACATTTTTCTAGTCTCTCTCTATTGGTTCATATATTGCTGTTGCTGTGCACCACTTAATCTCTATGGAGATCTCTAAGGATCAGGGGGTTTTCTTGGCAATATTTGTTCGGGGGGAGGGGTTGCCTTTGCATAGTGTCATCTCACTGTACACATTTTAAAAATGTGATGTGTAAAGCAGGTCTGGGCTGTCACTTTTCCAAAAACCTATAGTACCTCATTCTGAGAATGCTGCACTAAGACCACATCAGCAATCTTTATTTCTGTGCTCATTTATGAATAGAGTATGTATATGTATGTCTTTATCTTAAAGAAAATAGGAGACATAAAATAGAGAGCTCAGTATTAGTATCTTTAATATTGCAACAGCAAACAAAGCAAAAATTACCCCTCACAAGCTCCAGGGATTCACTGTTATTTCGAAATTGATGTAGTTGCTAATTATGTAAAAATTAGATATACAGGTTGAATCTCCTTCATCCAGAATTCCAAAATCTGAAATACTCCAGAATCCAAATTTTTTTTCCATGGGTAACTGGGATAGTGACATCTTTGCTTTCTGGTGGTCCAACATATACAATTTTGTTTCGTGTGCAAAATTTGTTTCATACACAAATTTTGTTTCATGTACAAAATTATTTTAAAATATTGTGAATAAAATTATGTTCAGGCTATAAGGTATATATGGAACATTAATTAATTTCATGTTTAAACTTGGGTCCCATCTCACATTCTGTATATGCCAACATTCCAAAATTTTAAAAAAATTCAAAATCCAAACACTTCTGGTCCCAAACATTTCGGATAAGGAAGCCTCTATCTGTTCTCACCTAATTGGGGATCATACATTTTCCACACTAATCTACCAGATGAAGATGTGTACCAATTCTCCTCTTGATCAAGTAGCAAGAAGTCATGTCTATCCCTTTTACTTCTAAAATTGCAGCCCTTTGTATTGTAATTTGTATTGTAATTTATCTTTAAAAGCCAGGTATTAAGAACAACTCTAACAGTAAGCAAAACAAAATCCATTATTACACAAGATGGAGGGAAGCATAAATGAGAAAGACTTCTAAGGTGTGAAATCTAAACGTCTGGAATAACTTCAAAACCAAGATCTTGTGTCAAAACTACTAAGATACAGTGGGCCCTCAGTATCCACTGCGGTTTGGTTCCAGACCACCCGTGGATACCAAAATCCATGGATGTTCATTAAATATACAGTAGTAAAATGGTGTTCCTTATATAAAATGGCAAAAACAAGATTTGGTTTTGGGAATATATATATATATATATATATATAAACATTTTCACGCCATGGATGGTTGAATCCATGGATACAAAGGGCCAACTGTACTTGTTTTGTATTAACTCTGAATTAGATACTGCACAAGGGAAGAAAGCAGTATGGACAATTAATATTCTTTTAACTAAAAGCATGTTTTCCACAATTTTGGTTTCTTTATTTTGTTCTGGGTTTATTATGAGTTTTTTGGAGAGAACTACTCTATTCCTTACCATTGTTAAATTTAATCATCTTGTTAATCCACTTACATTCCTTTACATATATAACATGCAAATCTAAATTACTGTAGAGGGAAAGATTTGATTTACATTGAAAACCTGGCATCTATATGCCATATATTTCTAATAAGACTCTTGTTTCAAATGTCTTGACAAAACAGCACCAAATCCTCTCCCTGGATATTGTCACTATTGCTACTTCACTGCTTTCCATTTTGATGACAGTCCATTCTGGGTGGTACTATACTTTAACATTATAATTTGCATTGCCCCAATTACATTTGAAATTTGCAATGTTTCTCCAGGAATAAATAAATGAAAATCTCATCCACAATGCATAGCTTTCTGAGCACTCCTATACGGTTCTGCAAGGTGGGAGAGACAAAAGAATGGGGTGGCAGAACAAGGCTGTTTAAAAGAGTTTTGAGCAGTAAGAAAAGGTGACTGAACTAGTTTGTTTTTAGCTGCCTATGGCACCAAGAACAGCAAGTGGCAAGTGAAAACAATTGGTCTTGGGACTGTTGGAAGGAAGGGGTTTCCTTTCCCTGTTCAAGACAGGGGAGGAAGAAACTCAAATCTTTGGAGTTTGTTGGGGCTGGAAGGTATTCTGTCCTTGAGGGGTGGAGAGGAATAATTGAGGTCTTTCTTCACTTGCCATGCTTGCTAGAAGACATAGTTACAGGTGTGCTGCCTGCCTCCCCCACTCTCTCTTTGTCTCCCCTGATGTGCTTGCTCTACCTGGGAAGCCTGCTGGAGAAGACAAAGCAGAAGAACACAGTTCTTATCAGTTGCTCTCTGTATGTGTGCCCCTCTGAAGAGGAACTGTCACTGAATGTCAAGCCAGCTTACCCCAGCCAAGTCTCCTTGGGATAAGCAGGTGTTGCCTCTTGTGATGCCTTTGGAGGATGTTTCTTTAACTTGGAAAAAGTAAGCTGTGATGTTTCACGCTTTCAACCTCTTTAAAATGGGTGGAGGGTTGAGTAAAATTATTAATTTTGTGGCAACTTCAGCTGTATTGGAACAAATACCCCTTAACCTCCAATGAGTACCTATAGAATAGGCTCCCCACACTGTAATTTACATTATCCCAGTTTACAACACAAGCCCAGGAACACAAATCCAACGGGACCGGTCTATGATTCAGAAGCTGTAGCAGGTAGAATTCTGCAATCCAGCATTTGCTCTTCTGCACTAAGACCAGATATTTTCTGAAGACACTGCAAGGTTTTTATTGCATTTAAAGTCTTAAGCACATTCTGGGCCCTGTGCATACATAAAGAAACACTTTCCCATATATTCTTCCCCACCTTATGAGGATATGAAGAAGGTAATCCTCCAGCTTCACTCATTTGCTGAGGTATAATTAGCTGGAACATAATGCCACAAGCAGCTGTAGTTCTACTCGTGGTAAACAAGAGGTACTGATCGATTTGATGTTGTGCAATGCTTTGCATATTTAACAAAAATACATGTTTAATAAGCAATTTATAAATGAAATTACTTTGCCTTTATTTACTGATTCATCACTGACGTACATCCCTGTAAAGGGCAGGTAACAAGGTACCTTCCAAGTTTTAGATTCCAGTTCCCATCATTCCTGACCAGTTGCCATGCTGGCTAATGTGTATAGGAACTACTGTCCAAAACATGCAAAAGGACAACAAGCCACCTTTCATTGTTCTCAAACATAATTATCTAATTCTGTTTCCAGCCAAGTGAGAATTCTTCTCACAACATATAAACAATAAACATGCCAAACATACCAATTTTGTATTGCACAGACAACTTTAATATTTTCAATATTGGTTGGTGGTTTGACTTAAAAATAATCTTTCTGAAATTCTTTTGTTTCATAAGGTTTTTGTTTTGTTTTTAGTTTGAGTTCATCAAGCTTCTCTGCTGGCCACTGCTTTAGGTTTTAAAGAAACATGCTGTTATGTATCACTTGACTTGTTCACAAATCTCCTCAAGCTCAAGCATGTCAGGATGAGACAGCTACACTTCTTATAAGGCAATTTACAGAATCAATAAATTAATTTTATTAAGATCAATGTTCAAAACATAGAATCAAATTATTGCAACATTTTCCCTCATACATGGTATTCAAAAAAGTATCTGCTTTAAAGTGAGATTCTTTATCTGGTGTCCTCTAGATGGGTTGCACTGCCATTCCTACCATCAGGAGGCATCAAGCATCAGGCTGATGTATGAGATAGATAAATGAGTCAAAGTAAGAATATAGACTCTTTGCTGTGAACTCCTTCAGGATTAAGATGGCAGTAAAGAAAATGCTGGGGAATTAACAAATGATCATTGTATGCTTGCTATGTTCATTGGAGCTTCTAGTTAGTGTGGATGGGAGCAATAGTTACATTACAACCCCACCTTTGTGAAGAGGACTAATGAGGCAAAGAAGCAATAGTGCTCCAGTATATAATCTATGACATATTAAACAGATTTCTTGGTACTTTTCTTGTAAGACTTTTTGGAACTGCACCAACAATAAAATCACAACTAAAAAAAATCAAATATCTGAATACTTTATTTGACAAAAAATTGTGGAAAACCAGCTCATCAGGGAGAAAGTGAAAAACCTTTTGAACAGTTACCTATGTAGAAGATAGATATTGGTCAGCCTCATGTATCATGCAATTTGATGTGTCCAGCTAAGCTCTTAGACAGAAATTTGAATATAGTCCTCCCTCCATTTTCATGGACTTCCGAGTCTGTAGTCTTGGTCCTTCACGGACCAGCAAGTGAGAAGGGATAAAATGGCACACACGCCCATTCAAGCCAATGGGGCTTGAATGTGTGCAAATTTCCATCTTCGTGAGGGAGTCCAAAATGAAAATGGAGGGACAACTGTATTTCCCTTTCAGACATATACTATCATTTCTACTTCCTACCTTGGAAAACTGAGAATCTGAAAATGCAAAAGGAAAATATCTTCCAGATACCAGCTTTTTTTTTTTTTTTTACTGTGAAGTGATCAAATAATTCTATCTTTACCATTTTGACTGGGGCTGCTGCCACACTGCGAAATGAATGCAGTCGACCAACTTTAACTGCCATAGCTACAATATTTCTGTGGAATAACGGGATTTGTAATTTATTGTGGCATCGGTACAGTTTGTAGAAAAGGCCAAATATCTAACAAAACTACAAATCCCAGATTCCACGCACTGAGCCATTGCAGTTAAAAGTGGCATCATATTGCATTAATTATGCAGTGTACATGTAGCCTTGGAGAGTTTCATGGGAAACGGAGCCCATCTTTACTGGCTACTGTTAAGGGGCATTCAAGATCACATAAGTGAGACATATTGTCCTCATGAGGATGTACTGTATGGCTCCACTAAGTCAGGGGTTGGATACCTGCAGCCTTCCAGATGCTGTTGGATTACAATCTCCCATCAGCCCTAATTATGTTGCCTCAGGATGAGACAGAAACAGAAAAATCTGAATGGTCCAAGGTTCCACATTCCTGGATTCAACAATAAAAACAGAAAAAATATGCCGAAATGGTAACTAAAGTCTGCTGTAAAATGGGGTGGGCAACTGTGGCCTTTACAGATGTTACTGGGCTACAACTCCCAGTAACCTGAATCAACACAGCCATTGGTGAGCTGATTCTATAAAGATACAACTCAATTCAGGCCCAAAATTGTTAACTAAGGGCCCGAACAGAGAGGTCAAAATAAAGCGCTTCGGGCCACTTCGGGATATGCTGTTTAAAAGATGTATGCGTCCTAAGAGGCCAGAAGCGCGCCAAAGCCACGATCCAGTCCTAAGTTACTTGAAGGAACGCCTCTCCCTACACAATGTAAAGAATATCATCCCCAACAGAAGTCTACCTCAGGATGTTAGCTAGGATCGGCATTGTATGTTTTTAGATAGACATTTTTTATACTCTGTTTTTAATACTGTTATTGAAAATATTTGTAATTGCATTTGCATCTGTTTGTTGTATTATATGTTCTGATGTAATCCCGCTTCGATCCATTGGAGAGAGCGGGAAAATATAAACAAAACTCTCATCATATTACTATTATTATTATTTATTATTATTATTAATGACTGGAGCACAGCTTTGGTGCAGCTTCTGGCCTCTTAAGATGCAGTGTCATTTAAACAACATACCTCAAAGTGACCGAAGCAGCTTTATTTGGACTGTCTGTTCAGGCTCTAATACACACACAAATGATTGCTCAGGGTGGTCTGTTTTTTTTTTGCCTCATTCCCATTTTCATCAAACATTCCATGACTTTGCGGCATCTTGGAAAAGCAATGTGAAAATTCTCCTTTGGTCCGCTGGGCGCAGTCTCTGAAGGCTGTGCCCAGCGGCACACACCAGGAAAGAGCTCCGAAACGGAGCTCCTCCTGCTCCGCGCTAAGGGCGCACTAAGCGCCCTCGCGGGAGCAAGGACGTCACGTCTCCTGCCGCCCATATAGAGGTGGCGAGCCATGACGTCCTCATGTGGTGGCCGTGTGGAACGGCCGCCGCCATTTTGTGCGCGCAGAGCGTGCACTAGGGTTAGGGGGTGCAGAAGCACACCCCTTTCTAACCTAGTACGCACTCTGCATGTACTTTCGTGCCGTCTGTAACGGACCTAAATCTCTCCCAAAACTACAGTTCCCAGAATTCTCTAGCATTGAGCCTGGGCAGTTAAAGCAGTCTCAAATTGGATTATTTCTGCAGTTGTGTTTGAACCAAAGTTAAAATTCAGAATAAAATTACTACTCTGTTCTTATTAGAATTATATTGCTACAGAGATGAATTTAAAATTAAATGCTGCAAACTATTCTTCAAGTACACTTCATTTAACATCTAACATCCTTGAAATTCCCTCCGAAGGATTTTTTAACAATACTTTTAATATGCGGAAGGGGGGATGTATAGACACAGTGGCATCTGTAAAGTATCATGTAATAGTATGTGGGGGGAAAATACAAAATATGTTTAGAACATAGGAGGCATGTTTCTATATAGCACATGGCAATAGTACTTATTCCCAGGTTGGCTAAGTAAAGGACAACATAGTGCCCAGCTACAACACAACCCAGCTATGCACAGGGCTTCAATAACAAACAGATATATACCTTCCATTACTGATGCAGGAAGCTGTTGTACACATTATTCCTAATCATTTTACCACCAACGTAGGTTGCCTTTTTAGCAAGCTATCAACTGGTACAAGCAGATCACCTGAAACCCAAGATACCGTCTATTCAACAACTGGATACAAGACATCTGCGCACCATGAAAACATGTACAAATCACTGATGGATAAACTGCCACTGCTGGCCTATTGTTTAAGCAGGCCAGGTGTGGGGTCCCAGTTTCATGAAAACTAGCCAGTTTGCCAAGGTGCAAAAGAGTAGGGTGTGTGGCATTGTAGTTTGCCTCTGTCAAGTTCTGAATGACACATAAATTACTCCAACAACCTCCCAAATATTGTAAGGCTGAAAAATGATGACCACAGGCTAGTGACTAAATCAGTTTCATGGATGGGCAGGATTTGAACCCTAGTGCTCCCATCTATTTCCTACTCCATCTACTAGACTGATCTCATTAGCTCTACCGTACTTCCCACCTACAACTGGGGCACCCAAGTCTCCATTTTTTGTGGATTTTGCTTTTTAGAAATATGATTTTAAAGAAGAAATTAAAAATCATGTGGCAGACACAAACAAATACTTACCACTCAAAGCTTGCCATCCATAACTGATCATACTGGATAATACAAAACATGAACAGTGAAACTTGAGTTCAGTCTAACAAATCTATCATTGGCCAAGAAGACTCAATACTTCCAACTATAATTCTGTCTATTATTTGTGAGCAATAACAACTTTTTTTAGGAAACATTTATGGCAGTTATTTTTAGCATATGGCTACATCACCCTCAGTTAAGTCTTATTAAAAAAGGACTCTCCTCACATGGTTTGGTTGACTTTCTTTATGAAGTTAAGCTAACTTCTGTACAATAACAGATGAAGCATTTACTACTGTAAGTTGTCCAGAAGAAAAACTTCACACGGCACAATTTTGTTTAATTGAATGTAGAGAGTAAAGTTTTTATCATTACCATTCTCCTAGTTTTAAGACATTTAATGTTAAGAGGAGCTTCTCTACACTCTTGATTGTTAAAAAGTAACATGCTTCATAAAAGTGAAAGTTCCTGCCTACCAAAGCAGATTTAACATACTACCAGACATGAGATTCAAGCTGCGTCAGTGTGCTTGAACTCAACTGACTGCTGTTCAATCCAACTCCACTTAACACAGAGAAGATGGTCCAAAACACACATGCAGAAATAATCCAGTTGGAGACCGCTTTAACTGCCTTGGTTCAGTGCTAGGGAATTCTGGGAACTGTGGCTTGTGGACATTTAGCCTTCTCTGTCAGAGAGCTCTGGTGCCACATTAAACAGCATTCCCAGGATTCCCGCCACATAGCCAAGGCAGTAAACTGGACTCAAACTGGTTATTTCTGCATGTGTTTACCCAGAGATAGGTAAGAATTAAGAATTGCAGCCAGCACAAACTACTGAATGCCTTTTCTACTCCAGCAATCTCCAGTCCCTTCAACTTCAGAAAGCACTTTCTAAGCAGCAGAGATACAAGGGCGACTTCAGGTTCTGAATAAGAAGTATTATACCACCTCCCTTAAACACTTCCATCAAACCGTACTTTACTCCTGGACTCGCCTCTTCCTGTTTCAAGTGTACCTACCATATATACTCAACCATAAGTCAATCTCAAGTTGAGGGCAGGTTTTGGAGCCAAAATTATGGATTTTGATATGACCTGTGGTTAAGTTGAGGGTAGAGGATGTACAAAGGATGTAAGGGTTAAGCAAAGGAAATCAATGTCAAAGAATTTACAAAATGCTGGCAGGCAACTGTTTGTGCTCACCTCAAGGGCCAACTACTGGCCAAGGAGGCTGAGGCTTCTGGGAGCTGGTCTAAAACAACCTGGAGAACCAGACTTGGGAATCACTGGCTAGATGGATGAAAGAGGGGAGGGAGAGTCAGTGCTTCCACCGTAGAGTACACTCTTACCTTTCACCAGGGAATGTCCTTTTAAAAAAATAAGAGTTAAAGTACAGTCCTTACTTGGACCTGTGGTTGAGGATAAAACTTAGGGGCAGGTAACAAAGGATCTAAGGACGATGCCAAAGAATTTACAAAATTCCAGCAGGCATAACTGTTTATGCTCCACAGTAAGAACTGGATGGAGAGAAAGTAGAGGAGTCAGTGCTTCAGGACAGATGATACTCTTGCCTTTCACCAGGGAATGGTTCCTTTTTTTTTAAGAGTTAAACACAGTACAGCACGCCTGCATCATAGGGGGCGCGCTTTATGGGCTTTCAGCATACACTGAAAGCCGTGCTGGGAGAAGAGTGGTGCATCCCATAAGGGATAATGGGGTGCACGCCTGTGGCACACGCGCACTGCTGCACCACCACATGCATGAGCCCCCATTCATTTAAATGGGGCTCAAGCATAGGCGAAATTCCCTTATCATGAGGGAGTCCGGAACGGATCCCGCGTAAAGGAAGGGCTGACTGTACTCACAGTGATCACTAGAAAAGACAATAGTGCTAGGAAAGATAGAGGGCAGTAGAAAGGAGGAAGACCGCGCCAGATGGTAGACTCAATCAGGGGTCGACAAGCATTTGAAGGTACAAAGAGAGATAGGACTTGGGGTGTCTCATCCACAGGCTTGCCATGAACTGGATCAACTTGAGGTTGGTTTACTATGGAGATCACTGCACTACTCTCATAGTGCTGCTATTTCAGTTTTACTGCTCTGGCTGCCTCCTGTGGCATTCTGGGGTTTGTAGTTCAGGAAGCCTAAAACACACTGGCTGAGAATTCTCAATGCCTTTCCTAACTGCAACCCAGAATGCCACAGAGCAGCCAGAGCATAAAGTAGAAGAGCACACTGTGAGAGTTGAGCAATAATCTCCAAAAACAACAACTTCCACTGAACCATAGATAATCGACACAGAGCACCAAACAGACTGCAGAAGCAATCCAGTTTGACACCACTTTAACTGCCATGGCTCAAGGCTACAGATTTCTAGGAATTGTAGTTTGTTATGGTACCAGAACAGGCTGCAGAAATAATCCAGTTTGAGACTGCTTTAACTGCTCTGGATCAGTGCTAGGGAACCCTGGGAAGTGTAGTTTATTGTGGCACACAGAGCTCTATAACAGAGAAGGCTAAAGGTCTCACAGATCTAGTTCCCAGATTCTCTAGCACTGAAGCTCTTAAAGCAGTCTCAAACTAGATTAATTCTGCAGTTTGTTTCGGGTCTCATCTCTATGCTAATAAATAAAAATAATAATAATAATAATATAATAATAATATATCAATGCACCTGAGGAAGTAGACTGAAATCTAGGGATCTGCCAATTTCTTTCTTTCAGTTAGACTCAAAGGTGCTACAGGATCTCTCCTACATAATAATATATAATACCAAATGCATCTGAGGAAGTAGACTGAAGTCTAGGAAAGTTGGCGTTGCCCATTCCTTTCTGTGGCTTACTCTCCAGAGGCGCCAGGAGAGCTCTCTATGTACTGATCTCTCTGAGTTTTACTATCTATTACCTGGCTTCTTAAAGTGGCCTGCCTTAGTGCGCTCTGGGTGCCCTCTCTTTGCTTGTTTTGGGGAGGGAGGGGGCCATCCATTTCGATATTAAAAACCCCTAGCCTTCACCCATGAATGCAAAGGCGCAGGAGCCCTGGAACTTAGGCACACCCAGCCATTCTGGCCCCAAAAACAGAGCCTCCTTTCCTTCTCTTCCCCCCCATTCCCGCCTCATAAAGGCGACCCGCCCTTAAAGGAGGGCTCCCACTGCGAAGGGAAGGAAGAGGAGGAAGCGGAGGGGGCTGCGATGCTGGGGCCCTGGGCCCGCTTGGCCCCCTCCGCCTTCTCCTCCTCCTCCCTCCCTCCCTCCGCCCCGCCCCTCGCCTTCCTCCGAGGCCTGCGATCCGGCTCCTCCGAAGGCGCCCAGATGATTACCTTCTCCGCCTCGGTCCTCCTCCACGTTGAGGAGGCCGCGGAGCGCTAAGGGCCCTCAGGGGCGGCTCCGCGGCGGAGGCTCCGAGGAAGAGGAGGAGGCTTCTTCTCTCTCCATTCTCTCTTTCTCTCTCTCTTACAGACACACACACAGGAAATAACACGGGGTCAGCTGACACGCTGATGGCCAATAGGGAGGCGGCGGGGCAGCGCGCGCAAAAGGGAGGAGCGAGGGTGGGCAAAAGGGAGGGGAGAGGAGGAGAGGGCACGCGCATGCGTAGCAGGGTCGCGACACAGAGAGGGAGAGGAGAGAGAGGGTGCGCGCGCACTCCCCATCCGTGAGGGGAGCCCCCTCCCCTCTCTCTCTTAAAGAGACAGGCACCCAAAGCTGAGGGGGGGGAAAGGGGGGACACTTTTTGAATTCCAACCGCCATAAACGAGCAGAGCTTTGTTTTCTTGTTGTTGTTGAGTCGATTAAGACTCACGGCTTCAAGACAAGGCACTGTAGAAATGTAGGACACTGTCTGTGGAGAGCAAATGGCCACATAATTAAAAAAAAGCCTTAGAAACACACCACATTCATGTCATATAAGTGTCAATCCCATGCTCCTCAGTCCTGCTCAAAATGGTGGACGTTTTGGGGGAATTCCTGAAGAGAAAATAAAAAGCTCAGAACACCCCGACCTCCATCTTGAGGGGAGAGAAGCAGGCAAGAAACAACAGGCCTCCGCCTGCCAAGTTGAAGAGCCCTCCCCCCCGACCTCCATCTTGAGGGGAGAGAAGCAGAGTTTTTTTTTGTTTTGTTTTTTTGTTACTTGCTTTGTTGTATATGCATATGTATGCTGTAAACCGCTTTGATCATAGGAAAAGCGGTATACAAATAAAACATATTATTATTATTATTATTATTATTATTATTATATAATAAGTGTAAATCCATGCTTCTCAGTCATGCTCAAAATGGAAGACGTTTTGGGAATTCCTCCTGAAGAGAAACTAAAAGCTCAATACACTCAGAAGTTTAGATCCATGCTCAAAATGGAAGACGTTTGGGGAATTCCTTCTGGATGGAAAATAAAAGCTCAAAATACTCATATATGTGTAAATCCATGTTTCTCAGTCATGTTCAAAATGGAGGACATTTTGGGAATTCCTCCTGATGAGAAAATAAAAGCACAAAACACTGATAGAATAAATCCATGCTTCTCAGTCATGCTCAAAATGGAGGACATTTTGGGAATTCCTCCTAGACAGAAGGTTGGAATGGAGGACGTGTCCTGGAAAAGGAGGATGTTGGTAACCCTGATCATGGTGATCCTGTAGATGAGACATGGCAAAGTCCTCCTGTCCTCCTTTGCTCTGCTCAGGTCCTGTGTATCCAGGGCCCAGGCCGCCCTGATTGAGTCCATCCATCTGACCTAAGGTCTTCCTTTCTTTCTACTATCCTCTACCTTTCCTAGCATTGCTGGTTTTTCCAGTGATTCATGTCTTCTCATGACATGGCCGAAGTACAACAGCTTCAGTTTCATCATCTTGGCTTCCAGGGAGATTTCAGGCTCAGTCTGTTCAAGGATTGCCTTTTTGGGCATCCATGGTATCCTCAACACTCTTCTTCTGCACATCATCTCAAATGGATTGATTTTCTTCTTATCTGCTTCCTTGACTGTCCAGCTCTCGTATCTGTACTTGGTGATGGGGAATAAAATGGCTGGAACTTTAGTTTTCAGCTGTATATGTTTACACTTTAGGAGCTTGTCTAGTTCTTTCATGGTTGACCTTCCCATTCCTAATCTTCTTATCTGTTGACTAACATTTCCATTCTGATCAAGGTACGAGAAATCTTTAACCATTTTGATTTCTTGATTGTCTAGGTTGACTTTATGTAGCTGCTCCTTGGTCATTATTTTGGTTTTCTTTATGTTCAGCAAGAAGTCTGCCTTTGCAATTGCCTCCTTGACTTTCCTCAGTAATTGTTCCAAGCCCATGACATTTTCCATTAGTAATATGGTATCATCTGCATATCTTATGATTGTTGGTTTTCCTTTCTCTTATCTTTACTCTTTCTGAGTCCAAACCTGATCTTTGTATATTTTGTACATGCAAGTTGAACAGATAGGGTGATAGAAGGCTGCCTTGCCTGCCCCCTTTGCCAACTGGGAACCATTCTGTTTTTCCATATTCTGTTCTAACTTTAGCCTCTTGTCCTAAGAACAGATTTCTCATTAGGACAATCATCTCTATCTTGCCCTGCACACATGCAAGGAAAAGTCTCTGACGAGAACGCAGGTATAGTTACAACCAACTGTCTGAAGTGTAACAACTCTCAAATCTCAGGGGTAGCACTAAAGGGTGGCAAGATCTAATATTTTCTGCCTCCTTCAAAGCTGGGAACAGCACTGTCACCATTCTACACATTTTATAAGAGGCACCCATGAGGATTCATGCTTGGAAAATGGCACTTGATCATTCTGTTTGCGCACCCTGCCCTTTCCAAATTAAGAATGCCCCAAATCCTACAACCCACTTTCCACAAATTTCCCAGTGCAAATTATATGCCTATATTAGCACCTGCTAAACCACTTGCTACTCCCCCCCCCGAAACACTTTTTTATTGGAAGATCTAGAAGCCAGCTTAGATTCTTGGTGTACAACACTGGAAAAGACACTGGGAAGACTCACCCCCTTACTTGGTGGTTAACTGCCATCAAATCTAGCTAGCTAGAATGCTGTCTCCTCTTTTCCTAATGCCTTCTACCTTACTATTGTCCTTATTATTGTCTTTTCTGATGAGTTATGTCTTTTCATGATACGGCCAAAGTACGACAGCCTCAGTTTAGTTATCTTGACTTCTAAGGACAGTTCAGGCTTGATTTGATCTAGGACTCATTTATTTATTTGTTTAGCAGTCTACTGTATCCATAGAACTCATGTCTAGCACCAAATTTAAAATGTCTTATTTTCTTGATTGTCTTCCTATCGGCTGTATTTGCTGTCCAGCTTTTACAACCACACATCAAAATGGGAAATACAATGGCATGGACAAACCTAACTTTAATATTCAATTATATATCTTTACACTTCAGGATTTTGTCTATTTCCCTCACAGCTGCCCTTCCAAGTTCTAGTCTTCTTCTCATTTCTTGATGCAGTCTCCCTCCTAATTGACTGAACCAAGGTATGGAAAAACTTTAGCTATTTCAGTATCTACTTTAAAGTTATATCTTTAGTCATTATTTTTTGTTTTCAGAATGTTCAGCAGTACCCCTGCTTTTGCACTTTCTTCCTTCACTTTTTTTAGTAATCATTACAAGTCTTTGCTATTTCTTGCAAGCAGTATGTTGTCATCTGCGTATCTTAAATGGTTGATGTTTCCTCTTCCAGTTTTCCTCCAAGTCTAATCCTGCTTCACGGATGATAGGTTCAGCATTCAAGTTAAACAACAGGATGATAAAATGCAGCCTTGCCTGACCCCCCTTGTCAATTGCAAACCAGTAAGTTTCTCCATATTATGTCATAACAGTAGCCACCTGTTCTGAGTAGAAGTTACACATCAGGACAACCAAATGCTGTGCCACACCCATTTCTTTAAGTGCAATCCATAGTTTTGAATGATCTACAATTGAAGACTTTGCTATAGTCTATAAAACACAGGGTGGTTTTCTTCTGAAATTGTTCAGTGTGCTCCATTATCCAACACAGGTTTGCAATATGATCACTAGTGCCTCTTCCTTCCATGTATCTAACTTGGACATCTGGCATTTTTGCTTGGTATACGATAAAAGTCTTTGCTGTAGAATTTTGAGCATCACTTTGCTTGCATGGGGAATTAAAGCAATGGTCTTGTGGTTACTGCATTTCCTGGTGTTCCCTTTCTTGAGGAATAGAATGCATATTGAGCATCTCCCGTTTCCATTACTAGGCTTGCCCTATTAAGAAACCATTAAAAGATAGCGGAATCTTCAGTTCAAGCTCATTAACAGATCCAAATAAAAATGCTGCTTTTCTTCCAGTGACAAGAACCTTGGTGTACTTAAACAAGTACCTGCTATTGGTTAAATCTGCTCCTGCCCAGGCAATGGTGAAAGGTAAGCAGGCAGGTTTAGGCTAGCAAAAAAAGATAACAATTTAAAACCAAGATAATTGGACAGGGAAACCTCAAAACATAAAATGGATATCCACAGACAGTTCTACAGACTAGCTGAAGACTTTCAATGGAGTCATTTAAAAAGATATTCAGAATTTGACTTATTATTTGGAAATACAGGCGGGTTACAAACCGCCAAAAAATACGTATTGAATACGTATTAGGGTTAGGAAGGGGCGGTGCTTCCGCACCCCCCTAACCCTAATACGTAGTCAATGCGTACAAGATGGCGGCGCCCTTTCTACATGGGCGCCGCCATCTTTGCGTATCGGACGCACAGCGTCCAGACGCGTCGCGCCGCTGCTGACGTAGCGAGCGCGCCCCTGGCGCCTCGCTACGTCGCAAACGCGACGCAAAAAGAAGCTCCATTTTGGAGCTTCTTTTTTCGGTCCGCGCGGGAGTCGGGCCGTTTGAAGGCTCCGGCTCCCCCGCGGACCTTCTGGCGGCGGCGCCAGACCGCTGCAAAGCGGCGGTCTGTACCCCGCCATAGTATCTCTCTGTGGCAGATAGTTATCTATAAAGCATCTCGTTCAATATTTTCAGCTAAGCATAAATGTGATAATTCTAAATTATCTTTTTCCTGTGCAGAGCTCCCTATTCCTAAAGTTCCTACACCATTTGTAAAAGACCTTACCCCTACATAGCTTGTGGTCACCTTTTCACATTTTATCATCACTTAACTAGTGCTAGGTAAGCCTTTTAATCTTAAATTCACCTATCTAATCCCCTTGTTGCATGTGAAGCATAACTGTATGTGTGCTTGCTCAGAAGCAGGTCTTGCCAACTTCAGTGGGACTTACTCCCATTGTGGGCAACTGCCAAATATAGAAGCCTCTTCTTTTAACAGAACTTGTTGTGAGGTCAGAAGATTTGGCTTGAACAACAGGAAAAGCCACCAAGAGCTGAACTGAGAAGCATTATTTCAGAACTGTTGAGTTTTTTTTCCCCAACCAAAATTTATAGCTTGCTGGCAAAGATTGTCCCCAGCACAGCAGAAGAGGCCAGAAAGTCAATATATCTCCATTATCTGAATCATTAGAAGCATCCCTAGTTGGCAATATACAAAAATGTAATTATTGTGAATACTTCATCTTTTCATATATATATTTTAAAGAGTGCTTGCTAGGATATGTTTTACAGAAGGTTTTGTGTACACATTTTTTGCAGGTTTTAGAAAATGTTTGTAAACCATTACTGAAAGCAAATGATGGTGCTTACTTTGAATATCATATTGGTTTAGAAAAGGGTTCCTCATCCCCGTGCCTCCAGTTGTCCTGGATTACATTATTCTTGCTAGAGTTGAGAATTTGTAACCCAACACATCTGGAATGCCCAGCTTTGATGACAGCAGGTTTAGAATAATCCTATAAAGGGGAGAGCAACAAGAGGAACAACATTGCCCCATTCATTCAATTTTTTAAAAAATAGATAAATTTCTCTATGCTTTTCTAATTATATTAACGGAAAGCAAAGACTACAATCTTTGTTTTCTAGTGCATCAGCACTGTAGAAATAACCCAGGTTGACACAACTTTAACTGCAATGTTTGAAATTCTGGGAATTGTAGTTTATTGTGGCACCAAAGTTCTCTGACAGAGAAGACTAAATGTCTCACAAAATTACAGTTCCTAGAAGTCTGTAGCACTGAACCATGCCATTTAAAATGAAATCAAACTGGATTCTTTCTTTTTCTTTTTTCAAAATCAAAGTATTCTTTATTGAATAAGCCTCCATGCAGACAGCCCCTTTATTTCTGGTGAGAAGGACTACTGAGCAATTACAACAGGTCCTAGAATTCTCGTCTTCTGTACATATATGACTGAATACCAAGTCTCAATAACAAATAGCATTTTAACAAATCCTAGCATATCACTAACCATAAAGTTACAGTAATGAAGATACTGCATTATAGCCACGACAGTGGAATCCTAGAGAGCCACCGCTCTGACCACATCTCTCCATTGTTGGCATCCCTTCACTGGCTCCCTCTCCCTTTCCGCATTCAATATAAGCTCCTGCTGTCAACATTCAAAGCTCTCCATGGACTGGCCCCTCCTTACTTATCAGACCTTCTTTCTCCTCACCTTCCCACCAGGGCCCTCCGTTCTAGTAGTCAAGGGTTCCTGTCCCAGCCCAGGATTTCCTCTGCCCCATCCCGGATTCGCCTCTTTTCACTTGCTGCCCCTCACTCCTGGAACCTTCTTCCTCCACAAGCAAGAGCCATCACTTCTTTAACCAGCTTCAAAACGGAGTTGAAAACCATCCTATTCAGAGAAGCCTTCCCAGGCATCGCATAATTGTCGCTTACTATCTGATGTTCTGTTGTTGGCTGTTTATCGATCCATTTCCTGTATTGCTATGTACTGTATATGTATTATCCTACTTGTGAGTATGTATTTTCCCTGGATAATGATTAACCTTCCATTTTGAAGCCAAGCCCTCCCTTCAGTCCATCTGCCTTGGTCCATGCCTCGGAGGTTGAGAGGAACTGCTGGACCTCTTACCCTTTCCCGTCACCACTCCCTTCTCCTTCTGTGTCATGTCTTTTTAGATTGTAAGCCTGAGGGCAGGGAACCGTCTAACTAAAAAGATTGCATGTACAGCGCTGTGTAAATTTACAGCGCTTCATAAATAAAGGTTAATAATAATAATAATAATAATAATAATAATAATAATAATAATAATAATTTGAGTTTCTACCCCCAACAAAGGTAAAACTTTTTTTTTACATTGGGACTGCACTTGCATGTTTTATCTCAACACCACCTAAAAGTTTTCCTGATAAAAAAGCATGAAAGCTTCTTGAGAAATTCAGTGTTCTCTGCCTAACAAGGATCCTGTGGCCTCACAAAGGATGGAGACATAGTGAATTGCAAAGGATGTATCTTTTTGTGTTGCAAATAGAAGTTAAATTTCCTGGGCTTTAAGACTCTCCCAGTATCCACATGGCCAGAAGGAGGAGAGGCCAGTCTGCATGAATAACCCTTCCATACTATATGAATTGAGAACAACAACAAAAGGCAGGCCTATGACTAACATCTTCCTTTTTTTTTTCCTTCCTCCTGGATGGTTTTAAGACCTTGTCTGATGAAGAAGCCAATGGAGATTCAAAAGCTTGCAACAGGTATATTGTGCATTTTGGTTGGTCCAATAAATGTATTTGGTGGATTTTGGATGTTATTGGACATACGGTTTCAGACAGGCAAAATTTTACTTACCCAAAGACTTACAATTTTCTTAGTGTATTAATTCATTAAAAACTGATATCCTGATTTTCTAATATGCTACATGTAACTTCCAAATTTCATATTAACGTCTTTTTAAGTGCCAATCTTTTAAGAAGAATTGCATTTTTAAAAGATTGTTAGCTGGTGAGCAGTCACTAGTCTCCTGAAACCATGCCAGAACAGATTAACAAGAGCAGTTCAACAGTAACTACAATAGGTCATTGAAGCTAAGCTAATGTTTCAAGTTAGGCTAACCTAACCCAAACACTGCATTGCTTATTGTTTTTATGAAAGAGAAATTCTCATAACTTTACAATAAAATTCAACATTACATCTTCTGACACTATTAACAAAAAGCTTACTAGAAAACTAAGAAAAACACCAATGATTGCTACCATTTTAGACCACAGAGACATCCTGCCCCTTCACCTATAATCAAAGAATACTGCATATATTCCCTTATTGCTGCTCTTATCTTTTATTACAAAATATAAAAATGGTCTGATCCTCCAGTTCAGATGTTAAGTTCTGGATGACATATCACATTCAGCCTATTCAGACTATCCCCACCTCCTTTCAGTGCAATCTCTGTAGTGAATCAGCTGGGGACTTTTCCAATGCTTTACAGCAAGATTTAACCCTTTCACTTAACCCAGATTGTCATACAGTCGGCCCTTCTTATACATGGATTTTTTATACATGGATTCAAACATACACGGTTTGAAAATGTTCCAAAAAAGTATAAATTTACCTTGATGTTCCATTTTTTATTAGGGACACCATTTTGCTATGTCATTATACTTAATGGGACTTGAGCATACATGGATTTTGTTATACATGGGGGATCTTGGAACCAAATCCCAGCGTATAACAAGGATCCACTGTATATGGTAAACAGCACTGCGTCATGAAATTAGTGTGAGCTCCAAAATTAGAAGCACTCAATAAGAGTTAGAGACTACCATTTTTTGGCTTCTTTAAACCAGATTCTTATGGCATGGGCAACGTTAGAACTACTCAAGTGAGGTTTAAGGCAGTAGTTCTTAGATACAACTAAAATTATCATCTGTTAGCAACTTAAACATAATTTGAGAAGGAATCTTTATTCCATTTCCATCACACTTCAGGCTATTCAGTTCTGGCAGTCTAATAATTCCCTAGAACATTTTTTAAAATTATTTCTGAACCATCACATTAAGAGGGAAGTGTTCTGAATTGCTTGTTTGGGTTCAGCTCTGAAGTACATAGTATGTGACTTTGCTGGAGGAGTGAGCATTTCAATTACAAAATCTAAAGGATATGACACAGGGAAGGACTGCAACCACTCAATATGGAATTGCCAACTTTTGAGTTCCAGTCAGTAGCAACCATTTTAACAGTTTGAGCTACAGTAGATGTAATTGACTACCTCCTGGAGGAGGGGGAATTTTTTCCATTCCCTTCAAACACTAGGCAATACAATTTGGATTCCATTGATATTTTTACCTAGAGCACCTCCTAAAACTATTCTCAAACTTTGCAAATATACAGACTGTTGTGTTTCACTGTATTTAGCACTCTGCCTGTGTGTTTTGTCCAAGACAAAGACAGATATAAATTGCAACTGGTCTTTTATATTTTCAAAAATCATTGCATTTACAGGGATTAATCCAATCTGCAAGCTGTAAAATCTAGACATTTTTCATTTTTGTTGGATTGACCACTGAGCTTTAGGAACATTTCTGAAGAACTTGAAAACTTTCACTTTGATGACATTATAGTTGGTCCTAATACATTTATTGGCCAACTCTGGAGCTGAAGTTATTATTTATTTATTTATTTTTTTACAAAGCAATTAGCAACTCATCTTGTCTTTACCATTAAAAATGTCACCTGCTGATGTCTTTCTGTCAAATGAAGAGTCCATGCCTGGCTTTATTTTATTTTCTGGTCAAGCTGGATAGTCATTTAAAAGGGATGATTTTTGAAAAAGAACAAAAGTCACAGTCACTGGGTGAAACTCAAATACAAGAAAATAAATGTGGCTGGGAATAAAAGGAATAACTGTTAAACCAGCCTAACAAAAACAATTTGCATGAGATAACAGTCCCATGCCAGAGTTACTGCTCAAGATATTCAGTAATTTAAGAGGGCAAGCAGGATAGGGGGAGGACGGTGAAAAAAAGTATGTGTGTATAAGGCTGGGTCTAGACTGCTGAATTAGCACAATGAAGGGACAGTCACAGGAAGATGAATCAGTAGCACATTGCTGCAACAGAAAAAGGCAATGTCATGTTTGCATTAGCAAAGCTTTTACAATGAAGGCCATTTTCACACATGACACTGAAGCTGCAGTTCTCAATACACTCTCTTGGGAACTGGTTCTGTTGAATTTAATAACAGTATAGCTTACTTCTGCATAGCTATGTACAGGAATGTACTGTGAAAGTAATGTGGTTTGGGGGGGTGTTTTGATGTGGAGAGCTATTTTTAAATGCAAAGTACACTGTTCTGTCCAATGTAACATTGATGTTCATATTAAAAACATGTGAAACTGTCAAAATAACAATACAACATTACGCAAGTAGTAAGCTTTGATTTGTCATACTGCATTTAACTTTGTCCCATTTTGAGAAAAAAATGGGAAGGATTCTGAGGAGAGTTATAAGTATCTGAAAGGCATAGGATGTTACCCATGCTGCTCCATATAAATTTTGGTATAAATGATAACCCTTAATGACCCCTAGATGAACTCTAATAGCCTGTCCACCATTGCCAGCAAGGCATGAGGACATGTACACACACCCCTGAGGGGCACCCACATCTTCATATCTAGAGAGTCGCATAAGAGGATTATCATATGACCAGGAAGAGCAAATGTTTGCCTTGCCTGAGGATCTTTCCCCCTCCCAGGGTCTGTTGTCCGAGCAGCTTAAGACCACTAAGACAATCAGACAGGGACATCCAGGTGAAAAGCAAGTAATTAAACACCTTTGTTCTCACCATCAAGCACCTTTGCCAGAGGCAAGATTTTGCCTATAAATACTCTCAGATTTGCCTGTTCACTGGGCCAGTCTGGATTTCAGGGGGAAGCTCTGTCCCCTTGAACCCTGACCTGGCTCCTGGCCAGTCATTCCATGGCTGAGCCTCATGCCATCCTCATCATATTCCATTTGGATTCCTGGAGGGAGTCTACATTCTGGTAAGTATCACCCCAGTGATGCCTAAAATCGTATTCCATGCTAACCTATGCTTTTCCTGAGCCTTGTATGTGTGTGTGTGTGTATGTTAGTGAATTGCATGTGTTTCCCCCCATTATAAATAAATTGGTTATTAATTCTAGAAGTCTGTCTCAGCTCCATTTATTGGGATCCCCTGGTCTACTCCGTATACATATCGGGAGACGATTCTGCAAGGGCCATCGTAGCAGGCCCTCCTCTTGCAATATTTGAGCTAATAACAATAATAATAAAATTCCCCTAACAGACCCTTGGCTACATAGGAAAGACTGTAGAAAAATTTCTTTTCCAGAGGGGAAAAATTAGAAATGTGTAAGGGTGATCATATCCTTGGAATTTAAAAAAAGGATTAGGATTAAAGATTTTTTTTACAAAAAAACTTGATTATAGGGAGATTAGCTTCCATTAAGATGCATTTTTTCAATGAAATATACTGTGGATAGGTAACATGTAGCCCCCCAGAAGATGCTTGACTGAACCTCCTGCCATCTCTCAACATTAGCTGTGCTGGCTAGAGCTGACTGGAGCTACAGTCTGACATCTTAAAGGCTACACACTCCTAGAGCACGGAAATAACACATTACAAATAACAGGTTACAAATAAGTTGTAAAGATTGGGAGAACTGTGGGGGCTGGGGTAGTAGCAAGGATGTAATGAAGTGACATTGTAAAAGTAACACAAGCAGGAGTGATGTTATTTAACTTGAACAAAAAGTAATATTTTGGTTTACTTTTTAACATTACTTTAAAAAAGTATTTTAGAGGTATTTTGACAAGAATTTTTCAAGTTTTATGCAATTTCCTTACCAATCCCAAGTAATGAGGACCGCAACGTGTAACTTTTCCAACATTGTAATAAGTAGCAGAAATTCATTTTTAAAGCACTATAAGTAGCAGAAGCACAGTACTTTTAAGTATAGCACCTGAAAATATCAACTGACTAGAGATGTATATAAGAGTAGTTAGAGCTACAGTGTAGTATCAAGGGTATAGCTTAGGAACTCACCTAAGCTCACTCAAGGAATGCTCTGACACTATAGTAATGTACAATTATATAAATAGCATAACTTTAAAGGACCTAAATACACTGAAGGCACTAGATCCTGCCTGATCTCAGAGACCAAGCAAGGCTAGACCTGGTTAGTATTTGGAATGGAGACCTCCAGGGAATACCAGTGTTGTAGACTATATTTTGGAATAAAGCAATAGCAAACTACCTCTTGAGTATTCCTTGCCTAAGAAAACCCTATGAAATTCATGGAGTTCCCATAAGTCAACACATGATTGAAGGCACATATATACATATACACTGGTAAACCCCCAAGGAGGTCAATACACAACTCTATATACAGCTCTCTTCTCTTTCTGTCCTCATAGCCCCAATGAAGATAATCTTTGGCAACCTCTAACATTAATTGCAACACACTTCTAGCCATATACTAGACCATCCAGGAGATGCTAATCTCATACATCACAACAAGTGTTGCAACAAGGTAGGAATCATGCAGCTCTCCAAATGATAGATTCCATGTCCCAGCAGAATTAGCCACCATAACCAATGGTGAGGAATGCTTCATTCCAATAACATCTGGACGACATATGATTCCCACCACTGGTTTATAGCATATAATAACATTGGCCTGTTACAGACAGCCAAAATAAAGCTGCTTCGAGTCACAGTGGAGGTATGGTGTTTCAATGATGCATGCATCCTAAGAGTCCAGAAGTCACACCAAAGCCACGCTCCAGGGGGACTAACAAATGCCCAGAGTGGGATTTAAACATCCATGGCCGCAGTGTCAGTTAAAAGAAAAAAATGCCCCAAAAGGGCACAATGAGTAACCATGTAGGCTGTACTAAGGGGAGTCCTGTTGGCTCTAAGCCCCTAAAATAAAGATAAGCTCCATCTTGAATTGTGGTTGGCAATGAACATCATAGCCACCATCTTGGCTAAATGTTACAGTCATTATTGCATATTTATATGGAAATTATAACTACTGTATAGATAATCAGATTCTCCAGTTTCATTATATACACACACACACACACACACACACACACTTGTGTTCTCCTCCTCTTGTATTCCAGTAGGAACTCCAAATTTCAGAATGTAAACAACATTATGAGCAGTCACTGACCAGCTGTAAGAAAGAAAACAAAATCCTGACCCATTTCTAAGAAAACAATAATTTAAAAATATAACAACTGTGGACATGACCTTACAATGCTTACATTCATAATTTTCAGTATCTGAACCTTGGTGCTGTATCATTTGCCCAATTAAAAGTGACCTTTAAAGCAGGGGTTTTCATGACTGAACGTTCTAACACTTAGGATTTAATTTTTTAAAAAGGTTTAAGTTTTTCTGTTATTGTGTAATAGCAATAAAAGAAGGAAATAAATAATTAAAAAGAAATTAGCAAGGTTCCATAATGAATCTGACTTCTGTTTGCGTCTTCCATTCCATGATTAGGGAAGCTGATCTGGCGTTTCCTGTCCTGTTGCCCTTCCATGACATCTAAAACTCTTCTTGCAGGTAGAACACCCAGCAGCTACACTTTGCTTTGTAGTGACCACCTCAGCATCTTTCTGTGGCAGGGTACCTCCAGTTTTCCCTAGGGTTGCCAGGTGTCCATAATTATTATAAGGACTGTCTCTTATTTGACAGCCAAAAAGCTTGTCCTTCATAGGGCTGCCAGATGTCCCTTATTATAAGATATGTCCTCTCTTTAAGGGTTATTTAGACTAAAGAAGATGCCAAACATTCTGTATTTTGGAGTCTGGAGCCTTCATAAAGACAACAGGTTCCATTATGCAGTATATTAATGTGGAATGTTATGTTAATGTTGCAGGAAAATGCATGGCCATATTAACTGAAATCATAGAATCGTAGAGTTGGAAGAGACCGCAAGGGCCATCCAGTCCAACCCCCTGCCATGCAGGAAATCACAATCAAAGCATCCCCGACAGATGGCCATCCAGCCTCTGTTTGAAGACCTCTAAGGAAGTCTAAGCATAATTACAACTAGTGTGCACATCTGGGCATGCATATATATATATATATATATATATATATATATATATATATATTGCAATCAGTTGACATAACTGCATTCAACTCCTTATACAACTAGGGGACTAGAGACTTTGTGCTCATCTGGGGCTCATTCACAGTAGAGAATTATAGCACTATCATTCCACTTTAACTGCCAAGTTTCTGTTCTACAGAAATCTGGAACTGGCAAGTTAGGGAGGAATATTTAGAATTCTTGGTCAGGGCATCCCAGTGCACCACCAAATTACAAAAAGCATGATTCCATAGAACCATGACAGTTAACATGGAATAATAGTGCCATAATTCTCTAGTGTGAGTGGACCTCTGGTCTCAGATCTTAGCTTAATCGCCACCAAAAAGTGAGTTTCAGCCAAGTGCCACCAGCAAAAAGATCTGCCTGCAAGCTTGTTTTGAACGGCAGGGCTCTGCTTTGGGAGACAAAAATAAAGTGTATCTGATCAGAAACATGGAGTTCCTTTTTTGGTTAAATTTTGTTTACATCTTTCCTCAAAGGAGCAATTTAGCCTCAAAGGAAACAAGGGACATGAAGTTCAGTTCAGAGAAAGTGCCTTCACCAAGGTCCAGCCTGTGAATTTCTCAGTACAGTTGGGATTCAGACCATGGTTTACACATTACACATTGATCTGAAAAATGAACACTGGGCAATTAAGCTTATGTCACAAAATGTGTGTTACTCTAGATAACAAATGGCGGAGCAGGACCCCCAGGGAAGGTGCATGAGTTGCTCCAAGGGGGGGGCTCAAGACTTGGAGGCCCTGGTCCCCCCTCCTCCTCCCCCCAAATCTTTTACGTGCAAAATTTACACATATGTTGTTAAATATTGAATTTTCCTAAATAAAATGTTCTAATTTGAATGATGTTATTTCCTTATACAATCTGCCTTCCACATTTGCGGCTTTGACTTTGATTGCTTGTAGATTTGATTAATATGTTATCTCTAGCAATTCCTAGGTCCTCCAGAGAGATTCTGCTGGAAATTGACCGTAAAGTTCTGCTGGAGGATATAGAGATTACTAGAGGAAACACTTCTCTAGGCATTTGTAGGTCCTCCAGTGCAATTCTATGCTCAATTTCTGGCAAAAGTTGACCATAGAGTTGTGCTCCAGGACCTAGAGATTCACAGAGATCTAAAAAAGCTGGGGTGGGGGGTTATTTGCAGGGTTTTTTTCCACTTTCATGGGGGTCCTGTGCCTCTAAATCCAGTGAATGTGGAGGGGCCACTGTACAGTCAGCCCTCCATATCCACGGATTCTTTATTCATGGATTCAAGCATCCACTGCTTGAAAATATCTTTAAAATATATAAATTACAAAAAACAAACCTTGATTTTGACACTATATATAAGCAACACCATTTTACTATCCATTGCATTTAATGAGACTTGTACATCCACAGATTTTAGTATCGATGGGGAGTCCTGGAACCAAACCCCAGCAGATACCAAGGGCCCACGGTAAAATGTTAAAATATGAATATACATGAATGTGCAAATGAAAATACACACACTAAATAAAATATTTTAGTCCATATACTACGTCAAGTGGTTGGGGTTGCCATGTCTGAATGTAGATGTAAAAGGGGCTCCAAAGGGTAACACATTTGAGTACCACTGGTCTAGATGGCATCATAAGACTGTTTTTGTCACCTTGTAATGTCATCCACACACCTGGAGCTAAAACCAAGGTTTACACATTACACATTTTTGCTACTCTAGATAACAAATGGTGGGCATGGAACCCAGGCAGGTTTTGAACTCAACTCAGCCCCATTTGTTCTCCTTGAAATGAACTGTGCAAGAATCTATCTTTCTAGAGCAAAAGGGTTACACAATAAAGGATGGCCCACGTTTGCCCTCAAAAAGCCAGACCAGTAACAGCAGAGCTGCCCTCTCAGCCCAAGTAAACTAGCCAAAGCATGCAAAATACTAAAATATTTCTATAAAGGTTAAAGTCTCTTCTGACAGGCTCATCCAGATAACTGTGGATGTGTGTGTTTTTAATAGTGTTTTGTATTTTAATACATTGTACCCCACTTCGAGTCTTGCGAAGAGGCGGGAAAGAAATAGAATTTATTAATATTATTATTATGTATTATGTTTCAATTGTGAATTGTACATGACAAATTTTAGATGCAGATTGCTTTCTTATATGTGTAGAATTTTATTTATCCTCTTAAATGGATGTGTGTTTTAACTGATGTGTTTTAGCGGATGTTATTTGTCCTTCTCACTCAAGGAGGGCACGGGAAGGGGACCCAAAACACCCCTTTGCTTAATTGTTGTTGCCCCCTGCCTCAATCCATGGGAGGAAGCGGGTAAGAAATAAATATTGTTGTTGTTATTAATTTATTTTGACAATTTATATGTCAGGGTATGCCAGTTTGTATGCTGGTGGGAGTTGTAGTGCTATCCATACTGTGGTTTGTATGCTGATATGCAAGAAGCTATGCTACGTTTGTTTTTGCATCTTTTGCTAAGCTTGTGCGTACCTAGCCATATTGCTATGTTTTTGCTTTGACTATTTTTGTCTCTGCTGAGTAAAGCTATGTTTTTGTTGCTGGACCTCCACGACTCTGTTGTGATCTGTTTCACACCCCAACATTGTATTTCACCTTTCTTCCACAATGGAATAACAACAACATTTATTTTTTATTGATCTCTCTCCCCCTTCCCTGCCACTTTTTGCTTTCCATCATTATCATCAATTTATTTCAACAATTTATATCCCACCTTTCTCCCACAATGGGATGATGATAAGAATAACATTTATTTTTATTGATCCCTCTCCCCCTTCTTTGCCACTTTCTGCTTCATCATCATCAGTTTATTTCAATGATTTATATCCCATCTTTCTCCCACAATGGGATGATGATGATGATGATGATGATGATGATGATGATGATGATGATGGAAAGCAGAAAGTGGCAGAGAAGAGGGAGAAGATCTGGCCTGACAAATGGCTATTCTGGATGCTCTTCTGCCATTTCCCTGCCAGAGAGAAGATCAAGGCAGCTCTTCCGGCATTTGCCCCTCCTCTCCCTCCATCTCTCAAGAAAAAGGGCAGAGGGACTGTGGGTCATCCTGATGATGCCAGATCTGGGCCAGGAGCAGCCTTTCTCTGCCAACCTCAGTTCTCTCCCCATCCCTCCTTCATTTTGGAGAGAGAACATCTCTCTCCATCTTTTGTCAGCCAGTGGCTGAGAGCTCAGGGAGGTCTCTAAGAAGGCTACCTTTCTCTGCAAGGGGGTGCCTTTTTTGAAGATCCCCCCCAGCCTTGATTTTCCTCCCTTTGGAGTGTGCATGGGACAACCCCAAGGGAGACACAGCCCAGTGTGTTGTGCGCCTCCTGGCATTGCGCTCCATTGTGCCAGATGCAAAATGGAACATGGGGGCTTTTGGATCAGGGAGGGTGGCAAAGAGGTGCTTTGTGGCCCCCTCTCCTGTGCATTCACTCGAGGAAGGCACGGGAGGGGGCACAAAACACCCCTCTGCCACCCTCCCTGATCCAAAAGACCCCCATCTCTAAAGAGATGGCGCAGAAGACATCTGGGGAGGGAGGGATGCTGGAGCAAAAACCCCACCACCCTTAAGATCTGGAGGAAAGAGATTGTGTATAGAGGGAGGGAATAGAAAGAGAGAAAACAGGGCTGCCTGGCTGCTGCATCCGCATTGCTATTGTGATGTCGTCGCTTGCAAAAGATGGAGAAACCCAGGCGGACCCCCCTCCCTTCCCAGTCTTTCCAAACCCCACATCTTCAAAACCAGAGCCTTTGAAGGATGGGACCCTTCCTCCTTCTCTTTCTCCCTAAACTCAGGGGTTGAAAACCTCAACACCCTCTAAAAATACAGAAAATCCACATCACACACACACAGCCATTGCTCCAACCTAATAACCCATTTCTGTCACAGCTCGCCAAAAGAGAAATGGTCTGGAGCTGCCCTCAAGGAAGCAGAGAGACACAGACACAACACACATGCACTGTGCAGCCCCAGCGTCACTGTGTGGCTGACTCTCTCTCTCTCTCTCTCTCACACACACACACACACACACACACACACACATCCCCATCAACACACAACTGTGTGTGGTCTGCCCAAGATCTGGACTCTCCAGGGCAACTGGAACTTTCAAGAAGAGAGACATAAAACCAGTTCTACTGTACCTG
Source organism: Sceloporus undulatus (assembly GCF_019175285.1). Taxonomy (NCBI): domain Eukaryota; kingdom Metazoa; phylum Chordata; class Lepidosauria; order Squamata; family Phrynosomatidae; genus Sceloporus; species Sceloporus undulatus. The sequence continues at coordinate 39,459,613 of NC_056526.1, forward strand.
TTTTCAGGCATCATTGTCAGCTCTCCCTTTCTCTCTTTTTAGGTTTTTTTCCTTGCTGCTTCTGCCCACCCTTTTCCGATTTATCTCAGCTACTGGGTTTGTCAAGAAGAGGGGGAGACAGGAAGAGGTGGGGGCTTTGGTTTTTTAGATAGATAGATAAATAGACAGATTTTCCCCTTTCCCCTCTTCTCCAAGCCCCTTGGTCTGCACCTTCGGTTGGAGCCTGCAAAAGTGAAGTCACAAGGCTGATTCTGTGACATCACATGGAGCCCACAAACACTGGATTGTGACTTCACTGCAGGATGGAGCAGGGAAGATTAAAAAGAGAGAGGGGGGGAGGGAGGGGGGAAAGGCTCTTATTCCAACACTTATCTGCAAGAGTAACAAAGGGATCATGCAGAGAAAGGCTACCAATGGGTACCCCCTTTTTTACGCATGAGAGTGTGCATGCAAAATTGCCAGGCTGAAATAAAGTTTACTCCTCTTTCATGTTGGACTGAAGGCAGGGAGCAGCCCCGTCCATAAGGGAAACATATCTGCCTGTGGCTATCTCCCTTCCCCCTTTCCCTTCTTTGAGAGGACTGAGACAGCCCTCCCATGACCAGGGTGGCAGTGGAGAGCAGTGCACACTGTGGGTGGGAAGGGCTGAGGGGGGGGGGGAACAGGGAGGGAGGAGGAATAGAAGAGACAGGCATGCTCCAGGTCCAGCCTAGGTTGCACTGGCAAAGCCTGTGCAAAGGTGATACCAATACATGGAATCAGGCTAAACACCAACACAGAATACACAAAGGTGCAATAAACGCAAGGCTGGCTTGTTTCACTAGAAGGACTGAGAAAGGCATTTGTAATCACACACTGAAAGGCTGGATTCCAGGATTCCAAAGACATCCCTGCAGAGTGGCCCAGGAACAGAAAGGCAGCAAAGGGCATTTGTCTTCATTTCTATCTGTTCAACAAGAGAAGCAGAGGCACTGAGCCAAGGATGGAAAAGAGCAAGCGGTTTCAGCACATTGTTTACTACTAAGTGATATTCTTGCCTTGGCCAGCAACCAAGTGCCACTGACTCTAGCAGGAAAACACAGGCGAGATCATCTTCCAGGAATGTTTTAATGTAATGACTAGATACAACAAAGGCCTAAATTTTAACCAGTCCTTTAACCAAGATTTACTTTGTGTGTATGTGCCTTCAGCTTATGGCGACCCAACGAATTTCATAGGGTTTTCAGGTAGTTTTGCTAGTTCTTTCCTCTAAAATGTAGCCTAAAGCAACTGGCATTCCTTGGCGCTCTCCCAGCCATATACTCTATTCTGCTTTGGTCAGGCCTCACCTGGAACACAATCCCCAGTTCTGGGCATCACAATTCAAAAAGGATGTTGACAAGCTGGACCATGCCCAGAAGAGGTGGACCAAAATGGTGGAAGGCCTGGAAACTATGCCCTATAAGAAGCGACCTAGGTTTAGCCTGGAGAAAAGATGTGTAAGAGATGTCATGATCGCCATATTTAAATATTTCAAAGGATGTCATATTGAGGATGGAACATGCTTGTTCACTGCTGCCCCAGAGACTAGGACAATGGATTCAAATTACAGCAAAAGGGATTCCACTTAAACAATAGGAAAAAGTTCCTGACAATAAGAGCTGTTTAACAAGTGTGTGGTGGCGTTTGCAGGTTTTTAAGTGTGGTGGAGCTTGGAGGTTTTTAAGCAGAGACTGGATGGCCATCTGTCAGGAGTGCTCTGATTGTGAGTTGTTGCATGGTGAAGAGTTGGACTGGATGGCCCTTGTGGTCTCTTCCAACTCTATGATTCTATTTTACTTTTATTCACCAAGGCTGACCCTGCTTATAGCACAGCTAAATACAGCACTGTACAGATGGGTGCCGCCATTTTGATGTAACGGATGCTTAGCGTCCGCATGTCGTGGCGTCATTATGATACCACAAGTGTGCCATTGGCAAACTACAGTGTCATAATCGCGCCGCAAAAAGAACCCACTTTTTGCGTGTTCTTTTTGCTCCGCAGGGAAGTCCCGCAGTCTGGAGACTGTGGCTTCCCCACGGAGCAAAGCAAGGCACCAGGAGACCATCCTTTTTGGACGGTCTGTCCCGTGCCTAAGAAAGCATGCAGATTTACCCACATTCAAAAAGAGCAAGTATTAGATTCAGCACTAAAAAGACAGATTTGGGCCAAAGTTAGGGGCTTTACGGACTGCCCAAAAAGGGCGGTCTGCTGGCACCGCTGGTTGCTGCGTCCGGGAACCTCAGTGGACAAACTGTGTGATTCCCGGATGCAACAAAAAAGAAGCTGCAAAATGCAGCTTCTTCTTGCGGTGCGGAAATGGCACTGCAAGTCACCAATGGCGCACTCACGGCGTCATTTCTGCTGTGTGACTTGTGGATGCTAGGCGTCCACGACATCAAAACAGCAGTCCCTGTGTAGAACAGTGCCGCCATTTTGTACACGCCGAGCACGTACTAGGGTTAGGGGCATCCGGAAAGGACGCCCCTTTCTAACCCTAGTACGTGCGCGGCACATACTTTCTGCCTGTGCAGAACGGGCTTTAGTTGAGTCAGTCCTAACAAAATGCAGACTATTTACATATGTTGACTGGCTTAGAAAATAGAAATCTTCAAATGTCAGTCTCTGTAAAAGATGTCCCAAATTTGTTTGTTTGTTGGCAGCCCCATCTTGGCTGATTCCGCACCATGAATCTTTAATGCTGTTGAGTCTCTAGTCTTTCATAATTTGCTAAAAGTTCAATAAAAACTCAAGTTCAATGTAGCACTCAAATAAAGCTATATTATCCAGAAATCATCTTCCCCATGGTCAAAATTACAGTATCCCTTTTTTTAAAACTACTCACAAGTAAGTGTCAATACAGCAAAGGTCCTTTTCAGTGTTAATTAAGCTTCATGTTTGCAGGTCTTACACATTTTACTGCTTCCCATATCATTCATTGAGAGTGTTAATTAATTAGTAACTTCTTTCTGGGGTTTTCCTTTTCTTATTTTAACAATTATGGTGCAATTAATAATAATGAGAAATAATCAGTTTTTGAAACTACAATCATATGCATGCTCCTCTAGAAATAAATTCCCATTACATTCAGTGAAACTTAACCTTTTTGTGGTCATCTACTGAAGTCTGCATACATATTGTCAAGTATACATCTGGTCTCCATGGGATCAAAAATGGACACTGGGACAATTAAGAGGCTCTGCATTACTATTCATCCACAAGTAATAAATGGGCAGGATCCTCAAAGAATAATCTTTAAATTAAAGCCACAGACACCTGAAAACCCTTGGTAGGTAGCACTCTGCCCAGGCTGTTGCTGTAACTGCAATTTATGCTGGTGAAATAAAATAAAAATTACCACAAATCAGGCCTGAAAAAACAAAAGTGGCCAACACAGAACACACAGGGCTTAATAATTTTATGCTGTCTGTATTCTCTGTAAAATAAAAATAAAAAAACAATTAATGAACAAAACATGGCAGTTCCAGAGAATAAGCAACCTCCCTTTATTCTGAACTAAATCATACTTATTTCAATACAACTCACTTCCAAATGTTTTGATTGCAAGCTTCATTTGTAAAGCTATCCTGGGTTCCTTCACTGGGTTTACAAACTCCCTCTTGCTTTTATATAAAAGCAGTGTGGTATCAGTTTAAAGGCATGCTGGACAGAAAGAGATTATCTCTTTAAGAACCATCTCTAGAAATGTATAAATGGTGAAAATAGGGGAGGAGAACTATCCACATTTACAGCTTTCGTAAATTATATTTTTGTGGGATGCATTAATTAGCACGCAATATCATCACAGTTGGTACCACTATTTGTCACACACACACACCCCCAAAATTCTGTCTTTGAAAAGGTTTTATGAAATGTACCATTGCAACAAATAAATTCAGGAAAAAAAATAAGCTGGTGAAGTATTTCAGCCAGTTCTTACTTCCATGCCACAACATATCCTGGATGCCAAGATGCCTTCAGAGTAGAGCCCATCTTTAGGATTCTGTATGTTGCATACCTCCAGATTTTGTCTACATAAAACAGAAAGCAAGGTCAGAACAAAATGCCATTCTCAAATAGTCCTTATTGAGCAAGATCCTAGAATGTGCAGTGGCTTCCCTGCTCCTTATTTTCTTAAATGAAATGGATTATCTTGATCCACTGTAATCTGGCTTCTGGTCTGGTTATGGGACAGAGGCAGCTTTTGGCACCTTGATGGATGACCTATGCAGTGAACTGGACAGGGGGAATGTGTCCTCTGTTGGTTCTACTGAACCCTTTAGCAGGTTTTGACACTACCGGCCCTGCTATCTGTTCTGGACCTCCTGTCTGAGATGGAACCTAGGGACACAATTCTGCAGTGGTTCCAGTCCTTCCTAAAGGAGTGAGCTCAGAAGCAGGTGCAAGGAAGCTTCTGTTTGATGCCATGGTTATTGGCCTGTGGGGTCCCTCAGGGTTTGTTTTATCCCCCATGTTGTTTAACATATGTATGAAACCACTGGGAGAGTTCATCTGGAGTTTTGTATTTGGTGTCATTTGAAACACAGATCAGGGAATAAGTACTCCACCTGTGCTAGATGAGGATATATTCCCCCTGAAATCTCAGGCTTTCAGTTTGGGTGTTCTCCTGGAGAAAGCTAAATATCTCACAAAATTGCAGTTCCCAGCATTCCATAGCATTGAGCCATGGCAGTTAAAGTGGTGTCAAACTGGATTATTTCTGCAGTACGGATGCAGCATTAAATGAGCACTTTCTCTTATCTAAATACATTTCTGCAATGCAACTAAAAACTAGTTCTTGCCCTCCAATAGGGACAATCTAACCTATGAAGAAAAATATAGTGTGCAATTTAGAAAAAAATCTATTTTAACTTTGATAATGATGGCTAGAAATGTAGTTATTTAATTATGATAGTTTTCTTATTTCTGAAAATAGATGCTGTGCCAAAAATATGTATTCCCAAAGAAAATGTTGTTATATTTCTTTTTCTTTTCTTTTCCTTTTTTTCCCTGATACCATCATGAAAGCAAGAAAGGAGATGCCACCTAAGCATTAGGAAGAACTTCCCGACAGTAAGGACTGTCCACATTGGAACAGATTGCCTCAGAGGATGGTGGATTCTCCTTCTTTGGAGGTCTTTACAGCATGTGTGGATTACTATCTCTCTAGAGTATTTTGACAATTGCCCTCATGACAGGGGTTGGACTACATCGCCCTTATGGTCCTTTCCAACCCTATGATTCTTGATGCTGTTAAGATGGCATCCAGACTGTTCTCTCTGGAACATTATCCCTTCCATCAAAGAAAGCACCGCCTACCATTTTCTTTCCCATTAATATTTATTATATAAAAATGACACAAAATTGTAAGTCAGTGTATATACAAAAAGTTTGGAAAAGATAACTCCTAAGAAGAAAATTGCTGACCTGCAATTAGTGTTATAGAACTCAGATAGCTGGGCATATATATTAGTTCTGTGCAAATGCAGAATGTATATGTACACGTTCATAGAAACCATTAAAAAAAGAGTGTTAGGCAAAAAAATAAGCACACACACACCCATATTCACATCAGCCCTCGATGTACTTTCTATACCCTGTGATTGCAATATATGCATGTAAGCCTGTTGGCAATGCCTGCAGGAATGCTAGAGGGAGAGTTGAAATAGGTTTCCAGTGTTTGGGGATGGGCTCCCTTTCTCTGCTAGCAGTCCAGATACAAGAGGGTTTACTCAGTGTAGTCTCAAAGAGGTTGTAAAAATCCAAGTATCTTAAGGTTTACTCTTTTATGGATAGATAAGAAATCTGGAAATTTCCATTACTGAAAGCCACTAAAAATATTTTGTTTGATGCATTTAATTCAGTACAATGAAAGGAAATTACCATCACATCTAAAAAGGTTAACCAATGGCATGAGTCTTCTAAGGTGCTGCTACTCAAATTAGTGGTCCACAGAAAAATGCTGGTCTTTGACCATTGGCTACCAGTCCACAGTGAGTGTCTGGAAATAATGTTAACATGATAATAATATGGTGCAAATATGGCACAATTATGATTCTGGTTCCTGGCATATTGGGGGAAGGGGGACTACCACTTCATTCTTCATCACATCTCTGAGATCAAAGAGTAGGATTGATCTAAGGCATTCCAATGACACATTTTCATAGGAACAGTACCCAAGACTATCATGAGGTGGATGTTTTTCATAATTACTCTTTAGAATATTTAGTTTAAAAAGTAACATGTTCATTCTTAATAACATTATTAAATGCTTCTGGTCTCTGCCCCCCTAGAACTGACCTTCATTACTTTAAAAATCATAACAAATAGAGTCACTGCTTTTACTGTGTTACAACCAAGCTCTCCACTTTTAACAATTATCAAGTGCTAATTTTTCACTGTTGTATCCTAAATTTGCCCTGGGCTAGTAATCCCAACATGAACAAAACAATTTTTAATAATGCTTCATGCATAAAGATATGATTAGAATAGACTGTAGGAATACTTTCTATGATTCTGACATACCCCACTGCTTAAAGTTAATTTATAATGTATAATCCTCTTGCTGCAGCACTATTTTCCTCCAAAACTTTTTCCAGGTGTTGTTGTAGAATAAATTCTGGGGCAATGTATTCTGCTGCTAGTGCAAAAGGTACATTCTTACATTAATTTCTAACACAGCAGTAGCATCATACAGGGACTATATTGCCTTAATTTTATATTTAAAGCAAGTTGTATATAAAAAATATTAGGCATCCTATACATACAGGCACATTCCTAACTTGATTGCAATATCAAAAACAGAGAGCAATGTGAAAAAGCCATCCCATATAAAAACCATTCTTATTTTGAAGAATAGGACTAGTCTTAATCCTGCATCCGTCATAGTAAATACAGTCCAGCATTTATCACAACAGAGAGCTTGTTCCCCCCCCCCCCCCAAGACTGGCAAAGAAAATGGCCATGGAACTTACAGATGTACAACTAAGAAGTATAAGACTTGCACATTACACCAATACTTTCAGTGTTTGACATAATCAGTCTTTTTTCTTACAATACAATAAACATAGGTAACTGAAAATGTAACCCCAAGAGTACAAGTAATTTGAGTCCTTGGATAGAAGGGATATGAATAGCTTGTTGTCAGGCTCCTCAGGATCCTAAAAATGCTCCTAAAGGAAATGTATTAATTCTGGTCACTGTCAAGAGGACCTTTGAGCATGTGTGACTGCACATTGAAAGGCACTACAAAACATGGAATTTGTCTTCTGAAATCCAATGAACTCTTTAGATACTTGAGGATCTCAAGCTATTTAATAACTTTGTACTTGTAGACTTAACATTGCAGATTTAAATTTTTACAGGTGCTCAGCAACTCTAAGTGTTCTGAGACAAAATAATGATAGACTTAAAGAGATAGCTAAGCAGTTTAATACTTATTCTTTTCATATTACAGTACATGCCAATATTTTACATGTCCCTCATTTCTCCCCTTTTTTGTCATGCTGCTGCATTTTTCATTGTACTACAGTGGGCCTTTGGTATCTGCTGGGGTTTGTTTTCTGGACCCTCCAAGGATACCAAAATGTGTGGATGCTCAAGTCTCATTACATACAGTGGCACAGTAAAATGGTGTTACTGATATAAAATGACAAAATCAAGGTTTGCTTTTTGAAATCTTAAATAAATGTTTTCAAGCCATGGATGGTTAAATCTGTGGATGCAGAATTTGTGGGTGGGGAGGACCAACTGTGTTTTGCCCTACAGTGAATGACACTTATGTCTAGTCAAAGATGACTGAATTATTACTTCAAATAAATCAATGTTTCCCTTGGCCATTGGTGTTCAGCATTCCTCTGGTTTTGACATTTTTTCTGTGTTTAAAATGTACATAAAACTACTGGATGAGATTGTCCTAGAATCACCAATATGCAGATGATACACAACTCATTTTTTCCTCCATCCAATATCAGGAAACTTGCTGATGTTCTGAATCACTATTTGGAGCTAGCAATGGCTAGATGGCAGACAGTAACCTGAGGTGCAATAGAGACAAAACAGAAGTGATCCACTTCAGAAAACAGAGGCACTTATGAGAAAAGAAAGGGGACGTTCAGTCAAATAGTAGCACCTTTCTATCGGCCTTAACACATGATGCCATCTTTCTTCAATTGCCTTCCATGGTAGACAGGCATAAAAGAGCGTCTTTTTTCCTGGCTGGAAAAACCAGTTCAACAAAAGTCAGGCTTTTACGACTGTCTCCCACGTGAAGAGAACTGAAGAACTATGATGTAATGTGGCAAGACACACAGGCCACTGGTGCACTCATTACGTCCGCCCTGCTGTGGAAAAAGAACCCACTTTTCCTAGGTTCTTTTTCCTCCAGAGGGAAGCCGCGTGGTTTGGCGGCTGCAGCTTCCCTCTGCAGGAAAGTAGGACGCCGGAAGGCCGCTATTAAAAAGCACTGAGCTTCCAGTTTCTGTCCCTGTTCCGGCTGAACTTCCACTTTCTGTCCTTGTGTGACAAGCTCCAGAGAGGCACTGGAACTGAAATATGGCCCTTTGGGTTAAAACTGCTCTTGAAGTTTTTCAGTTTTCAGTTTGGGTCCTTCTAGACCTGCATACTCAGGTGATGACTCTTTAGGAGGAAAAGATCATTCTCCTCCCACTGAGCCTCACCCCACTCACACCATCTCTTTAGCATTTTAAAGCAATACAGGCAAATGCCACAGTCCATCTCTGCCAAAAAGGAGATGTTTGCGAAGCAGCGTTGTCATACATCCCTTAGGGTTCCACGTGATGCGGTCTGCACACCTCTAGTGATGCCACTGTTTTTAACAATATGTGGTTGGGGGTGGGCATTCTGCCTATCTGTAAGCCACTTTTAGTCCCAGTCTGAAGAAAAGGCAAAATAGAAGGATGGAAGGATGGTTCTAACCAGAAGTGGAATTCCAGTCAATTAGGAGGGGAGCATTTCTGCCAGTGAATGTGATCCCTGGAGGATTCCAGGGCAGAAAATTGGCTCCTGGATATGCCACTGCATCCACTCTGATGTAAATCCTACCTTTCCTGCCCAACATGGGACTCGATGTGGCTTATATAAATTAAAACCAATGGGATATTTTTAAAGAAATCACAGTAAGTCCAGGATGCAGCAGTGAGAAAATCAGTGGCTGATCGCTGATAGAATCACATATCTGCCCTGCAAGAGCTGCACTAGTTACCATTCCTCTTCACGTACAATTCAAAGTGTTGGTGGAGACCTTGAAAGCTCTAAATGGCTTAGGTCCAGAATATACTAAGGGCTGCTTCTTCCCACCCCAGCCTGTTCATACACCTCTAAGGTCATAGTTCTTTTTTTCTGTATGTGAGCTATTGTGGAGGCATGACTGATGGGAAAAAGGTAAAATATTTCCTCAGTGGCCACACCTAAACCATAGAATTCTATGCCCCAGAAGTCTAGGTTTCCACCTTCATTGACAGTATTTCACCACAGCACAAAGACTTTCTTGTTTAGGCATGCATTTGTTTTATGAGATTTAATCTCATGTTTTATCTACAACATCTGTCTGTTTTTATTACTGTATTGCTTTTTTGAAATTTTATTGTATTTTATTACTGGTTTAAATTGTTGCTAGCCACACTGATGAATATCTATAAGCACCAAAAGGGAGAGATGTAAGTCTTTCTATAGATAAAAAATAAACAAAATGTGCATGTATTATTAAATTGCAAAATTCATTGTACTTGCGTCATCAGAACAAGAGAATCTGACTTCCGATGTTGGTCTTTTTTTCATCTGCAATATACTAAAGTCACACTGCTCATTTCCTCAAAAATTACAGTAAGTTAATTAAACCTGTATCAATTCCATAGTGGCTCAACAGTTTTTAGGAGATCTCTCTAGCCAACGTTCTTCTGCCTGTCTGACTTCATCCTTTACATGTACTGCTGTTTTGAACTGCACTTCTAACACGCAAGAAAGGGCTGGTGGAAAAAGATATTTAAGCCACAAAGGCCAACTAAGCAGACATTTTGCAAAAAAAAAAAAAAAACAAACAAACCAAAAAAAACCTGAAATGAAGGAACTACGTACCCCAAAAAAACAGATGGTTAATGCTTCCTCTTCCCCCAACACAAAGCTGGATACTTACCAGTGATGCTACAGCTGGGCAATACCTCAAAAGGCTCTATGTTATAGGCATTAGGGACAGTAAAGAGCTCTTAGCCATATGTGCCCTTTCACTTCTTTGCTTCCCAGGGCCATCTGTCTGTTTTCAGCTTAGGCACTAGTGAAGGCTCAACATCTTTCTTGCTCTAAACAGAATCCTTCAGCATTGCCTGTTATCCAACACAGAGATATACCCGAATCTCCATGGGGATGAGCTCTGGAAGTGCAGTTGCTTTGGGATGTCAGATGAGATAGTCCTTACACAGTGTCACCACTTAAATCGCAGGAGGCAGACAAGTCTAACATTTCAAAAAAACACTGAAGTCCCTTAGACACAGACAGGTCTGCTGTTGTTATTCCTGATGTCTTTATAGCCACTATAGCTGACTTCAATACGATGCTTCTCCATTACTTTTTAAAATATTTATTCTGCCCAAAGTCTGGTGAAATAGACTTTCATAATAGCAACCTATGAGGGACATACTGGCCATACCATTAAGCATAGTGAAGCAGTTGACACAGGTAGCAGATGCAGAAAAGAATAGTGGCCTTTCCTTCTTGAATCCTCTGGCTATTTCCCCCCTTGTGAGTACAGAAATGTGTGTGCTACATAGTCCACTGGATGCTGCCTCTGCTCTCTGGTGTAGCAAAAGATACTATCCCTCCGGCAGTGTTGAAATAAGATTCACCTGCTATCCAAGTGCCTTCTGTCCCTTGAATGGGGTGCTGGTGCTATTTTATCCTTTGCCTCAGACAAAATGTCTTGGTCCAGTCTGGTCTATTCAGTTTATTTCAATGAAAGGAATTAATTCTTCCCAGATCAAATACTGAGCCTCTAATGTGAAGACTCTTTTGATTAAATCCAACATAGTTCTCCTACATAGAGTAGACCCACTGGAATCAATAAGACTTGAGTTGATTGTGATTAACAAGTCCTAGTAATTTAAATTAATCTATCCTAGGTAGGACTAATATTGGATTTAGCCCTGATTTATTATACCAGAATTACCTTCACATGCTGTTTCACAGTAATTTCCATCACACTCTCTCCTGGGCAGAAATACTGAATAACAGTAGCAACAGATACAAATAACAAGGAGAGGTCTGTCCTACTTCCTCCATTAGGTGCCTCTCCCATCACAACACTGAAGATCAGCTCACAGATGTTTAACATGCAGTTGGACACAAATGTGCAACTGGAAAATTTGTGCAGTTTAAAACTGATAATGTGCAGTTGGAAAAACTGGAGGGGAACTAGAAACACACTGCATATTTATTAAGCACTTCAATGGCAGTGTTTATCAGGTTATCTTGGTGAAAACAAGGGAAGTCCAGTTTTGAAGAGGTACCAATAATTTTGGCAGTACAGTTTTGATGTGGCAGCAGAAATTATTCTTGCAGTAGTGTGCAATGGAGTTGGGATTGCACTGGTGCATGAGCTACTGGATTGTACTGTTATTTAATAAACTAAGGCAGATTGTTAAATGCATTGTTGCTGTCTTGTGAGCAAGAGCTACTGGTTGCTGTGGAAAAAACTCCCCCGGTACAAGCCTCAAGAAAGGAGCAAAGCATGCTTTGTGTTTGTTTGCCTTTTTTTTTATCAGTCTGGAGGAATCTGTGCAGTTAGAATAGCTGCTCAAAAAAGAAAATACTTCCTGATTGGAGTGATACCTTGGGGGGAAGTACTGTCGAGTACTGGGAAAATACAGTACTTGTTCCTCTGCTACCAGGAAACAGACGATTATCAAAGACACTCAAGGAGTAATTTAGGAGCCTCTGAAGCAATCTCTGATCTGCCTAAAGGGGAAAGCAGAAAAATGAGAAATTTCTAATACTTTGATGTTGGGTGCCCCACCCATTAGGAAATGTCAACCCACGGCAGAGCCCCATTTAACAGTACAAGGGTTTCTGAGGTGATCCTATTTGGTGGCAAAAGGATTGCTAGCACCTTCTCCACTAAAATTTGGATGCAGAGGGTGAGGAGAGGATGAGATTATAACTATGGTGTACATTTGTGTGTCTGTGTTCAAGGCAGTCTTTTGCTAGTCCTCACCGAACTTCTCCTGCCTTCCTGCTTTTTTACCCACTTTTAAAATTCATTTCTTATCCTTATCTAACCTTTACACCCTTCTTTCCACTTTTAAAGGGTATTTATACCCACCACCCAGCTTTCCTACTCCTTCTCTCCATTCTGTATCCCTCCTTCATCTGACGTAATCCCTGCCTGGGTCTTTAAAGTGTCTTTCTTCTGGTAAACATTTATTTCATTCTCTATTCCATTTTGGCCCAAGTTCTCATTAACTTGACTCTTGTTTTTTTTTTTTTCCTGTCCTTCCCCCTTCCCCCTCTCCTGTTCAGGAGCAAGGTAGAAGGAACATGAAAATATAGATATGCCACCTTTGGTAACTACTGTGCCCCTTTGTTTTCAGATCCTGCCACAATTAAAAAAACAAAACAAAACAATAAATACCATACACACAAAAACTACAATGCAGATTTTCTTGCTCCCTCTAGTGTCCACTTTGGACTATATTATATTTATCTGGGTAAAATGAAATATTTATATGCTTATAAAATCAAGATTGGTTAATCCAATCATAAATTTACTAAGGCTATATTAAGTTTCCTATGAGAAATACTTCACCTCTTTCCTAAAACCGGGATAGAAGCAATAGGAGAGGATCTCTGAGGAAGTCATGTGAAATCATAGACTTGATAAACATTAGTCAATAAGGAAAATTAACTGTTTCCTTTTTGTGTTTCACATATCTGGAATAAATTACTAATACATCGCACAAGGGATACCACTAACTGAGAATATATACAAAAGAAAGCATGGATTTATTGGTACTGATGACTCCATTGAGTCATGAAGCAGGTTTTGGTGTAATGTCTAATGCCTTCCCTCAGCCTTTTTCTAATGTCTTTCTCTTTCTAATATCTACTTATATTTCCCATACATCTCTGCTCCTTGTTATAAGACATTCATGTGTTTTATTCCTAAGGAAGGATAAGCTTGGGCTGCTGCAGATGAATCCACCCGGTTATGAGTATGAATACGTTGTCCCCAACTGTACATGGGAATCAAGATCATACACATATAGTAAACTCTAACAAATTTTCTGTCATGGCCTCATATGGTTTGTGTCATAGGTACTGATGCCAGAGACATATTCCCTGATTAGATATTCCTCTGTCTCACTTCAAGATGTTTCATTACCCATATTTCTGAAAATAATACAGGATGGAAGACTGGGGGATTTTTTAAAAATGGAGGGACATGTAAAGTCAGTAAACTTTGCTTTATAAATTATAGCAAAGCCTTTGATTGTGCAGATCATAAAAGGTGATGGTTCACTCTTAAAGAAATGAATGTGCCACAATATTTGATTTTCTTGATGTGCAACCTGTACTCAGGCCAAGAGGCTGTCAGGACAGAAAATGGAGAAACGGAATATGTGAAAGTGGAACGTGGAATAAACTATAAGTAAAAATCAACTTGATGGCAGTTAATAACAACAACAATGTGGTTCAAGAGTTATGATGTATGGTAATGCTCGGAGTCTTAAATGGTATTACTACTTTCCATGAATACAACTCATCAAATAAGGCAAGGGTGGGGAATACCTTTCAGCCCAAGGGCTGAATTCAATTTCAGATAGATTCCAATGCCACATTCCAGGAAAGGGTGGGGCCAAAGATAAAATGGTGTGATTGGAAATGCCAGTCTATTTTAGCTTAAAGCTTATACTGACACTTACCCTAAGGAGAAAAATTTAAGTTTTTCAGAAGGTGAAAACTATGCAAAAGCTGGGAAACTACCAAACAGAATAGTGAAAAGGTGGGAGGGTATAAGCATCTGGGAACCCCAAAGGGATACCTTAAGACCCCAGCAGGACCCGGCTCCCTATCCTTGAAATACAGTATGCTTTCTTACTGGTTTTTTTGCCAGTCATTTGAACATGTAAAATGTAAGTATAGTTATTCTTAGAAATAGTGGGAAGTTCTTAGTAGGGTGGAACAATAAAAACAGGGAGAAGATTGGATGAGTGAGCAAAAGTCATGCTGAAGCAGTGAGCATTACCACTTTGGATGAGATTCCTGCCATTAGGAATTCTCTTTTTTAAAATGTGGTTGTTCTTACTATACCTGTGAAGAAATGTATGCATCTGTATGTTTGCAAACTAAAACTAACCTACCTGTTCAGTAAATAACTCCAATAAATAATAATATTTTATATGTTAAGAGTTGAAGACAAAACATCTGTCTTGGAATTCTTACTGTAAGTCAATACAAATAGTGTATGCAGTGATACACAGCCAATGATTTTGTGGCGACAACATTTATTAGATAATTGATGGATAATTTGATCATTAAGCTGTTATATAGTAAAGGAACACTCCAAATAGAATCATTCTAACTACATTTGCTACAGGGCAAATTCCCCCAGTCTTCCATAAAGTAGCAGCATTTCCTGAAGGTAATTTGAAAGCTGTGATACAAAAAGCCACACATATTGAAATTCTGTCTTCTGTGCAACACTTTAAAATATGGGTACCCACTCAGGAGCTGGGCCTGTAAACCCTAAAGGCAATTGGGCTGTCAAAATAATGAGATAGCAGAAAAGAATTTCAAAAACTAAATTGAACTAACCCACAAAAAACAGTATTTAAGTAGGAAGACAAGGCCACCCATGGACCAACTGATCCAGATTATTCCAGTGAAGTTCATTTTGTGGGGCATAAGGGACCAGCAGGCAGGTGGCAATATCAAAATCCATTTTGCCTCTGCAGCAAAAACAGTCCAGCCTTCTGCTGTCTGAGGCAAAGAGATCACTGCCTCTGTGAGAGGTCAGTAAAAATGAAGAGGAACTGTAGGGCCATCCCGAGGCTCATCTTGTCTTCTCATTTTAGGTATCTAAAGACTCTTAATGGCAATATTTAGTCAGTTGAAATGTGTGGTGTTATGTAAGTGTGTTTCTGCTGAAAAGTACTGACTCTAGCTGTCTCTGATCTAACCCATGTAATCTACTCAAGGCTGTGTTTCAAATGAACATGTGTTTTCCTTCACAAAAACCAAGATAACAGCTGCACTGCCAGAAAACAGCTGCAAAGGAAAGGAGCTGAGGGCAGGAAAGGGAGCAGATATCCTATGCCCAAAGGCTTTTAAAACCTACAGCCTGCCTTTCCTTGTCAGATGAATATCCCACAGTCTAAGGTCTTTCTCACTTACAGGAAATATTTAGGGCTGCATATTGTTAATCCATGATGGTGTAAGTATATGTTATATTATTTTCCATGGTTATCTTCAACAGAGCATACACATCTGGGGCATATTGGGTATCTGCCAAACCATAGGCATGGAACAGCATTTTTAAAAACGTTGGGCCTGGGGATATAGCTGAATCAATCTCTGGGGGGAAAAGCCAGACTTTTTTTTAAAAAAAACAAACAAACCCCGTGGTGTTCATCAGAGCTGGAGACAAGGATCAACAGACTAAGTTTTGTTGTTGTTATTCAAGGGCATATGTTATCTATCAAACAGGTTGTTAATGAAATAAAAAATCCTTGCATATATTTTTATCAGATTCATCAGGTTCATGCTGCCAACTTCTTTCTTTCAGATAGGGGCTGTACAGACTGGGCCAAAGGGATGGCGGGATGCTGCCCCTTTTCACCCTGGACTGGTGCTGCAGCAACTGCATGCCGCAACACCGATCCAGCCTCTGTAAAGCACAAAAAGGAGCTGGAAAGACCGGCTTCTTTTTGTGCCCTCAAAGGGGCGCCATAGCCGCCACACAGCGTGATGACACCCCTTTGGTGCTGTGCCATTTGGATGCAGCACCAAAGGTGCGCCATCATGGCACATGCTATGTGGACCACTGCATGCCAGAATAGCGCCCTGTTGGCAGCATAAGGGCGTCAAGCATGGGGATGCTCAGCCCTGACTATACCCACAGGCCGGCGCTTTTCACCGGTCTGTACAGTCTCAAAGATGCTACAAGATAAGGTCCGAGACAGCCCTTTAAAGCCGCTGTCCGGGCTGGTTGGGAGCACAGCATTTATATGCTACATGCTCCCACACTGCCCTGAAGCCGCCCAGACATGGGCAGCTTCAAGATGCTCCAGCAGTGCAGTTATACACCACAAGCCACCAGAGCAGTTTACAGCTGCCACGGGGCTGCGGCGGAGCTGGAAAAGCCGAATGTTCCCCAGTCAAAAAAGCAGTGGACCTTTTTCTGCCAGCTTCAAGGTGGATTGGGGCCATAACGCGTGTTCACTGAAGACCCAATCTGTCTTTGGAAGGGGCGGCTTCAAGCCACCCCTTCCACCCATCTGCTATATCTTTGAATTCTACCAAAAAAATGGCACTGATTAACAAAGCAGGAAACACATACTGCTAACACTATTCTCAGAACAAAGTCCAGGGACTTCCACAAACTTTAACCAGAAACCTTAACTCTACTTTTATAGTAGACTTGCAGGGTCTCACAAAAGTATCACAGAAAGCATGGAAGAGGATCAGATACCTTAAAAAGCAACCCTTGAACCTCCTCAATCCCCAGACCACAAGTAAGTCTCACAATCAGGGGTTGGAAACCTTTACTAATCATATCTTATTTCACTACTGATCAGACTTTCTATTCTATTGCCATAGAATTCCCATTTCATCCCATGTAATCTTGGTGAGGCACTATGGTTCTCTACCAAAAAATTCTAACTGTCTCTCCCTAAACCACAGATCCCAGGATTATGTAGGAAGGAACTATGGCCATGGAATCATGGTACTATGATTGTGTAGTGTGAAAGCCCTCCTAGCCAGCAGCAGAAACTTGATCATCAGTGATCCGTGGAAAACTAGCTGCTATGGTTGGGATTGCCATCCATTTGTCCTCTCAGCTGCTGTGCCTTCTCTACAGTAAATGTTAGCTATGCTATAGGTGCAACTGCATCTGTCATGGAGATGAAGTGATGGGGAAAGCTGCATCTGTTGCTCTTCTGCCTGTCATATGTACTACGTTCAAAACTACAAGCAATCTGTGTGAATTGGAAAGCTGAGACTCCACACATTTTTGTAACATTGTTAGAACTCAATCTACCAGTGACATTGTTCAGTATGAGCTGAGATTATCTCAATTGAGAGGGATCTCAGGAGAATTAGCAGCTGCCCTGCATGTGTTACTCACCTCAGCTGTCATTAGAATGGCCAGTCATACTGACAGAAGATGCTGGGAACTGGATCGCATCAGGACTGAGAGTTTGTAAACTGCCCTGGAGCATGAGCAAGGATTAAAGCTTTAAGCCTGTTGCTTCATAGTTTTCTTATCTTCACCACACTGATACTGTAATCATAAATCAAGATGGGGAGTAGGAATGAGTGGCACAAAGCCTGCTAGGGTAACAGTGGTTAGATAACTCACCATCTCACTACAGGTAGCTGGTGGAGTGAGATAAGCTAGAAAGAAATGTCCCAACTGTTTTATGAGCACCCCAGAATAGACACTAAGGGTGCATCCACATGGTAGAAATATTGCCTTTTGACACCACTTTAAGTGCTGTAGCTCCATCCTATGGAATCCTGGAATTTTTAATTTTACAAGGTCTTTAGACTTTTCTGTCAAAGAGCACATAGGCCTGTTACAGACTGCCAAAATAAAGCTGCTTCGGGTCTCTTTGGAGGTATGCTGTTTAAATGATGCATGCATCCTAAGAATCTGGAAGCTGCACCAAAGCTGCACTCCAGTGCTTAGGAATGAAGTGTGGCTTTGGCGCAACCTCCGGACTCTTAGGACCCATGCATCATTTAAATAGCATACCTCCAAAGAGACTCAAAGCAGCTTTATTTTGGCAGTCTGTAACAGGCCCATGATTTCTACAGTGTAGATGCACTCCAAGTCTCAGAAAAGCACTAAGGTCCCCAACATAGTTGTATTTTAGTATTTTTATTTAACCTGTCTTGGGGATCTTTTTAGGATCAAAGGATAGGCTAGAAATCAAGCCAACAAACCACTAGTAACCACCAGCACCCAACTAAATGAGCATATGAGAGATGGGGTTCGATGCAACAAAGAGGACTGAGCGGGGTGGAGAAAGCTATCAGTTTATGCATCATTCCTTCCAGCTGGCAATGACATTGCATGGAGACAGCTATGGTTGTTTCCCACGCCAGGACTTTTATAATGGGAAACCTATATCAGAATATTTAATATGGGACCAAATGTGCTAAATTTCTGTTGTGCTCCTATATTACAGCACTATGCCAAATCTTTTCCCTTCTGCTTTCTATATATAGATCCACAATGTGCTCACAAGACAGAAGGGTTATTTTATAAGCTGGGCTCCAGAGATGCTAGCAGCAAGGTCCCATTTTATATAGACAGGTATAGTATAGGCAGTCTTGCTTCTCTATATCTATAGTTACACAGTTAGGAAGCTGTTCAATTGAGCACAAGGTCTGGGTTATATTGTGATTCTCTGCATCAGTCTTCTCCATTCAGCCATCTCCCAATATTTTTGGACAATAAATCCTAGGGCTGATAGGAGTTGTAGTTCCCTCAAATAGCCGGATCTGGGGAAGCTGCTCTGCACACACTATTACCACTACTACCATCACTTTATCTTCTGTCATCTGATTATTATTAACAGATTGCTAAAAAGGTATGGTTTGTTTTATGGAGATTACTTAAATCTTTCCTGTAGCAAGACCCAACCCTTCAAAAATTTCTGAGTAACCAGTCGGTGCCTAGAGTGAGTTTTCAGGTGTGGCTGCTCTTCCTCTTCTGCAGGAAGACCTCTGCTTTATAAAATCTTTGCTCCGATCAAATGGAGATATGGCTATATATGAAGAGTGCTCTGGCACATGGCTATATAAAACTTTTCTTCTCACCATAAGATTTTTCAACCCTTCCCTTGGGAAAGAGGCCATAGGTACTCATTCCATGGAAGCCTTCATCCTGTGGTCTGTGAAATGCCTATTATGAAAAGAATGTCAATTTTTCTATTATTGTCTGGCTTGGCCTGTTTGCCTAGCAAATGGATGGTTGTTAGTAAGCAGCAGCTGTATTGGCGGCCAAGAGAATTTGAATTGCTGTCTGAGGGGAAGAAAAGAACATGTGGCTGGAGGTTTGGCTGGAAATGTCTCTTGCTGTCAATGTCCCTATTGCATCACAGGGTTTTTAAAGTGGGAAGCTGCTGGTCTGTGCAATCATATCTTGTGTTTATGGGAAGTGTGTTTACTGAGGATGGTGATGTCATGAGGTGTCATACCACTGCTGTTTTGAGAAAAAAAAATTCTAGATTGGTGATGCCAGGATATTGTCAGTGTATAAGACTGGGTGGTGGCAGGTGCTACCAGTGCCATGCAAGTGACCATATAAAGTGTATTAGTCCACTAGAGCTCTCGATTTTGACTGGGCATTCATTGTATTGTAACTACATTTTGCTGCCACAATGGCAACTGGCATAATAAGATATAAGGTTACCAAGGTCATAGAGGGAAAAGACCATAAAAGACATACAGGGGAGAGATAAGAGGCATTTAATGATATAACAAGTACATGTACTGCAAGGTATGATAACAAGACCTTGCCTAAGAAAACCTTATGAGGTTGCTATAAGTCAACAGGCGACTTGAAGGCACATACATGTACACTTTTAGCCAAAAGAAACAGAATGCAAGATATCACAGATCACTTATTTTATGTTGGCCCTGTTATGAACATTATGCTAATTTTCTTCTAATTTACAAAACGCTTCACAGCTTGCTCCCTGAACACATATAGACAACTAGCACCAATGAGGCACTACAGCAAACATGCTATGTTATGCTATGATGGGGCAAGAGGTTTTATGCAACTGAAAGTAGAGCAGTGATGCTTTAGAAATTGAGTTGAAATACAGTTTCTCAGTTTGGAATCTGGCCAGGGCTAGGGTTAAAAAACCAAACCTTTTTATTCTTATGCAAAATGTTATAGGAGAAAACCTATACTACAGGTCTTGAATGGATTTAAAAAGACAGAGCAAAGGCAAACAAATGCCTTTTTATATATACTAGTTGTTCTGTTGGTTTAGAATGGTAATTTTAAAAAAAAATTATTCTGGACGTGCTACAGAATTCCCAAAGCTCAGAGGCTGCTGCTTAGAGGCAGATTAATCACATTGTATTCTCCACCTAGATATTGCATAGACTCTCATCACTAATAGCTCTAATATTCTACTCAGTGTGTGCATGCTGCTGCTGTTACGTTCCAGGAATATTAATTGCACTCCCCAGCTTCTCTTTCTTATACATGTATTTTCTAAAGGCTTGCTTCTGGGCATTGGGAGATTATTAACAAGAAGAGAAGAAAGAAGAGGGGGGGAAAGTAGTCCTGGAGGAAGAATTAGAAGCAGTGAAACTAAAAAGGCATAGTGGTTAACTATGATTGTTCCCTGTTAGGCCACTGGGATAAATAAAGTCCCCAAACACACCTATCTGTTTTTTTAAAAAGCCCATTTTTCTATGTCCAGCAGCAGTCTACTAGACTTTCCATAGGGTAATGTATGAAGCAAAATGTAATTTCACAATTTTCATGAGGCCTGATGGCAGATCAGCATCAGATTCTGGAAAACAGCCACCTACCTTACACAAGGAATGCAGGGGGAAATGGTTAGGAAAATTAAAGGGGACAACTAGGATTATGCTGCTTTTTACTCAATGGGATGAGACCAAATCTGCCAAAATTTGTAGTTTAAATGTCCTCAGATTTTTTGTGCAGGTGTGACAGATATTAAAGCTTACGCTACAACAATAACAAAACATATTAACCAAGATTCAGCAATGTATCCTCAAACACTGCTCTTGTCCCAAATAATCATGATCAGCCCTCTGCAGAATATTCTTGATGTTATCACCAATATTTGCAAGTTTAAATATGAATAAAACAAACAAAATGAAAGAGCTTTCACTTGCAGATGTTCCTGCTGAAGGGAAATGGTGCAGTCTCCTAGCAATATCCTATTCCCCTCAGACAAATAACTGGAGAAATCATGCCTTTTCTCTCACCTCTGCAGCCACAGGGCAACTAACTAATGCTTCTGAAAGGACAGAAAATCAGGTTTCAAGGAGTAGGTCATCCATTGGCAAACAGCTGGAATCAGTCTGATATTCCTCTTACTGCTTTTTTCAAGATGTGGTGGGGTGGGGAGTATTCTCTCAGTTCTGAAGTCGCAAATAGCCATATCCAATTCTTAGGCAAAGAAAACCACATTCTGCAGCTAGAACTGTACAAGTTAGGATTTAGCCATATGTAATCTGAGGGATCTAAGGATTGCACATTTAAAGAGACTGATTAAGGAAAGACATTAGAATGGAACTGAGAGGGGTGACTAAGGGCAGGTTGCACACCTGTAACTGTAGTTATTCAAGTGGTCACCTGTGAACTCACACAAATGGATTATCCTACCATCTGCACAGTGCCTCTTTTGGAGCATTCTAAAGCATTCTGAAGACTTTTGAAGGTAGCCGCATCCACCTCTGTCAGCTCTATATAAGGGGCTCACATTGAAACCTGCCAGTTCCATAGGATGCCAATGCAGCCATCCATGTGAACCAGCAGAGCACGGTGAGGAGAGGGCAGGCAAGGCTGTGTGATTCACAGTTGACCACTCAAAGAACTACAGTTGCAGGTATGCCACCTGTCCTCTCCTCCTTTGTGGTCTCTGTGACTCACACAAATAAGACACTAGCAAGCTACAAGAAGTAGGAGGCAAGAATGTTGCTGTAAACAATCAAACTTTACTGAATAACAAGTATATAGTCAACAGCCATAAGGACAACAACCCTTCCCCCCAATCCAGTATGTTATACAACATCAAAATCAACTCACTTTTAGAGGAAGACAGAATCCCTGAAACAGTAAAACACAGTACCAAAATAAAGCTGGAATTAAAAGCATTCAGTGATATGGTACAGAGGTAGCATTCAACAGCAAGGAAACACAGCTGGATTGGAAAGTGTTCAGCCATATGGTACAGAGAAACATTCAAATAGTACTATCAGTTAAGGAATAAACCAAGGACAGCTTTCCCAAACCAGTATCAACTCTAGACCTCGTGCCAATTCTATAATGTGAAATATAGTCATAGGCTGGGACCAGGTGGCCACACAGCAAATGTCCTCACTCAAAACACAAGCCAGGAAAACACAGAAAGTGGTAACCACCCTGGTGGAGTGAGTTTGAACCCGAGTCCTTTTAAGCCACTTCATAAGAAAACCAGAGAGTCAATGCCACCCACTTCGAGAAGCACTGCAAAGAGATAGGCAATCCCTTCGCTGAGGCTGAGTAGCAAACAGTCTTGGAGAGGTATGGAAGGCTACAATTCTGTCCATATAGAAGGGTAACACCCACCGTACATCAAGGTGGCGCCAAGACCTCTCACAATCCAGCGGGGTTCTGAAACAGGGAAGGCAACACAATATCCTGGTTGAGATGGAAGGATGATACTATCTTCAACAAGAATGTGATGTCAGGTCTCAACAGAACGTTGTGTGGATGGAACCGAAGATACGGGTCATCCACCTGCAAGGCACAATGCTCTCCAGTTCACCGAGCAGTTACAGTGCCAACTAAAAATGCAGTCTTCCACGACAGCAGCCAAAGATCACACGTTGCCATCAGCTCGAAGGGTCTCCTTCAGACTTGGCCAAGTACTTGGATATTGGACCAGACACTGGGGAACAAAGGTGCTTATATCTTTTCAAAAACTTTTTAACCAAAGTGTGTGTAAAACAAGGCTTACCAAGAAACTAAAAATGTGCTGAAGTGGTAGCTAAGTAACAATTAATCAAAAACAAAAAGAGGCCTCCATTTGGCAAACAGTAGCTCCACATCAATCAACAGTAGCTGTATCAATCAACCAAGGAATTAGGAAATCAGCAAATTTCTTCCAATGTGAAGTCGAAGGCTTTCATGGCCGGCATCTATAGTTTTTTGTGGGTTTTTCGGGCTACGAGGTCATGTTTTAAAAGAGTTTATTCCTGATGTTTCGCCAGCAGCTGTGGCTGGCATCTTCATGGAAGAGAGTGGGGTATATATACTGTTGGTTGACAGGAAGCAATTTATATGTAAACAGTATGTATGCCCCACTCTCTTCCATGCTACAAGGAAGAGGCCACAAGGCCATCCAGTCCAACCCCCTGCCATAGAATCATAGAATCATAGAGTTGGAAGAGACCGCAAGGGCCATCCAGTCCAACCCCCTGCCATGCAGGAAATCCAGATCAAAGCATCATCGACAGATGGCCATCCAGCCTCTGTTTGAAGACCTCCAAGGAGGGAGACTCCACTACACTCCTAGGAAGTGTGTTCCACTGTCGAACAGCCCTTACTGTCAGGAAATTAACTCTCAGTCAAAACATCCCTGACAGATGGGCATCCAGCCTCCAAGGAGGGAGACTTCACCACTCTCCAAACTGGTGTACAGGCTCAATTGGTCATTTCTGCAAAAGAGTGTCTACTTCTTGGAGTGGAATGGTGGAAGGAAACATGGATTGGAAGAGTTTCAGTGGAGGATACAACTCAACCCTGATGGTGTAACCTCTCCTCATGATGTCATGTACCCACAAATCTATGGCGATGGAGCTCCCTGCCTGATATAAATTCAGGAACCAACTGTGGAATGGAGAAGGCGTTGGTGGTATTGATAGATTATTCAAAACCTTCAAGATGAGCAGAGGTCTTGGAGATAGAGACACTGATGTTCTGGTGAAAAAAGACTCCAGGTTGTTCAGGACATAGAGTGGAACAAAGTGTGGAGACTCTGCCTTCAGGATGTTGTCTAACAAAAAGTCAAAATCGCTACTTGGAGAGTTTATTGGGCTTCTTCATCATCTGCCCAGACTTGAACTTCTGGCCAGAAGCAGTGGGTTTCTGAGGTAAAGACATACCTGGTTGGTAATTGCATTGAAACTGAGATCTCGGTAGACTGTATGAGCATTTCGAGTACTGTCCATACTTTGGCCTCCATACCAACACCTAGAGGAAGACTGGACAAGAGGGTTAAAACTGAACTTCCTCACAGTGGAGCACATCTTATGCATATGCTCTAGCCTGGAGTCAGTCTCCAAACTGAACAGGCCAGTGTAATCAAATGGAAGATCTTCTATGATCACTTGGGCTTGATCAGAAAGACCTGATGATCGAAGCCAAGCATGGTGACATACTATGCTTGGTTATCGCATTGCCCCCACAGACAGTGATGTGTTGTGCAGTCATGATCTGATGACCTACCAGCTTGTGTACCTCCAATTGTAGGAGAGGAGCCACTTTGCAATCTTTGTCTCTGAGCCTGTTTAAGAATGATGTAATCTTCTATGAAAGGTGTCGATTGTAGGTCCCCACACAAGCCAAGTTGTTAGATATCTTCAAAATGAGAACAGCCAAAGGGTAAAATTTCCTCTCCATGTCATTCAAGTTTCTTGTCCTTCTCATCTAAAGGTGCAGAATGCAGATGTTTTGAAGTTCTTGATTGGGCAACACTGGCAATGATGGAATTAGGTTTCAGATGCTGCTCTAGAGGAGTAATAGCTGAACCATCTAACCTATATAGTCTTTAACTTGCTGGAAGTGGATGGAATGGATGTCCAAGACTTCTGAATGCCTTGAGTGAGATACGGAAGAATCAGAAAATCCACAGGAGTGTTTACTTGCAAATGGATCCGCTGGAAAACTGGATCCTCATTTGGGGTGACCTTAACATCAATCAACCATAACGTCAAGAGACTTGGCTGTGAGGAGCATCTGACTAACAAATGCTTTCATATCATCAGTTGGGCAGGAAGGGTCCATGGCACCTAACTCAATCAGACCACAAAATCATAATCATATCCAAACCCAGAAGTCCCAGATGTCAATGAGACACAAATTGTCTGGCTAGCAACTACAACAGTGGAGGTAGACTGGATTTTCCCTTCATATTGGACATAGTATCCTGAGCTTTTGTTGGCCAGGACATGGCCTTGAGATGCAGCACTTTTATAAGCATTCCAGTCAACAGATGCTTGAATTTGCTCATAGAGACCAAGACCGCAGAATGTGTGTGGGCTGAATGGTGTCTCTTGCATCTGGAAAGTCATGTGAAGGAAGCCTCTGTCCTATAGTTGCAAGTATAGTGCCCAGAACTGTCACTGGTTGAAGAACTGAACTCAGAATAACAAGATTCTCAAGAAGGGGATCTGTATCTATAATAGTCATGGTATTGATGGTTATGAACAGTCTGTGGACAGGACCGACAGTGTCATCTTCTGATCCAGAGTAAGAGTGCAACCTGGAACAGTACCAACATCTGTGTCAACATGGAGATGGAATTACCGGCACAGGTTTCTCTCGGAGAATAACTCAAACTAGAGAAGAAGAAGCCATAACACTAACAACAGAAGACTCCTGTATTTCTCCCTCTGAAACATGGTCATCTGATCTTCTTTCCTGGATGGAGATAGTCTCCATCACCACCATGCACTTTTCAGAGAAGCGACCAAGGGAGCCACCACAGCAACTCCCTGAAGAGGAATAAATGGTTTAGCTACTACTGTAGCTTTAGCCAAATGAGAAGAAGGTCAAGGCAAAGAGTATTCTTTCTCTCTCTCCTTCTTCTTATGCTAGTGCTTCAAACCAGTCTTGAGGGATCTACCCAGAGTGTATGGTGACGGGCATTCTTAGTGAGATGGTTTCCACTCAGTGGCATCACTAGGATTGGTGTTGTCCAGTGTGGTAACTCATGGTGCCACCCAATACTGACCCATATCACATCATACAGAATCCTTAGTAATGTTTCTTGGACTAATGTTACTCATAAATCATAATCCTCATATATCACTGAATGTAATGGTAATAGTTGTGACATAAACAACTAGCAAAAATAAAATTATACCTTTAAATTACAATATCATACACACAGCCTAGATGTACTGTATTTACATGCACACAGTTTCATGTGACCAAAGTGAAGATTTGGTAAGATGTGATTTTTTTTAATTAAAAGAATTTAAAAATAATTTATTTTTTATTTTAAAATTTAAAATTATTTAAAACAAAAATCCTGGGGGCTCTCCTTTCTCCTTCCACTCAGTCTCACCCCACTCACACCAGTCTTCAGTGTTTAAAGAGACACAGGCAAACGCCACAGCCCATTTTTGCTAAAAGGCAGATGTTTAGGAAGCAGTGGTATCACCCCTGTTAGGGTGTCACCTGGTACAGATGCACCCCCCATACACCCCTAGTGCTGCCCCTGTATCTACTAATGTACTAGGGGTCTTCCTGATATGGGACTTGTCCAAACACTGAAGGCATCTCAAATGCCCATCTCAGCCCTGAATCTTAGTGCCACATTTGGTGCACTTCTGAAAAGAAGCCAGTGGTACTGAGAAAGCCTTGAGGGCTAGTGTGGCTCAAAGCTCATGCCAATTATCGATCTTCAGAGTATGTCTTCCAGTCTAAGCACACCAAGGCTGTTCCTGACAAGGCAGCTGTAGTGGCTGATGAAAATTAATTGATGGGTTTCAGCAGAAGCCCCTGGCAGAAGTGGGTAGGGCTACTGTCAAAATTCTTCAGAATGTTCTGCTACAGGCACTGTACAGTGCAGGGCAACTCATCTGTGTGTGTCACAGAGACCATGTAGAAGAACTCTTCCCCTTCTTCAACAGTAGGTAGATATCAGTTTTCCCTTAAGAAGTAAACATCACTTTTTAGGGGGACTGAGAACAGGAAATAGCACAGGGAAGAGAGCTAAATTCATCTTCTATCTAAAAAGCTAGAAAGAGGTTGTGCCTTCAAGTCATTTTCAATTTATGTCGACACTAAGGTAAACAAGTATTTTTAGCTAGATTGTTCAGATGAGACTTGTCTTTATCTTCCTCTGAGGCTGAGAGAGTGTGACTTGGCCAAGGCTACCCAGTAGGGCAAGTGGCCAAGTAAGTATTTGAACCCTGGTTGCCAGAGTCATAGTCCAACATTCAAACCATTATACCATGCTGGCTCACAAGAAGTTGATTAAAGATCTCCTACATATATCTCTCCTCCTTGTGCTCTGAAACCAGGCTTCATATTCTTTTTTTCTCCAGAAGGCTGCATCAGTGTCAGCAAAGAGCAGACAGCAGAAACCTGGGACCACACACACACACACACACAAACAGAGATCCATATTCCCCTTCCCCCACCCCATGCATATACATCTGAATGCACAGGGGTGGAGAGGCATCACTTTCCCTCCCTGCCTGTGCAGATCTAGCGATCACTGGAGGGGAGAGGGGAGATGAAAGCCTCCCCTATTGATTGCGAATGAGATCACTGTTTCTCCATTGCTAGTAGCACCAGGAAACAGTAATTTCTGAAGTGGGATCTCTGGAAAACTGGGTTGCCTTTCATCCCCCCTCCCCTTCCCAGTGATCTTGACTGAGACTGCTGGAACAGTGTTTTTGTCTTCTACTGCCCATCTAATTAGCTGGGCTGCAGTGAAAACGTACATGGGCTCCCAGGTTTAGAAGTAACATTTTACAACAAGTAATGGCATTATCTAAAATGTGTTATTTTTGAGGGTAACACGGGCATAATCACATTGATTTTTAAAAGCAACAACTGGTAACATTATCCTCTTTAAGGGTAATGAGTGTTGTTTACTCATTACTTCTATAACATTCCTTGGAGGGCGTTTGGAAGCATTTTTCTATTTTAGCATACTTTGTTAATTATAATTATTAGTATAAATAATTTATATTAGTTATTGCTAATATTATTAAATAATAACAATTATAAATATTTTAGAAAAATATGCTTCAAATCCCATCTCAAAATAGTTTATATCAATTTAAAGCAAACGGTGGCTCCCAGACATATTTTAGAAATATCAAGTAAACTTTGTCGTCGTCGTCATCATAATCATTTAGTGCATTTGCTGTGTATTAAGAAAACATTCCTCTTAACAGGGTATATGTTAATTTTTAAAAATACAATAATTAATACTCCTTAATTAAAACTGGCTCCTGCCAATTTGGTTGATTGCATGCAACCTGAAAATCACAGGTTGTGCATTTTTGCCTGAAAGCTGGTAAGAATGAGATTTGGTATTGTAACTCAGAAGAGATATTCCTTTCCCTTTGGTAGTATTGAGAAGAGGGACCAGCGTCCAATGATGGTATTATTATTATTATTATTATTATTATTATTATTATTATTATTATTATTATTAT